>NW_024340701.1:9694106-10085100 GCF_902729225.1 Pteropus medius | reverse complement strand
AAAAAAAAGGAAGAAGAAAAAGAACTTGTATAATAGAGACTGTATATGGCCCACAAAGTTTAAAATATTTACTATTTGCTCCTTTACAGAAGTTTGTCAACTCCCAATTTAACAGATGTGTTTAAGTCTTTTATGTATAAATGCAAATTATTACTTTTTTAATGTCACCTAATCCTGAAGAAATTCTGGGACTACTAGTGTAAAATTAGGCACTGACCAGATATCATGCTTCTGACCTCATCTCTCCTATGGCCTGGGTCTAAAGTTACGTACTCCCTTGAGTCAGATGTGGGGAGGGTCACCAGTTCACTGTGCCGTTAACATTTAATCTTGTTCTTCGATGGACTCGTAATAAGAAATATTAAAGGATCTGGTCTGTTTCACTTTCATTCCTCGTGGATGAAGAGTTTCTTCAACTGCGAAAAGACTTACCTCAAAATCAATAATAGCAGGATTATACTTTAATGATCTCCCCCAGAAACGATACGAAATGATGCTCTTGTTGTGTGCCAAGCCACCACCCCAGCCAGAATTGCCACCTCGCACATGAGAAATGATGTCTTCCACAGCCATGGCCTTACCGTCGAATTCTACCAAGAGGATAACTGCATTAGCTCATTTCCCCCAAAACCAAAGCATGGGTTAGCAAGTGCCACTAATGAGATATGGGACAAAGTTTATGTGCTGTCCTTAGAGCTGTCTCCTATCCTTCTACCTTGCTTGGTTAACTAGCAGGACAAAAGAGAAGTGAAGGACCAAGACTTAGAAATAGATCATCCTCTGGATAGAGCAGGCAATGGGAAGACAGCTCAGCCTAACATGGAGGAGAGAGAGGATGGGAAAATGGATGATGATCCATTCATTCATTTATATGTCAAATGCTTACTCAGTGCCTGATATATGGCTCAGTAGGGGTGCAGAAAAAGACACAGTTGGATCTACAATAGGGTAGGGAACTGGTCAGGTAGAAAAGTGAGTTTTCTAGAAAAGTGAATGAATCTTTGCAGGTAAATGGAGAGAGAAGGGAAGGGCATCAGAGAGAAGAAGCAATTTGACTTAAGACCCTGAGGGATGACTAGCCTAATGCAATGGGAATAACTTGAACCTACTTTGTATCTACCTCATCTACTATAATATAAACTCATCATCTCTACGTCCTCTGTGACTCCTATCTGAAAAAAAATTACTCAAAACATGTTTGATAGATGAATGAATGAATATGTGAATACTCATATTGACTTGTTCAGGAAATGCCACAAAATATTCTTTCTCTAATATTTTTTGAGCTTGGACCTTGGTCACCATTTTCTCCTCTCTTAGGGACTTCTTTTCTCCCTTTGGACTGTAACCTGCGGGGCTTTGATTGCAACAGTCAAATTTTCAGGTTCTGTCTACACATTCCTTTAACTCCAGTTTTTACTTAGATCTTTGTCTGGTACATGAAATCTAGGAGCGTGCACCATACAAAGCCAAGTATTTCTAAGGCGATCTCAGCCCTTAGATGGTGGATTCAATATAGGGCCAGAACAGGTCATTGGTTTGAAATATTTAGCAGCTATGCAGTTTCACCATTGACTAAAATGGAATTAATTATGGGAAAAAAATAATGTCTGTGCCCTGATTGTATACGCAAGGGAAAGTAACATTTCTTTTTTTGGAGACTTGTTGCTAAATACTTACCATGTGTGCCTTTTCCATGTTTTCTACAGGGGTTATATGACAAATTTCCTCCAATGTGTACGCTATCCGAATAGTCATAACCAATGCCGACAAACCCTCCAAAGCATGTCTGGATATCTTCACTGGTAATACCTGCAGTAGGGAGACATAGAAACACAAGATATTGAGATGCTAAAACATCATTAATATGATATAGTTCGCTCACATCAGTAAACGCTAGCTAGCTTTGGTTTTGGAATCTAAGAGATCTGATTTGAAATTCTAGCTCTTCAACCCAATTTCAATGTTCTCTTCTGTATGGTTCCAGCCCAAACAATTCTTGAAATGAGAAGCAAAATGTATTACATATACTAGTTGCTCAAAAGTGCTAGTTCTCTTTCCTTTACATTCTCCTCTGAGCCTCCTTGAGGCAGTGATTTTCATCCATCCCCATGTACTCCTGTGCCTAGCACAGTGTCTGGCCCATTTTCACTCTGCAATTTTGTACACGCTGCCCCTTCTTTCTCTTTTTGCTCTCTTTGCAAAGTCTACTCAAGCTTCAGTTCAAAAGTCACCTACTCTGTGAAGCATTTTTGAATCAGAATACTTCCCTCTTCCTTCAGGGCTACCAGTGTGCTTTGTCTGTGCCTGAATGGTAATATTTGTCACAATTGTTTTTGCCCAGGTTTTCTTTGCACCCCAGAGAGGCCAGAGTGCTATTGGAAGATGGATAGATCTCCATGGGGAGTCTGCCTGCCTTCTGACCCCAGGAGCACTCTGAGTCTCATACTAGCTATCTCTGTATGTGTCTACATCTCTGTATTTGTCCCCCTGAGGAACCTGCAATTTGCCAATGAGGAACATAATCCTCCAAGCAGTAAAGTCATTTTGCTCTGACCCTACAGCCTGTAAATGAACAGAGCTGAGTTTCCATCCTTTGGTTGGCCTGGCAAGATAAGGCTAGAAAAGTGGACTGGAGTAAGATATTAACCATTGCTACAGAGCTCAACTCCTTCTGCAGCTAAAGTCTTCTGAAGGTCGTGAATAGGAGTTTATATTTTCAATATGTCATTACTTTTACCTCAAACTATATAATAATTATAGCCAGTCATTATATTATTCTGGTAACCACAAAAGAAAAATAATTTAGGCCTGTGATTCAACTGAACTAAGGATTAGATTGAAGATTCTCAAGGGAGTGTTCAGCAACAAAGTTTACTTGCCTGCATCCCCATTAAACGGCAAACTCTGTGAGTTCAAAAACTTATATCTTATTCACCATTCCCTTGTCAGCGTAGCAGTGCAATGTCTGCTATAGAGAAAGAGTTCAGTAACTATTTTCAGAATAATGATTGATGATTGAAAAAAAATAGTTGAGTAAATGAATTCCATGAGTGCATTGGTAAGGACTTCTGATGGAAAGAATCATAGAAGTCAGGAATCCTGAATCAAAAGCAAGTCATGCAGATGAATGGATAAGGAATTTGTGATTGTATGTATGTATGTATGAATGTATGTATGTATGTATACACATACATTCAGCCTTAAAAAATAAACAGACCCTGCCATTTACAGCAACATGGATGAACTTGGAGGACATTATACTAAGTGAAATAAGCCAGGCACAAAAAGAAAAAGACTGTATAATCTCACTTATATGTGGGATCTAAAAAAATCTATATATAGAAGCAGAGAATAGAACAGTGGAGCGGGAGGTGGGGAAGATGGGCAGATGCTGGTCAAAGGGAACAAAGTTGCAGTTATGTAGGGTAAGTATAGAGATCTAATGTAAAGCCTGATGACTATACTTAATAATATTGTATTGAATCCTGGAAATTTGCAAAGAGAGTAGACTTCAGGTGTTCTTATCATACATATACACTTAAAAAAGGTATGTAAATTAGCTTGACTGTAGTAAGGATTTTACTGCGTATCTGTATACCAAATTATTATGTTGTATATCTTAAATTTATACAAATTTTATTTTTTTAAAAGCCAAAACAAAACAAAAGAAATCCCAGTCCCTGACATCCTGTGTGAGCTTAGAAGGGGCCCATGATCTCACCGGGTCTCAGTTTCCCATTTATGGGTGGAAGTGGTTGGATTGGTTCATCTCCAAGGCCCCTTTCAGCTGCAGCCCTCTGTGACTCTGTGCACGTCAGTTTCTGAATACTCTTGAGCTGAAAGTGCCTGGGAAAAGTGGTGTTCTAAGTAAGCACCAGCACTCAGGCAAAGGGCTTCTTCTACCATTTCTGTTCAAGTACTTTTAATTTTTAATGCATTACTAATTGGGAAAGATTTAGCATATTTAATTGTTTTGATTTAAAAAATGCTTCAACAGTGATAAACAAAAGTGGATGAAAGGAGTTCACGGGCAGAAGCCAGAGTAATTACCTAGGTGAGTGGTGGAGTGCTGCTGAATTAAAGTGACAGGACTGGCTGATTAATGGGGGCTGGAGGATGCCTGTGGAGTGATTATGCTCATGAGGGTCTGCCGACACTCTACCATGTGCTGCTGGGAGAAGGGAATTCCAGCCAGCTTGATTTGAAAAGCACGACTTGACTGCAAAGAATTACCTTCTGAGGACCCCAGTTTGAATAGAGCTGAGATTCAAACTCAAGTCCGTCTTGCTTAGAAGCCTATTGTATGTCACTTATTTCAATTATTGCATCAGACTAAAGAATTCTGTGTCAGAGAGAAAAATTTACTAAGCACCTACTATGTACTAACCCCAGCACAGTTTGTGTTTGGCAGTGGAGACAGGGCAAGAATAAAACTAATATGAATGTGATGCAAATCTGAATAAATGAGGTCCTAGCCTTGGGAAGCCAACAGGTTTGGACAATATTATCAAATAAGGAGTCATTTCTATCTGAGAGTTGCTTGTTTCAGTATAACAGGGCTAGAAAAAGGGTCTCTCCAGAAGTGTGGAGGAAGCCAAATCACTCTACAGAGCACCTGTGGGAAACCAAGACCAGAGAGCTGAGTGGAGGCAGAGGAGGTCAAATGTAGCTCAGGACTTGAAGCTAAGAGACAGAACCAGAGAGAGGTAAGCTAAGAGCAGGGGAGGCAATGAGGGGAAGGAGTAGAAAAAGATCTGGAGCAATTGTGTAACACTTGCCCAGATGGGGGTATAGCATGAGTGGAATAACTATACTTATAGAACCAGGCAGTGCTCTGTCATGGCCCTACCCCCATCTCATTAGGCTGAACACCTTAGATGTCAACTTTGGACCATCTAGATCACACTGGCATATTTTGGCTTTTGAACTCAGCGAATTCTGAAGTTGACATTTCCCAAACCTGGCTACTCATTAAAATCACCTGAGTGCTTATTAAAAATACAGATTCCTGGGCCCCACTATCAATTCTGAACCTGTATTTCTGAGTAATCAACAAACTAATTTATTCTAAGTGATTCCTCTGGAGTGCCTCTGGGACCAGATTTTGAGTACCATGGTTCTACAGAGAATCTCAGGTGGCCTGATACAGACCACTGGCCTCAACCCTATCTTCGTCAATACCTTTGAATGCCTTAGATATGGATTTAGCAGCCAGGCTTATTGTTTCTTACCCAGAACAATAAACTAGGAAAAGCCAATCATAATTCAGATTAAGAATCAGCATCCAAAAAGTGTTTAGAAGCCTGGATGGATAGACAGACCAAGCATAGCAAAATGAGTTTAATTAGAAAAACTAACATACTACCTTGGGGACAAAATACCAAATGCATGAGCTCAGTAAGGAATGGACACCACTTAGTAGAAGAACAAGAGAAAAGGCCACAAAGTTTTAGATAGCTTCTAGTTCAGTAGGGTAATAAAGCCAGGTGAAAATTGTGATCAGTAAAGTAAAGGAGGGGATAATCTCACTCTCTGCATAGGTTAGAGAAACTCAGAGCCTGGAACAAAGTTCTGGGAGCCACACTTTTGAAAGTAAATAAAAATGACATCCGTTGGATGTTATTCAGCCTTAAAAAGGAAGGAAATTCTGCCACATGCAACAACATGGATGAACCTTGAGGACATTATACTAAGTGAAATAAGCTGGTCACAGAAGGACAAATACTGCATGATTCCACTTAAATATTGTATGTAAATAGTAAAACTCATAAAATTAGACAAAAGAATTGTGGTTGCCAGGGGTTGGGGGAAAGGGGACGTGAGGGGTTGCTAATCAATGCACATAAAGTTTAAATTATACAGAATGAATAAGTCCTAGAGATCAGTGCAACATCGTCCCTGCAATTAACAATAACGTACATTTAAAATTATGTTAGAAGGGTAGATTTATGGTAAGTAATCTTACCACAGTAAAATAGCACTAAAAAACGTAGGAGGTGATTGGAAAAGAATAAACATGAGGATGATGAGGGTGAAGAAATTCAAAGCCATTTCCTCGTGGGGATATTTGACAGGACAGGGAATGTTTACCTTAACAAGAGAGGAAAGATCTCTCTTTAAGAGAGATCAATAGAGTTGGAGTCAACTCTACAGAGGGTTGTCTTGAAGAAGAATTAGGCTTGTCTGTGTGGTCACAAGAGAAAGAAGAAGGACCAAGAGGGCAGAAGCTACAGGGAGATGGGGTTAGCCTCAAAATAAGGTAAATTGTCATGATGGTCAGAGGCCAAGGAGATATGAGTTGTTTCCTAAGGCAATGAGCTCCCCATACCTGGAGTGTACCAAGTAGAGGCTGGCCGTTTGCCTTTGAGGCACGGTAGAAAGGTCTGAAATGTTGACCAGTGGTCTTTTAAGGTCTCCTCTAAAGCCAAGATTCTGAAACTTTAAGAACACACCAGAACACTTGGAGAACATTTGAGACAACTTTGAGTAGTACTTAATGATTTCTTACTGTGTGCCAAGGGAAACAGAGGACTGAAAAGAGTGTTTGTTCCTTAGGGGTCAGAGGAAGGATACCAGAGGCAGGTCTGAAAGCATGAGTAGCCAAAGATTAGCCAAAGAGAGGAGGATGTTGAGAGCAGAGGGAGATCATGAGGAGGCCTGTGTCCCCAGCAGCAAGATTATGCTTAGGAAGGCCAACAGGACCTAAACTCAAGAGTAAAAGAAAGATATACAAATCAGTCAAAGAAGGACTGGGAGAGCCCTGGGTCACTTCCCACTCTCTTCTGGTTCTAAGAAGAGCCATCATTGTGTCCGCCAGAAGCCCAGAGGACCTGTCTCTGGCCACCATGTCTCCTGCTTGTTTCCCACCTGGTCTTGGCTGTGGTGCAGGTGTGAGAGCTGTCCTCAAGCCTCTGTGGAGATGCTGCATCAGCGTGGCTCAGAGGCAGAACCAGGCGGCTTGACTTCTGAGGTGGCAGAACACAGCAAGTCTCTGTCATTCCTCAGATTAAAAGCATCAGGTGGAAAACAGCAGGTGTAATGCATTATTTATCTCTTTGCAACAAACAAATGCCATTCAGGATGCTGTGATTTATCTGCTTTGTTGTTTCGCTACATTGGTTGAGCCCAAAGACAGCCTCAGAAGGGAAAGGAAGAATCATATGGTCTATTTCACGTCATAACATTGGAAAAATGATTGCTTAGTCTGTGGCTGGATGAGCTTAGAGGTGTTGGCTAATTTACCTGCCCCCTCTGTGCTTCTGTTTATCCAAGAAAACTCATGCTTCTTCCCAGCCACCTGGGAATAATAGTACAAGTACCTCTGCTCCTTTGCACATGCTCTTTCCTCTGACTACAAAGTCACCTTACCTCTTTCACTGAGTTTCTCCATTCAGCTCTAGAAAACTTTCCTTCACTCCCAAGGGCCCTATCTATGTCCCCTCAGTATCCCTTCGCATCCCCCATGGTATCCCAAGCTTCTCTCCAAAAGAGTATTTAGCATGCCTTAGAATTGTCAATTTCTTGGTCTGTTCTTCCAATTATACTGCAAGCTTATAAAGTAATCTCTTGGGTTTACAAGGCTCAACACAGAGCCTGGCATGTGACAAGCCCCCAGGAGTGCCTGGGGACAGGCCAATTCCAACTTATATAGACAATACCTCTGAAATGTTTTGGGAATCATTGTTCTTTTGGTCTATTACAAATCACAACTCTGTAATAGCTCATGCTTGATTAAGAGTTGATATTTCATAAAGCGCTTTCATCTACATCATCTCATTGGAGGTTCAAAATAATCTGGGTCCAGGAGGATTTACCTGTTTTTACAGGCTCGTATGTTGGAAAAGGCAGTAATTATAGGGGTTAAGAATGTGAACTCTGGAGTCAGAGTTCCATCATTCACTTGTAGTAGCTTTAGGTAAGTTACTGAACCTCTTGGACCCTCATTTTTCCCATTTGTAAGATGGGGATGATAATAGTTTCTACATATGAGTCCCTAAAAAATAGTATCGGCATGACAAAGTGTCAACTAATCTTAGCTATTATTTTCCGGTAACTGGCTCAAAGTTTCATGACTAATAAGCCTGAGAATCAGAATGTGATGTCAGGCAGGCTACACTCAAACTTAGTGCACGCTCCATTACATCACACTAATGTTATTCTGCAGAGAAATGTTCATCACGTGGTATGAGTAGCCATGGCCTTACCAAGCCCCTCGTTCAATGACCACCTCATCCCTCAAAGCTCAGAGAAAGGAATCCATGCTCCCAATGGGCAGTGTTGGGACTGCAATCTCAGGTCTCCCTCCTGCTTGATGAGGGCCTATCTTCGGGGACTCTGGTCCTTCTAGATGATTTTGGTCATGATAAGACATAGTAAAGCTGAGGGTCAGGCTCTGAAATGGAGACAACCTGAGCTGGAATTCACCATGCCCACATACTATCTGGGCAAATGTTTAACCTCTCTGCCATAGTTTCCTCATCTGTAAGATGGTGATTTTAATAGTGTCTACCTCCTAGGACATGAGCCTTGCCGCTATATAGTGCTGGAGATGGTGCCTGGCTCAGAACTAGCAATAATGGTCAAGTATTACTATTAATACTGTTGCCAGAAATGCTGCAGCATACATAGTTTGGGCTCTTTATTCCTGATTCTGAATCTAAAAATTTAGGGAATGAAGGAGGTAGAAGAGTTTGTGTAAACAAATTTTCTTAATCAACATTTCTATAGTATAAGCTCTTAAGCCATGAGTGAGTGAAAATGATCCAGGAAACACTCACATTTGATAAGTATCATTATGTGCTAGGTAAGACTTTTCCACTTGTTATTTAATAGTCACACATCACTCCACGACAGGTACGATTATTCCCATTTTAGAGATGAGTAAATAGAGGCTTAGATAGTTTAAGTCACTTGCCCAAAATTATACAATAAGGAAATAGTAGAACTGGGATTGAGCCAAGGTCTGTGTCCAAAGCCCATTTTCTCCATGCCACATTATAGCACTTATAGGAGGCTCTGGAAGTAATTCTTACCTCATCACACCTTTTCTCCTTTAAGGCTGAGGCTGTTTTCAATGGTAGAGGTAGAAATTTTAAATCAAGACAAAATCAGGAAAATGGTGCTGAGAGTCTCTCAGTTCCATGTATATGCAAATGACAAGGAGACTAGGGACAGAGCCAAGATGCCAGGAAATCTGTTAATCAATCAAACCATTCATCACCATAAACCTGGTTGTCATGGTAACTGAGGATAAAGCCTGGAGCATGTTAGAACCTAGTGCCTGTCTGTTTGGGGTGACTAGTTGGTTAGCAAGCACAGCAAAAGACCTTCTGGGCCAACCCAGACTGCTTAGCCTTGAATAGAAGACTCTTTACAAACAGGTTCCTGCTCACCCCACTGTCCTATCCAGCTCAGATTCTAAGAATCCATCCCTGACTCTGAGAGTGTTTTTGAATGGGATCCATGTTTAATCAGTAGACTAAGAAAAGCAGTTTGCCTTTCCTAATGCGAGTGGGTCTCATCCAATCAGGTGAAATCCCAAATAAAACAGAAAGGCTGGCCCTCCCCTGAGTCAGAGAGGACTCTTCCAGTCTGACTGCCTTCAGACTGGACTTTGGCTGTTTTCCTGCCTTGGGACACAAACTGAAACATCAACTCTTCTCTGAAACCAATTAGTTAGAACCCTAACTAATATACTCTCTAATGCCTTCCTTATGGCTATTGATAATTTTTCCTTTATTTAAATTGATCAGACAATGTCTCTAGTCAGTGGATCACACTGAGTTAAGATGATGTTTTTAAAACTTTTTCGACTACCCACAAAAGTAAGAAATACATTTTATATCATGATCCAGCCCACACACATCTAACTAAAATAAATTTCAATACTTAACCATACTTGGTGTGATACACTTTGATATCTTCCATCCTATAGTATTCTGTTTCATTTTGTTAAATGCTGGTTATGACCCACAAAATTCCTTTGCAATCTCATTATAGGCTATGACTTGCAGTTTGAAAAATTCTGGGTAAACATGTCTAAGACATTATAGCATGTTGGTTAAGATCATAGGTTCTCAAGTTTGACCCCTAGCTTTATCAATTAATAGCAATGTGATCTTGGGCAAGTTACTTAACAATACTAAACTTCAGTACTTCATTTGTAAGTTAGGAATTCTAGTATATTCTTCACAGGCATTTCTTGAAGTTTAAATGAGATAGTGCATTTAAAGTGCTTGATCCAGTGTCTGCCACATAGTAAAATGCCCAGTAAATGTTAGCTGTCTTATCATCACTGCTAGAGCCTAAGCCTCTGGTGTATGTATCAGAATGAATGATTCAATGTGGACAATGCACAAACTCTACATCAGTACTAAGTGAATCATGTTGAGCCTTTTACTTAGGCTCTTTGGACCTCAGTTACCTCTCTACAGAATTAGGGAAAATAATAATATAATTTCTTATAAGCTATTATGAAGATCATCCTAAATACTAGATGTGAATATGTTGTACTTTACCAAAATTAGGAGTTATTATATATAAATATATTTTATTAAAACCAAATATTCTGTTAACTCTAGTGTAGTGAATAAAAAAATTAATTGTTAATTCATTTTAGGTAGCAACCAATTTGGCTACCCACATAATAAATCATCCCTGACTATAATCAGATGATTATGACAAAGAGAAACCCAGTTACTGTCTACAAACTCTCAATGCAAGGAACCATGTTGGTATCTAGACAGTGCTAACCACATTGTGTGTGCTTAGTAAATGCATGAAAAGCTAAAGAAATGAATGAATACGGGAAGGGAAGGGAAGGAAAATAATGTAGAACTATAATTAACATCAACTTTAGTGAGGCTTGTATCCCTGTGGCTTTTTCTACCCTGTGTGTTAGGTAGTTGACCAGTTAGTCCAAGGACTTTAGCTGGAAGATAACAATTAATGACAAACTGAATGTATTGTGCCTTAGCTGGAAGGGTCTTTCTCAGGGTCACTGTTATCTGACATCCATCAAAGGGAGGAAAGATAGAATGCAGGCACAGATTTAGGCAGAATTGTTAACATTTTGAGAGATAGTGATGAAAATTCAAAATGACCTTGATAAATGGGAAGAGCAATCCCTCCAAAACTGGATGAAGCTCTAGAGACAGAAATGGATGACCTTGGTCAAAAAAATGGGCAGGTCCAGGGGAGGCATGATTGCTGAGGCTCCAAGTCTACAGCAGAAGCAATGGCCATGGCAGGCTAGACACAACGATAATGATCTCCCTTCCATTTGAACAATGTTTCTGAGCTAACCAATTATAGAGCCCTATGAGATAGGTCATCTTATTATCCCCACCCTATAAATTAAAAGACGGTTGACATTATAGCATTAATAACCAGAAAGCTGAGAATAATAAACATATGGTAATAATAACACCAATATAGCACAGCAATAATAGTTAACACTTTTTAACTCTTACTATATGCCAGACACAGGGCCACATGCTCATATAGATTGATTCATTTCATATTCACATTGTCTCATTTAGAAGAACAGGAAACTGAGATATGGAGATGTTAACTAATTGGCCTGAGGGTCACATGGCTAAAATGGTGGAGATGAGATTTGAATCCAGGCAATCTGATTCAGAACCTTTTCGACAATTGATATTTGCTGAGTGCTTATTAGAGTCTGAGCACTGCACTAAATATTTTTTGTGGATAAGTTCACTTACTCCTCACAAGTAAGGAAAATGCAAGAAAATGCAAGAAATGTCATTAATATCTGCAGCTTTGCAGGTGAGGAAATTGAGATTTAAAATGATTAAATAACCTGCCCATGATCACACTGCTAGTAAGTGACAGACCCATGCTTTCAACCACTATTGCTATATTAATATCCTGCATTAAAGGGAAAAATATCTATTTAAACACTTACCAAGCAAGATGAACTTGGAATTATTCTCAAACCCTTGTTATCATTCCTATTGGGTCTTAAAGAAGCTGAAGTTCAGAGAAATTAAGTACCCTGATCAAAGTCATGCAGCTACTAAATGGTAGAACCAAGATCCCCACCCAGATGTATATGACTCCAAAGTTTGGATGCCTTGCTACCTACCATGTCACCTGACTATTTCTTCATTCCACAGATCTTGATCCAATGGCTTTATTACTTCTGACCCACCAAAAACTGTAATCCATAATAGTAACTACGGTTTAGTGTTTTACTTAGCACAGTGCTTTTTAAAAATATCATCTTGGTTAATTCTCATATTAGCCTTTTGAAGTAGTTTATGAACCACACATTAGTTATGAGAAAAATGAGACTTGGAGATGTGAAGCATTAGCTTTTAAATGGCAGAGCCTACATGAAAAGCAAAGCTATTTCAGTAAAAGGAGTTCTTTTCGCTATCACACTCTCTGCTGGCTTTTATGGGGCCACCAAAATGCTACTGGTTTTCTTTATAAGCAAAGCATCAATAGAAGTCATTTTCTGTAAGATCTTTGCAGAGCCCTTTTAATATGGCCAAAAGCCAAAAAATCATGAACCTTTAGAGTCTTGAGACTATTAGTTTACTTTCTATTTCATGCATGGTTTCCATTACAGCATTCCTGATAGAAGCATCTTATCAGACTTACTTAGATTCTTTAACTGATAGGAAACTCTATTTTATGTTGCATTTTGAAAGACCAAGGGCACAGAAGCTGAAACAAATGTGTCAGGACTTATTTACATTAGCAAAATAAGGGGGTTTGGAACAGACCACTACTATCTTTATCCCAAATGTATTTATAGTCTATCCATCTAACCTCTGATACTTTTCTTATTGTGCATGTCTGCTGGGCTGGAAGGAACCTACAGAGAGAACATGGGAAATAAGAGAAAAGAGACAGAATAGATACTGAGTAGGTGACTGATGAGATGTGTGAGGAGAGAGAGGAAAGAAGTCCAAATTATTTCCAAGTCGTGAGTCCTGACAAAGGCAGCTGGGATTTAAAAAAAAGAAAAGGAAAGAAAGAAAGAAAGGAAGGAAGGAAGGAAGGAAGGAAGGAAGGAAGGAAGGAAGAAGGAAGGAAGGAAGGAAGGAAGGAAGGAAGGAAGGAAGGAAGGAAGGAAGGAAGAAAGGAAGAAGAAAAAGAAAATAAGAAGTCTAGACTGTAACTCAGACTATCTCATGTATTTTTCACTTACTAGTCATAGGACTTTTCAGCCTTGGGTCTTTCATATGTAGAAGTAAGGAAACCTATCCTCACACAAAATCATAGAAAGATTGAGAAGATATGCAAGTTGCCAACCGATACATGAAAATCTGCTCAACATCACTAATTGCCAGGAAAATGCAAATCAAAACCACAATGAGATATCACCTCATACCTGACAAGATGTCTATTATGAAAAAAACAAGTGATTACAAATGTTAGTGAGGATGTGGAGAAAAGGGAACACTTGCGTACCATTGGTGGGGATATACATTGGTACAGCCACTATGGAAATCGGCATGGAGGTTTCTCAAGAAATTTAGAACTACTATATGATCCAGCAAATCCCACTTCTGGGTATATATCCAAAGGAAATAAAATCATTCTCTCAAAAAGATATCTGCACTCCCATGGTTATCACAGTATTATTCACAATAGATAAGGTATGAAAATAATCTAAGTTGATGGATGAATGGATAAAGAAAATGCGGTATAGGTGTGAAATGAAATACTATTCAGCCTTTTAAAATAAAGAAAACCTATCATCTGTGGCAACATGGATGAACCCGGAGGGCATTATGCTAAGTGAAATAAGCCAGACAGAGAAAGACAAATACTGCATGGAATCTTAAAAAAAAAAAAAAAAAGGTGAAACTCAGAAACAGAGAATAGAAAAGTGGTTGCGAAAAGCCAGGGAGAAGGTGGCGGGGAGAAATAGCGAGAGATTGGTAAAAGAGCACAAACTTTCAGCTATGAGATGAATAAAGTCTGAGCCTCTAAGGTATAGCATGACTATAGTTAATAACACTATATTGTATAATTGAAATTTGCTAAGAGAATAGAACCTTAATATTCTCATTTTAAAAAAAAGGTGAATATGTGTATGTGAAATGATGGATATGTTAATTTACTCAATGGGGGGCATCCTTCTATAATACATATGTATATCAAATCATCATGTTATGTACATTAAATATCTTCCACTTATATTTGTAAAAAGAAATTTTAAAAAGATTAAGTGAGAAGGCTAATGTTGAAGATACATAGTAGGTAGTGAATTATTTTTCCACCTCTCTATGTAGAATAAACTGGGAGGTTAGTGGTATCTCTGACAGAGAAAAAAAAATCAGGAAGAAGAGCACAAAGTGGGTTGGTGTGAGAGGGACAGGATTTGACTCCCTGGAGGTGCCAGCTTTCTAGTGGAGATGCCCTCAGGCATTTGAGAACACGGGCAGGGATTCAGCTGGGCATGTGGAATCACTGAAGAAGGAAGTTGGAGAGTGGAAGAAGCAAGGACAATGACATAGTAGGGAATGAGTGCTAAGAACGCTTCCTAGGGCTGCGCCTACACTTAAAGGTGAGGTGAAGGAAGAGAAAACAGTAAAAATGATGGAGAATTAGTAGTCTGAGAGGTCGGGCAAGTTCACATCAGCTCAAATGTTCATGATATACCCACTATGGTCCCAGCACGTGCTAGGTAAAAAAATACCCCAGGGAAAAGAGGTATAGAATGTATATGTAAGGGTTCATTGTCTAGAAGAAGAGACAAATTATATTTGTAATTATAATTGACATAATATATTCATTTTAAAAATGTGTATTCTGCAGTCTTCTCTTGGCTCCAGAATCCCTGCCATACTTTCAAATGCCTGTAGAACATCTCTACCAGGAAGCTTGGCACCCCCATAAAAACTCACCATATTTTTTTACTCCAGTATGTGTGCACATGTATGCTCGCATGTGCTCGTGTGTGTTTGTGTGTGTATGTGTATGATAGAAATATAATTCAGAGAAAGGAGTAATTTATACCTCACAATCCACACCCAAGCCATCTGTAAATTTTCTACTCTCTCTTTTCAAAATCTATCCCACATTTATTATATTCTTTCCTCTTCATTGCTTATTCCTTACCAAGACATCAGCAGGAGATTTCAAGTTCTTCTCCCTGAGTCCACTCTCACTCCCTCTATTCTGTGCTCTACGTATTAGCAGCATGATTTACTGACATATACGAGAGGCTAAGCTCTGCCTTGTTGATAACTGTAGTAGCTTCTATTTTATAGCGGATATGGTTCGTGCTTCTTACCATGGCTGGCAAGACGCCCTGAGACCTGGCTATGCTTCCTCCAATGTCAACTCCTGGAATTCTCTCCTTATCCAAGTCTTCAGCCATCCATTCCTTCTTTCAGTTCTGGCTGTCCACTCTGCCCAGGACACCTTCCTTCTTGTCTTTGGAGTCCTTTTCTTATCCTTTGGACCTCATCTCAGTATGGCTTTCACATCCTCAGAGACTTTCTCAGTTCATCTTAAGCTATGTAGGTGTCTCCTTCCCCCTGTAGTTATTCTCTATATTTCTATAACCTTCTCATTTCCTACGTGATCTTATCACAATTTGCAATAATATATTGATTCATTCACTCAACAAAATTTATTGAGGCCCTACTATGTTCCGGGCACTATTATAGGAGATGAATATATAGCAGATGAGGCCTCTGCTCTCATAGAACATACATTCTAGAAGGAGGAGATTGACAATAAAAAAAAACAAGTGCATGAACATGGTAACTACTGAATAAATAGTGATTTTATGATAATTAAAATAGGATACTATAGCAAAAAGGGACTTGACTGGGAAGGAAAGTCCTCTCTGCAAAGTTGAGATTTAAGCTGAGATTTGAATAATTAGAATACAACTATTCAAACATCAGAGGGAAGGGTTGCCCAGACCTAGAGGACAGCCAATACTCAGAGTGTAAGCTAAAGCAAACTTGGTATGTTAGAGTGTTAAAGGAAGAAGGATGATGAAAATAAGGAAGGAAGGGAAGGAGGGAGAAGGAAGGGAGGGAAAAGGGAGAAGGAAGAAAGAAAGGAAGCCATCATACTTTAGCAGTGTGCAAGTGAGAAATAATGGTGATTTAAACTAGCTAGATGGTAATAGAAATGGGAGAATAGATGCCACATATGCTTTAGAAGTAAATTCGACAGATATTGCTGAAGAGGAGCAGGAAGTAAAAGAGGAACCAAGATGACATCTAGAGTTTGGCAGTTAATTTAACCTTCTGTACTACACCATGAGCTTTGCAAGGACAGGGACCATATTGATTTTATTTACCTGATTCATGATAAGGATTCAGTAAACATGATTGAGTGAATGAATGTATGACAAAACAAAATTATGGGAGAAGGGGTGGAGGGATGTCAGAGCAGTTTTCGCAGAAGTAGAGATGCCCATACAAGGCTCAGAAGGATGAATTAAATCTAAGTTGGCAATAAAGGGAAGAGCATTGGATGCTGACAGCATAGCATGTGCAAAAGGACGCAGAGAAGACACATGGACAGAGTAGTATCACTGAAGTACTTGACCTGCCCAAGGTAAATCAACTCTGTGACTGGGCCAGACTGGTGAATAGACGATTCTCTTTGTCATACCTTGGTACAAAAACAAGTAGTAAGATCTCCGAAGAAGAAATAAAAGAGAAAAGAAATACATATCCAGAAATTTAATGCCAAAGCCATCCTGATTCATGCAGAAGGTAGAAAGCTGCCAGGTGCAGCCCTGGAGGAAGGCCTGGGATCCCACCGAAGTCTAATGTCACCTCCCCAATATTCAAGACTTCACTTGTCTTTGATGCATGGTTTTATGCCATCTTTGGCAGAGAAGCATTTTATCTAAAGAACACTTGAGAGCAAACAGCCTTATTCATCCTCTGAGAATTACTCAGAGAGGATCTGAGGCAAACTCAAAGACAAAAGATTCCCCCGAGCAAACTAGCCAGTATGTTCACTTAAAGGCTTCCATACCAAGCCCTGTTCTTTGAGGATGTGAGTGCATATATCACATAGGGTGTTTCTTAGAAATAAGCACTTAATCGAGTATAAATATTATTAAAGTCATACAGATTAAAGATATACAGAGAGAAAAAAATAGTAACGAAGAGGAAAGACAGAGAAATGGGTTGAGAAAGAGCAAGGCACTTAGAAAGAAAGGGAGTAAGAGAGAGGGGATGAGAAACAAAGAGAAAACTAGGCAAACATTAAACATGGAAAGAGGGTGTGCATGATTCTATCTGTCAAAGGGAAAGAAGGTAGATGTTTTTGTTCTTTGTAGGTTAATATGTAAATGACATTCTGATTTATTAGCGGTCTCCAGCAGATGAGGTGATGATTAGCAAATTTCCATATTTATAGAAAAGCAACACTAACTTTCCAGATTTATAGAAAATCAGCTCTTCACAAATAGCAAATTGTGCTATTATCGACATATGGTTTTCTATAAACAGAGCTGAGGTAATTATCCCTGGGACAATTTGTTGGTGGGCTCCTTCTGAATATTAACCACATTGGAAGCCCATTTCTGCCTCACATATTTTAAAGAGGAGGGGCCATGAGATACCTCGGGCAATTAATTAGTAATTCAACACCAAAGACAAGAGCACAAATGAAAGGCTCTACCATGACCACATGAAGGAAAGACCATGCATGGGTCCAGGGCTCTGATTCCAGCTTCCTGTAGCCGTGGGGAAGTAATTAACTTCCCTGAGCAGCCTCAGCATTTCTGGGGCTAAAATTGGGATAACAGCAACCTCCAAATGTTGCCGAAAAGATTAAATGAGAATATATACAAAAGCACCTGGAACCTAGTGGGTCCTCAACGAACATTAGCTCTTTTTTCTTTCTCACATTTTTGAATGATTCTAAAAAGATCCACTTGAATTAAGTTTTTCAAACTCTTTTATTTATGTTGATTCATATTAAACTCTTTATTTTGTATCATGACCTGTACATGTATATATGTCTATATTTAACTGAAAAAAGTTCTTGAGGCAATAACTTACCTTCACTGCCTGCAGTCCACTATGATATTTTCCATTCTATCCTGTATCATTGTTCAAAATGTTGTTTGTGACCCATACATTGATTTCAAGACCTACTCCTGGGTTACACCCCACAGTTTGAAGAGTACTATGCTACAAGAGGGTAGGAACCATATTTAGATTTGCACACCATTGTATGCCTAGCACAAATGCATAATAAGTACTCAAAAGATGTGTGTGTGAAGTATGAAAGAATGAAAACATGGCTATATGGCTGAACCAATGAACAGCTCTAGCCAAGAATCTAAACAAATGCCCTTTTTCAAACTCCATGTCTTGTTTTGCACACTCAATACATACTAAGCCCTGTGTTGAATGCTAGCAAGACAGAAAAGCATCAGACACGATACTTGCTTTTAAAGATCTTATAATCTAGATGAAGAGGAAAATATTAACATTTGGAAAATTATTTTTTAAAGGCTAAACAGTGTGGAACATATGAATTTGTTAAAGAAAAGAAGTGGCCATCCTAGACTATTGCAGTCAGGGAAAATTCTTGTTTCTGGGAATTTGACCTTGGCTTTGAAATATGGATAGATTTCTCACCCATCTACTCATTAATTAACTAGGTCAGGGGTTCTCAAACTGTAATGAGCATCAGAATCACCTGGAGGGCTTGTCATGACACAGACTACTGGGCCCAATCCCAGAGTTTCTGATTTAGCAGATTTGGGATGGGAGCCTGAGAATTTGCATTTCTAATAGGTTCCCAGGTGATGCTGATGCTGCCAGTTGGAGTCCACACTTTGAGAACCGTTGTTTTAGCAGTTTGGAGTAAGAACATGAAGGTTGTTGATGTCATGCTATGGAGACTTTATTTAGACTTTATTCTTAGCCATTCAGGACATTAGGGAAGAAGAGCAATCTCCTCAGATCTGTGACATAGATCCTTCTGGTGGCAATCGTTGAGAATGAATTGGGAGGGGTGAGTGAGCCTTCCCCTAGAGACCATTTGGAGCCGATGCAGTAATAAGTGAAAGATGAGAACCCAGCCTACAACTGGAGTGGACGTGAAGAAGAGGTATGGAAGAGAGCTGTTCAGGGGAGAGATCCGAAGGATCTTAAAGATCTACAAGGGTGAAGGAGAAGGAGGAATCTGGGATGACTCCAGTTTTGGGGCATCACTGACTAAATGGTCTGGCGTTTCCATTAACCAAGAATTTACATTTAAAATGTACATTTTACATAATAAAATCCCAGATTCTCTATTATTAAGGAGGTAACCATGGTGAAATAGAAAACACATAGTTTTAGGGAGCCAGACAAGCACAAGTTAAAATCCTGTTTGTCGTGCTTATTAGCAAGTCATTTCACCCTCTGGACATCAATTCTCTGAAAATGATACTAATGATACCTTATAGGGTTGTCATGAGGACTAAATGAGATCGTGCGTGGCTCATAGTCAATGCTCAGAAAACTGCAAACCACGTTCCAATGTAGGCACTGACCACATTGTGTGCATAAAACTCCTACTTACCAAACAATTCCATTTTTTCTTTGTCAAGCACCAGGATATACTCATAAGTGCCACCCATTGATCCAGACGTTATGTAATGGGTTCCATAGTCATTGATGAACTTAGCATACATGCCGTAATTGTACTGCTCCGGAAGCTCCATTAATGACTGCAGCATTCCTTCATCTAGCATAATATTATTCCTCCTCATCTTAAAATGAGCAGTCTGCACCTTTGTGAAAATTCTCATGAATCTGTATTTCTGCCAACAACAACCGCCACGGAATGAGGGAAGAGAGAAAAGAAAGAATACATTTTACCATATGAGATAATGTAAAAGGTCAGCATTTAGTAGCTGTGGGAAATATATACATTTACATATAAATATGTGAGCATAAATACATATAATGAAGTATTAGTATATTTTACAAGCACACATCAGACACCAGTGTGTTCCTGGCTTCTTCTCACATAACTTCATCTCTGTTCCCACTGCCCTGTCCAAGACAAGTTCTCGTTAGCGCTCGCCTGATTAGTTACTACGCTATGCTTCTCTGTGCTTCTCTGTGCTCCTCACCTCTATTCTGCCCCTGCTCCATTCTCACCTCCACTTCTCTCCCTGCTCTAATCGAAGCATTGCATTATGTAATCTCCTACACAAGTATTAGGTACCCATGAAAAATTATGCATAGGAATATTTTGATGGCATGGCAAAATGCAGTATTATTTAATATATTGAACAAATATCTAAAAATGCCTTCATTTACATGCACTATGCTGTGGACATAGTCTTGAATGAGATAGGCCCCCACACTCATGAAGCTTACATTCTAGCGGTAATCCTGTACTGTTAGGTAATAAAGAAAAGCATCATCCTGATGTAATAATAGGAAGAAGAAGAAGAAGAAGAAGAGGAGGAGGAGGAGGGGAGAAGGAGGAGGAGGAGGAGGAGGAGAAGACGATAGAATGAGGATAATGTTGAATTGGTTTAAGAGGAAGAGGGTCATGTATGGGTATTACTTCCAAGTAATGTACATCTTGATCCAAAGTGACAGTGAAAGTTTGAAGAGGTCACATGCTTTTAGAAAAGTTCACATCGATATGTGATAGTCAGATAATAGAACAATACTTTCCCTTCAGCTAATTTGTGGCAAAGCTCCAAAATATAATGCTGTTGAGTCTTTTTGGTAAATTTCTAATCAATTCAGTAAATATTTCTCTGGCTCCTGAATCCCCCTCCATCGTCATCACGCCCTGTTTGCCCTCCCTACCCTGTGCCTCAGGATGACATATTTTCAGTTCCAAACACACGAGGCATTTTCTCACCTCCAGGCCTTTGCACATGCTGCTTCCCAGGCCTAGAACACCCTTCTGTTAACTCCTGCCTCCCCTCATCTGGAAAACTTGTGCTAGTCATTAGAGCTCACTTTAAGATGATGTTCTTAAAAGCATTGCCTGACCCCTCGGGATAACAGTTAGTAGTGAATGTTCGATGAATAAATGAAAGACCAGTTCAGCATGCCAGCCCTCCGATCTATTTGGAAAAGTAAGGCTTGCATTGGAATTCTTTCAAGTCTAGTTTAGTAAAGCTGGCTGTTCCTCTTTAAGACATTACTATTCAAAGTATTTCCCTACATGCTCCAGGTAACCAAGAAAAAGGATGGGGTGAAGTGATAAGGGTTCTAGTCTCATCGTTCAATTTTATTCCCTTTGTGATGAGTCTGTGTGCAAAGGCGTAATAAGAAAAAACAAACATGATTACCACTGATCAGACGTTTTCAATTATACAAGCAAATGAAGGTTCAATTACTACTGTACTTTTTAATGCAATTAAGGTAATACATGTTCAGTATAGGTTATGGAATACTGTGCAACACGGGCATTATGTTTTAATACCTTATTTTGATACTTGCTTAATTCATTCAAGATCGAAACGCCACGTGATCCAGATACACCCACGTCCACCGTTACAGGGTTGCCTGCAAGGCCTACACCAACAGTGACCCCACCTCCCACAGATGTGGTGTCTTTTACTTTAGAATAAAGTTCATTTGCATCATCGTACATCTCTGAGGAGAAGCTAGTGTCTGCTCGGGCCTGAAAAAGAAACAAATGGATGTTAGCTTTGTGCATATATCTCAATTCATATTTAATATTTAAATCTTTGTCTTGTAAAAAACCTCAAGTTTAAGATTATAGTAAGTCTCTTTAAAGGTTAATCCAGGCATCAGATTGATACTCACTAAGACGCAGAAAATACAGCAGTTTAGTTAGTATTCAGTGCTACTGCTAAAATATTTAAATGTGTGCACGCACACACACGCACACACACACTGATGATTCTGATGAAATGCTATATCGTTCTGCACATGGATTTCTTTCCAGTTGGGTTATGCTTCCTGTAGGGGAGATCGCTTGGTTCCACAATGGAAAGATACAGAAAACCACGTCTGGATGTAGACCAGAGTGGAAAGGGGCAAAGGAAGCTGTGCAGCTGATGATAGCTTTAGGCAAAGGTATGCTTTCATGCTGCCTACAAATGTTTGGTTATTTTATTCCAGGCACGCGGTAGGGTTGCATTTCTCTGCCAACTTGAACTGAGCCATTTTCTTTTTTCTCTTTTATTTTTTTAGGCCCAACCATGCCGAGTTTCCGAGATCAGATGGGGTCGGGCTTGTTCAGGGTGGCATGGCCGTAGACTGAGCCATTTTCTTGTGTCTAGCTTGAGCCAAGGATGTAAGGGTTAAGAGCCCTTATGAGGTTCACTCTACAATCACAAGATCATATTTTGAGATAGAGCTTCCATTAGATTGGGTCCTGAGTGTCTGTTGATGAAAGTTTCGTTTCCACCTTAGATTGGGCAAGTAGCATGAGCGGGGCACCCTTGCCTCAAGGTACTGAGATTTCAGAATACTTTGTTGCCATAACACAGCCTAGTCTGTCTTGCCTGACACATAGGCCCTAGGCCATTCTTGAGGCTCAGACAATGGCATTGTCCCTGTCTTCCAGCTTGGCAGAGGTGGAAGTGGGATGGTGGAAGCCAGCTTCTTAAAAAGAAACTCCATAAGCCTGACCTTATCTTCTGTCAATATTTTTCATTTAGAAATTTGGAGGAGGGGGGATGTGACTAGATTATTGTTTAGAGTCCTGAGATTCTACCATCTCTCTGTACAGTTAGACTGTGTATAGGTATAATGTGTATAATCTATCCTCCTTTCTTAATGACAAAGATCTGGGCTTAGTTCAGGTAGATCTGGGGGTAAATCTGTGTCTGCGACCTACTGCAGTACAACTTTGGGCCTGACACTTTATCCCTCTAAGTCTCTGGGATTTTTTAACATCTAAAATGGGACAACGATAACATCTAGTCCATTGTATTGTTATGAGGGTTAAATGGGAGCCTTTGTGTGGAAGTAGAAGATCTGATACATAGTAAGCATCCAATGAAGTTTGGATGAAGATGAGGGCTGAAAAAATGAATGGTGAAGAGCAGGCTCTGGAGCTGATCATGAGCTATGTACTGCTCTGAGTAACCAAGAGACTGTCGAATTTTAGAGATGAAGAGAATCTTAGGGATCATCAGCAGTCTGCACTTCTCAATAGCAGAACCCTTTCTTCAAACAAAATCATATGCAGAAAACCAAGATATAAAAATGATCAATAAGGAGCCTGTTCTTGGCAAAGCAAGGGCATAGGTCTCAGAACCCTGTCCAGCTGCCTCTTGTCCTGCCACCACTTTACAGCTTAGAAAACTGGGCCCTGGGGAAGGGTAGTGAGCTGCTCAAGGTCTTGTATACAGTTGTCTCTCGTTCCTCGTCCCTCTGTTGGGAATGGTTCCAGGATCCCCCACAGATACCAAAATCCACAAATGCTCAAGTTCCTTACATAATAGTGTAGTATTTGCATATAACCTATGCACATCCTCCCATATACCTTAAACCACCACTAGATTATTTATAATACCTAATACAATGTAAATTGTGCGTAAGTAGTTATTATACTGTATTGTTTAGGGAATAGTGACAAGAATAAAAAAAGCTGTGCATGTTTGGTCCAGATGCAGCCATCATAGGCCTAACCACATAGTATATGTCAGCAACGATGTAACATTTATTTTAAAAATATATTCAGTCCACATTTTGTTGAATCCACGGATGTGGAACCTGTAGATATAGAGTGCTGTGTGTTCTGTTCTTATCGTCTAACAGGTCTGCAACTTGGAAACAGGTCTTTGGGCCCCAAATCTATTTTACTGATTTTGGAATGGAGCCTAGTTTTAGCAGATGGGTGGTCACATTGACCTTGTGCCTCTCCCTGGCTCTGCCCTTGCCTCTTAGTGCCCTTCAGTACTGAGTATGTGTGGGGCAGGTGTAAAGGGACCTTCAGCCACCAGCACGCTCTACAGGAGATACAGTCTTCTGCAATAAGGCATCTATCTCCACCAACAGGCCTCTCCCTCCTGCCTCCACCCTACGGGGGCCTTTGAGTGCCTCTGCTCAGACTTACTTCAAAGTGGTACGTTAGGAAGTTGTAGGGTTTCCGGAAGTACTTTTCATCATCTCCATAGTAGAGATGCTCACAGGCGGAATCATATCGCAGTTCCCTCCATTCTCCATTGTATACCGTCTCACACTGGCCCCCATAATACCTGGCATCGTACACACTCTGAGTTTCTTTCTGGGTCAGGATATTATACCTAAATTGAAAAAATAGGCAGCTTGTGGGAGAGAGCACTGGAAAGGCAAAGATAACAAAATATTCTCGGGAAGATGTAGCTGGTAGTCTGAGCAGTGGTTTCTCAAACTGTGTTCTGTGGAGCCCTAGGGTTCCTCAAAGTACCTTAAAAGCCACTTTGGGTAACAATGGGAGACTGAGGGGGCTGGGCCCAGGCCTTCAGGTTCTCTCCAAGCAGAGCAGACAGATAGCTCCATTCAGCATCTAAAACAGTGCTCCAGATTGGAGGCACCCCTAAATATTTGTTGAATGAGTTACAGAAGAATATGCAGAATGGGCAAGCACAGGAACCAGACAGTCTGAATCTGTTTCCTATCCTTGCTACATCTAGCTGTGTGACCTTGGGCAAATCATTCAACCTCTCTGTACCTCAGGTTAGTCATTTGTAAAAAGCATTTAATACTACAGAGTTAAACATGAGCTGAAACATGTAAAGGAATCATAATAGCACTTAGCATGTATTAAGTACTAAATAAACATTGTTGCTATTAGTATTATTTCAGAAAAGGGCTCTGCTGCTAAAAAAAAAAATTGAGTTTGAAATAGTTGATGTAAGTCATAGTGCCAAGCTAAGACTCTAATCCTTAGAAAAATCCTTTTCTTCAAGGCAGCATGGAATGTCAGTGCACAGTTTGAAAGTCAGAAAGCTCCTGTTTAATTTCCAACTCTATTATATACTAGCTGTGTGACTTTGGACACATTATAGATACCTTCTGAAGTTCATTTCCCTCATTTGTAGAATAGATATAATAAAACAACATCTCATGGTTTTTATGAAATCTAAATGAGAGTATTAAAGAAGAACAAGTAAAATTGATAGGACATATCAGGCACTAAACAATTATACTTTCTTTCCCCTAGCCTAATATCCTTCCAGAAATATTTTCCCATAATTCCCTCTCAGGGATTTCAAATCTATCTGCCCAAGTTCTAGACTTTAGGCCATGGATGGTTTAACCATATTTAGGTAAAAGTAATATGAAACAGGTGAAATACAGCTTTAATTTTCTAAAAATAGAAAGTTAACAACAACCACATTTAGAGTTGGCTAAGCATTCTAAGATCTGACAGTCAAAGCCTCTTTTGTTATAGATAATAAAATGACTGCTTGTCTCTGTCTCTCAAACTCCTATTGGGCCTTTAAGGCCATCTCCAATGTTGCCTCCTCTGTATGTCCTTCTTTGATTATCCTGAACAGACAGTTGTCTCTCCTCTATGGTCCCATGGCATTCAGTGATTACTGTGTCATGTATGTTTGTGGCCTGTGTGGAAAGGCACAAAGGCAGTAATCTGAGCAGGGTAAAAACTGAATAAAACCTGCTTCAAAAGAATAAATGGACAATGATAGAGCACCTGGCATATAGTAGAAATTAAATGTAAGTTAACTTCCTTTTTCTCTTCCTTTCTCCATCTCTTCCTTCATATAGTGGCAGTGATGTAATATTAACTGTGAGGAATTGAATATACACCATACCAGATATTTAACATACGTTAGCTTTAAACCTTGTGACAGTTTTGTGAATGTAGAAATTGAAGCACAGAAAAATTAAGTAATTTGCCTATAATTGCCACTGGATTTTTTTTTCCTAGATTTTTTTTTTTTTTTGACACAAATCTGAATTCTTTCCCTTTACTTCACCCTGAAGTTTCTCCCTTTTCTGCTGTTGAATGTGTTTCTGCCTGTAGCTGACAAGTAAGTATAGGCTTTCTAATAAGCCAAACAAAAACCAAAGGAATAATAAGCCCTAATATTATACTGCTATCTCTAAGCATAAGAAAAGCCTACATATATTTGGAAAATCTGGCTGCAGAAGCGCCAGTAAAAAGAAAAAGACATAGTTGAGAAAGTCCACTTTTAGGAAATCTGCTCTACAGAAATATTCACACATATTTACAAAAATATGTGTACAAGAATGTTCATTGTAGTGTTTGTTAATAAGAGAAAAAATGAGAAACAATCTATCAATAGAAAGTAGACATCATATACTTATTATCATCATAATAAGTTATATAATTATACTATAAGAGAAGAGTCGCAAACATTTTTTTAACAAAGGGCCAGAGAGTAAATATTCTAGGCCCTGCAGGTTGTAGGTTTCTGTTGCAACTACTCAACTCTGCCATTGTAGGGCAACAATTGTGTTCCAATAAGACTATTTATAAAAACAGATGGCAGGTTGAATTTGGCCTTTGGGCCATAGTTTACTAACCCCTGTTATAGAACTCTATGTTGCTTACAAAGAAACAATAGAAAATATGGGAAAATATAGGGGGAGTTCTTCAAAATATTTTATTAAGTGAAAAAAGCAAGTTACAGACGAGGTATAGTATGATCACATTTACATAAACTATACTCATGTCTATTATGCATCACACCTACTATAGGCATTTTCTCAACAATGTGTATTGTCAGTTCATTTTTATATGATCTAGAAGTGCCTACACCAAACTATAAATGGGGATCAGCTCTAGGGAGGGCGGTGAGAGAGGGTGATTAGGTGGGGTGCAGGTAGGGAAGGGTGAAGGAAGATTTTTCAGTTTTTACTTCAAACATGTATGACTTCCATAAAAATAAATAAAAATTAAAAACTGGGAAATGCTTAAATTAGAAAACAAGATGTCAGGAAAGGCCTCTAAAATCCTGAGATAGATAGGAAAACCATCAAAATGTCAGCTATTGGGGGTAGAGGAGAAGCCCTTCTATTAGCTTTAATGTTTAGTGTGGGCAAAGCACATTCAGAAAGTATATTTGAAATGCTCTTGATTGATTCACAAGAGAGCAAGTCATTGTTTGTGATATTTTTGCCAAAAAGGCGGTAATTCTTTTTTAAGTCAACATGTAGATATTTTATGCTTCTACTCTGTTCACTCCGCAATCACTCTCAAAATCTGTAATAATCCCCTTTTATTGGTATAGAATTTGATCACATTCCCCCACTCCCAACATTCATATGTTGAAATCCTGGCCGCTCCCCACTGCAAAAAAAAAAACAAAAAACCCTCAGAATTAGACTGTGTTTCGGTGATAGGGTATTTACAGAGGTAATTAACTTAAAATAACATCATAATCCAATATGACCAGTGTCCTTATAAAAAGAGGAAAGTTGGACTCAGACGCATTCAGAGGGGGGACTGTGTGAAGACACAGAGAGAGGACAGCCATCTACAAGCCAAGGAGAGAAGCCTCAGAAGAAACCAACCTTGTTGATAACTGATCTGATTTCTAGCCTCCAGAACTGTGAGACAATAAATTTCTGTTGCTTAAGCCACCCAGTTTGTGGTACTTTGTTAGGGCAGCCCAAGAAAATTAATACCATTGATCTGAAAAAAAATGGAAGTTGATCATATTTTCATAAGTGTATATCTACATGCACTTACAGGATTCTAACTTATCTGGTAGGTGAGCTGTGCTCGCAGGACAATTAAGCCATAATGAATGAGAGCTGCATTTCACCCGACCCCAGGTGGGCTGCAACATGGCCAGGTCACTTTGGGATGATCACTACATCTCCCCATTTCCTCATTTGTAAAGATGCAGTTGGTCATACTGATTTGTTCCAATTCAACCAATACTCAGTCAGAGGCTATTATAGGAAAAGCTCTGACATCAGGGCTCAGGTGATGAAAAAAATTAGTCAGAAGCAGCTTCTGTCTTCAAAGAGTTCACATTCAAGTTAAAGGACACAATCCAAGGCAAAGACAGAGTACCAAGGAACTAACAATACTGAGTATCACTACGATCTTGGCCCTGTGCTGGGTACTGAAGGAATAGAAATAACGAGTTCTTACCTGTGGCTGAAGGACATTGCAACAGATGTCCTAGCCCTGTTGGATAAGTGCTGGAAGTGTAGGACACACAAGGGACCCAGAACAATGGGAGAGGACTAAGGCAGCCTAAGCAACGTCAAGGAGAGGGAAGGGTGTGTCAAAAAGAGTACATAAAGGAGGTGGTGCCTAAGTGTCTTGGTCAGCTTGGGCTGTCATAACCAAATACCACAAAATGGTGACTCAGATTAGACATTTATTTTCTCATAGTTCTGGAGTTTAAAAGTCCAAGATCAAAGGTTGGTTTCTGGTGAGACCTCTTCCTGGGTTGCAGACGGCCATCTTCTCACTGTGTCCTCAGTTGGCCTCTTCTCCACACATGATGAGAGGGATCTCTGGTGTTACTTCCTCTTCTTACAAAGATACCTGTCCTATTGGATCAAGGCTCCACCCTGTGACTTAATTTAACCTTAATTGCCTCCCTAAAGGCCATATCTTCAAATACAGTCACACTGAGGTCAAGGGTTCAACAAATGCATTTAAGGGGGACAAAATTCAGTTCATTACAATAGTTAAGAAGTTAGACGGGTTAGAACATAGGGAAGGGCATTTCAGAAAGAAGGAATTAAATTTATTAAGTCTCAGAACGAAAGAGTGTGATGGTGTTCAAGGAACTGAACCTGAGCATAATATATATGTTGAAGAAATTTAGAATCGAGGCTGATTGAATTTCAACAAACAAAGAGACTGTGGCCTGGGAGATGTGAGTAAGCAGTGGTGAAGTGGAGAGTTGAGCTCCCTTCCATGGCATCCCAAATCCATTTTCTTTTCACTGTTAGCCCTGGTTATACCAGCAACTGCAGTCCAAAGCAGAATGTGAAAAGGGCTACCGGAAAGTACACTTGGGTCAGAGAAGAGTTATCTTCCTGGGACATCAGGGAAGCCTTCATGGAAGATGTGGCTTCTTAAATGGGCCTCGGAAATGGAATTGAGGTGAGAGGAGTGAGCAGTAGAATGGGAAGGGATAAAAGGAGAGGAAGACTCTCAGGCAGAGACAAAGAGGAGAAAACATAACTTATGTCATGTAACCAGGACTGAGTAAGCCCCCATTATGAAAGTTTGTGTTCCCCCACATTTCATATGTTAAAATCCTAACCCCTAATGTGATGGTATTAGGAGGTGGGGCCTTTGGGAGGTGCTTAGATCATGAAGGCGGAGCTCTTGTGAAGAGTATTAGTGTTCTTCTGCTTTGTGAGGATACAACGAGACCTGAAAGAGAGGCCTCTCACCCGATCATGCTGACACTCTCATCTTGGGTTTACATCTCCTAAAACGGTGAGAAATACATTTCTGTTGTTTATAAGCCCCCCAGTGTGCGGGATTTGATTTTAGCAGTCCAATCCGACTAAGACACCACCTTATATGACAGTGACAGCTGCCTCATAGAAAATACTCCAGAAGAATCCTCCAAAAAGATCCTATTCTGTCTCCAAAACTAATATTCATAATTGAAGAGAAATCATTCCCTGGCCCCCAGATAGCCAGAAGGCAGTGACTCACCCAGAGGCTGCCCTCTCTGATCCTGGAATCGGGTCATACTGGCTGCAGTCATTTTCAATGACCCTGACATCTTCACAGTCGTCCTCATCAGAGCCATCAAGGCAGTCCTGGTCTCCATTACACACAAGGTGGCGTTTCAGGCAGCGATCTGAGAGACAGGAGGCTGTGGATGCGTCTAGAGCCTCCCAGACCCCTCCCTCTCCCTTATGATCATTCGTAGTCATTCATGTCTGTTCCACCTCTGAAATAGCCCCTCAGTCCTCTCCATCCTTTTTCATCCTCTTTTCATCCTCACTACCTCTGCCCTCCTTCCAGCCTCACTGTTACCCATCTACAGCCCCCCAACTCAGGCCCTACCAAAGGCTCCCCTCTAAAACCTAGCCTCCACATTTCATCACCAGTGAGCTTTCTAAAATGCCAGTCTGGCCCTGTCATCTCCCTACTCTGTATCCTCCAGTGGCTCCCCACGCCTCTTCCAAACGCTACAGTCTGGTCCCCAGTTACCTACACGGCCCATCCCCTGCTTCTCTTCCCAAGGGCCTAACCTGCAATTATTCCAGACTGATTACAAGTCCCTAAATCCCCTTGCTTTTGCACATTCTGTTTCCTCGAAACTCGGCTCAAATATTATTTTGAAGCTTGCTCTGACTCTCCAAAGCAGATTTAGGTACCCCCTGCTAGAGAGTCCCATTGGATCATGTACTAATGCGCATTACACTGACTATCACATGACATTGTCATACACTCCTTGTAGGTCTCTTTCTCAAAGAGCCTAGGAGTATCTCGAGGTCAGGCACCTTATTTTTTCATCTCTATATCACCAGCAGGTAAGTATACTTAGCCTGGTATGTAATACATGCCCAGTTAATATTTATTCAATAAAAAGATGAATGTGTCAATTATGTCTTTTCCAAATGAATCACAGATTTTGCTACAAACTTGCATCAAAATTACTTGAACTGTTGGCTTGACTTAAAATACAGATTCCTGGGCCCCATCCGAATCCTGCAGAGTGACAACTTCTAGGGGAAAAGCTCAGGAGTCTGCCTTTTAACAAGCTCCCTTGGGAGTGTTTGGCATGTTAAGTTTGACAGGCACAGCTGTTATCCCGCCGAAATGCTACTCACCTGTCTCCTTACACTGGAAATCCTGTCCACACTGTGCTTGCCTTAGACAAGCTGAGGGACTGCGACAGCTGACTTCTTCCCAGATGTCACCACTGCAGATGGTTCCCCCAAACTTGTTTGGCTGCAGGAGGCTCCGGTGTCGGTACTAAATCAGATTTTGAACCAGACACATTTATTGTGTATCAATCTACCAAGATTTGTGCAGGCAGGTCTCAGCTCAACATAAGGAACAACCGTCTAATGATTGAGAGGTGCCTAAAAGGCTGTCTTTTGAAGGGAGGAGTGTTCATTAAAAAGTGATGTTTAACCAGAGGTGGGACAATCACCAGCCAGAATATTGAATAAGGCCTCCAAGCATAAATGAAAGGCTTAAACAAGATATGTCTATGGTCTTCCTACTTTCTAGGAAGAACCCCCTCCCCACTTATTCAACTAGTTAGTTCCTTTCATCTTTTGAGATTCGTAGTTTACTTCCTCCGAAAGCCTTTCCTAACTAACATATTCTACAGTTCCCTACACATCCCTCTCTTCTTAGAACTTGTCATGTAAGATTGTGATTGATTGTCTGCTCATTTGTATACCTTTCCCTTTCTCACTAGTCTAGAAACAATTTGTACATGGTGGAGAAAGAAGGACTATATCTTATTTGGGTTCATACACTTGACACTTGATCTACAGTCAGGTACACAGGAGGCACTTTTAGAAAATGTTGCTTTTCTTTTGCAATATTTCTTCTGGTCATGGCATCCCCTCTTTCTGTGAGACATACCTCAAGTGGTTCAGTGGGGGTGAGCTCACTCCCTCAATCACAGGGATGTATGGGTGTGAACCAGCCTGAGCAACCAGGGCACCACATTTGCCAAGTTGCAATGACTGGTGCAGGGACTGGTTCATGGCTCAACCTTAGAGCAGAGTCTTCTTTAAGGGTTTTCTTTCAGAACTATTGGAAAAGACAGTTTCTTTTCACTGAAGTTGCTAGAAACTGCGGGCATGAAGTACATCTTGTCTACTATGTAGTAAGCTCATCCAGGAGAGAGAAACAAAGAGAGTTCTGAAGACATCATCTGAGACCCTGGGTCCAGCTTTGACTGCAGACAAATAAATACTTTTTAAGGAAGAACGGAAAGAGTAGAAATGCATACCAATCTTGGGGCTCTGTGGTCTTATGATATTGTGGAAGGAAGAAGCTAAACACTAGGATATTCAGAGATATTTAGTTCCCATCCCTGCCTCTAAGAATCTTAGAGTCTAGATAGGGGGTAAAATATATAACAATACAAAACATGCTATATGGAGAGCTCCACACAAAATGTCCAGTAAAGCAATGTGGACCCCATATTTTCTGCTGCCTCTTACCTTGGCTCCGCCTTCAGGCCCCTTCTTCAAGAGCGTTAGTAAGTAGGAAGACAATTATTTGAGTGGCAAGAGGTAGAAGTTTCTGACCTGAATCTATTTCTTACATGCTGTGTTAACTCTCAGTGCTTGGTAATCTGTGCCTCAGTTTCCAAATCTATAAAATGAAGTGGTTGACCTAGTTTGACCTCACTAAATACAGTTACTAAATATTCTTTCACAAGTGTCCTACATTTGAAAGAGCACGGGCATGGGAATTAGATCGACTTGGGTTCAGATCCCAGATTCATTCATCAGCTGACCATGAGCAAGTCACTTACCTTTCCCAAGCTTCTGTTTTCTAACATGTAAAATGGATGTAATGACATTTTACCATGAAAGGGTTTTATGAGAACTAAGCGAGAGAACAAATGAGGAAGCATCTAGCCCTGGGTCTGGCATATCATTGGTACTCAGAAAACAGGAGTGGTTTCCACATCATCATCATTATCAATGTTGATGATTCCTTTCCAGAAGATTCAGTGGGTGAGTGGGGAGCAGTGAGCTTCTCCCTCTCTTTCCTCTAGCCCATTTCTGCCTACTTAACTACTCATTAGCAAATGGAGGTGGCAAAAAGAGGTAAAGATCAAACCTGTCCACTTGCCTTCCTGCCTTTCAGTTAACGACAACAGTGAGATTAGTAAACTCTGTGGGAAGAGATTATAATTAATGATCGATTTGGGAATATGAGATGAGGATATTTTAATTTTCTACCCACATCTTGCCTCCAAATGCAGTAAATAAAGGAATGCTCAGCATGTCAAAGTAGAACCGATCCTCTCTCTCACTTCTTTAAAAAGTTCATCACAGTTTAGAGACCTGCATTTACCGACGTGATGATAATAGTGATGGTAGCTACCATGTATCAAGTGCTAACTATTGTCCAAACACTTCATTTTTTTTTATCTCATTTAATCTTCACAAGTTTAGGTTACATACTATTATGAATCCCATTTTAAACTGGGCTGGAGTTCCAGTTCTACCACTTAGAGTATATGTGTCACTGGGTAAATCACCTAACGTTACTGACCCTCAGCTTTCTCATCTATTAAATGAGAACTATCTTAGAGCACTGTGAAGATAAGTAATAATACACATAAAGAAATTAGCACTTTGCCTGGTTGCTGGCATGTACTCAATAATCATAGTTGTCAAAATCAGTGTTCTCGTAGCCAGCTGTTGGGCTACTCCAGGATTTACAACTGAGTGAGAATAAGATAAATGACCTTTACTCTCCATGTAGTTCATGGAGAGGCCGTAAAGTGATCAGGCACACGGACTTTTTGGAATCACACTGACCAAGTTTTAAATCCAGCTCCGGCCCTTTCTTAAAAAGTGACCCAAGAGAAAGGGGATGATGATATCTATCGCAGTGAGCTGTGAACGTCAAATAAAACAATTTATTTAAAGCATTAGCACAGTCCCTGGTATGTAAAAATAATTTAATAAATGGTAACTGTCGATGCCATTATCATCCTTCGTGTGGTTCGTATACTTGGAATGATGGTGCAAACATGAGGTTCATTCCCACCAGCTCCCTATTTTCTAGGCTGTTATCAAATAATAAAGACATTGAGTTGCAGAAAGGTTAGTGCAGACATTCCCTGAGGGACTTCTTCGTGCTTTCACCTGTGGTTGGTATCATTAAGACGTAATTTTCTTTTTTAGCTAGTAGATATTGTTTCTTTCCAGAAATGCACATCTTCGTTAGTGTGATTTTGAAAGCAAGAAACATATTAATAAAAAGAAACTAGAGTGTCTTTCACATAAATAATAGGATTTAATTATTTTAAGGATTACTTTAAAGATACATATATCTTTTTTGGTCATTAAGGAATTTACTTAATTCTGATTTAAACTGTAAGGCATTGACCTGTGCTATCTGCTACTTAAACTGCAACACACACGTGTGGTGCCGCCACAAAAGACACACACACACACACACACACACACACACACACACACACACACACAAAATGTAGTTGGGGATATATAATAGGCTGAATAATAGCCATGCAAAGAAATCAAGTCCCAATCCTTAAAAGTTGTAAATGTTACTTTGTTTGGAAAAAGGGTCTTTGCAAACATCATTAAGGTTTTTGAGATGAGGAGATCACTCTGGATTAGCAGGGTAGGACCTAAATATCATTACAGTGTCTTTATAAGTGGAAGGAAGGGAAATTTTACACAGACACACAAAAGAGACACATTAAGGAGGAAGAGGCAATGTGGGCACAGATGCAGAGACTGGAGTAATGCAGCTACATGTCAAGGATTGTCGACAGCCACCAGAAGCTGGAAGAGGCAAAGAACAGATTCTTCCCTAAAGCCTCCGGAGGGAGTGTGGCCCTACCGACACCCTAATTTCAGACATCTGGCCTCCAGAACTGTGAGAGAATAAATTTCTGTTGTTTTAAGCCATCTAGTTTGTGGCAATTTGTTACAGCAGACTCAGACAACTAATACAGGATGTCAAAGCAAAACGAGCATTTGGGGGCCAAATACTGTGAAGCAAGGGCAGTCTAGGATTCTTTGGCATATCTCTGGGATGGGAGAGGTAGAATAATGAATTTCAGGCTCTGAGTTGAATAAACTAGGTGGAGATTGTGTTTCCACCTTGCTGTGATTTTGAATGGCTTATCAAACCTTCATAGGGTACTTTCACATCTAGCTGAAGTGTGGGTCAGGGGTGAGGTGGACCACCAGCTAACTCTGCAAAAGCTCAGGCAAGAGAAGGGCAGAGCTTAATTCAAGGCATTGGGAGTGGGGTTGGAGAGGAGGGCACAGATAGTGATTATAAAAACAGCTAACATCTGCCAGATGTCATAAGTGCTTTGCGCTCATTACTCATATAACTTTTATAGTAACTGTGATGTAAGCTTGCTTACTATTCCCATTTATAGATAAGGAACCAAAGGCACAGAGAGGATAAAAAGTATGCCTAAAGTAACACAGTAAATAAGATGCAGAGCCAGAATCAAGACTGCAGAATCAGAGCTTATACCTTTAGAGTTGACAGTAATGTGCCAATAGACAAGGTTCGGGCAGTGATGTACAACTGCTAGAGGTGGGAGCCTGGATACATTACACCTTGGGTGCATCCAGTAAAGCCACATGTTGTCTGTGGAGAGGTTAAAACACTAATAAAAGAGAATAGACGTTAGTCTGCTTTTTTATTATGACTGTGAGCCAGCAATTTTGAACAAAGGCAGAATTTTAATATTCCTTCCTGCCAGAACTGTATTGAAGAAAGCTCCCAACCTCCTCCTTTCCCTGGTATACCCCTAAGTTTAGCCACCATTTTGGATCACTCAGAAACCACTTAGATATTCAAGACACTCATTCGTTCATTGGGTGTGTCAGTCTTTTCAAACCGTGAAAGTAGAATCCTCAGGAACACGCTTCATGGCTTGCTCTGGTTTATCGCAGCTCACCGTGAGTCATGGAAGCTAGGCATTTTGTTACTAATAGCCCCTCCAAATGAGCCTCATTAGAAAGCAATAGATTGGTCAGGACCCAGAGAGGCCATCAAGGATCAGTGTGCCCCTGTCCAAATAACCACTTTTCTGCACATAAGCCTAACATACACACCTTTTGCAGCCCTATAATGCCCTCCAATAAAATCAGGGGAGGCAGAAAAAGTGCTGCCATCATGTTTACATGGCTTTTTCCTATTTCTAGATCCAATTTCTCCCCAGATCCTCAGATATATAGACCTGGCTGCTTAACTCCATTCGAATGCCTAGTATGAAATTCAAATATTAAATGCCCCCAAACTGGCCATAATGTCTTACCTTTTTGTCCTGGCATGGAAAGCAGTCTGTCCACTCTGACCAGTTGCTTAGCTGGCAGGTAACTGCTGTGGGGGTGAAACTCTCGGCAGCCCGACTTACTCTCCTAAAGAGAATAAAGAACCCTGTTTCAATTTAAAATTTATTATGATTATTTGTATTTTTGTTATCAAAAATTCAAGAAGTCTTTTATTATGAAGATATCTTAATTGAAAACAGATGCTGAAGTTTTCCCAGCATCTGTTGGGAAATGGCACAAGTTTTATCGAGGTATAATTGACAAAAAATATGTACATATTTAAGTTATACAATGTAATAGCTTGATGTACATATACATTGTGAAATGTATATCACAATCGAGCTAATTAACACATCCATCACTTCACATAGTTACCTTTTTTTGGAGGGGGTGAGAACATTTAAGAGCTACTCTTTTAGCAAATTTCAAGTATATAATACAGTATTATTAACTATTGTCACCATGCTGTACATTAGATCCCCAGAACTTATTCATCCTATAACCGAAACTCTGACCAACTTCTCCCCATGTCTCCCACTCCTCGGTCCCTTGTAACCACCTACTCTCTGGTTGTATGAGTTCAATGATTTTAGATTCCACATATAAGAGAGATCATTCAGTATTGTCTTGCTCTGACTGGCTTATTTCACTTTGCATAATGTCCTCCATCTTCATCTATGTTGTCACAAATGGCAGGATTTTCTTCTTTTTTTTTTATGACTGAACCTATGCTGAATTATCTAATTTGTAAAGTGTGCCCATTGATTTGGGCATCTGGGTACCTGTAGCAGTGGGACTCAAGGCAATATCTCAAGATATTCCCTTAACTTTCAAGTTATCTGGTGGTGGGAGCGGAGACAGAGTACGGAGAGAGGAAGACATCCACTGATGCGCAGTTACTCTTACTTGGAAGGCTTGGGTGCAAGGGTACTTGCACCCAATGCTTGAACGAGCCTATCTTCCTTCTTAAGAACTGCATGTGCTGTCTTTAAAACAAAAGGATCTATTGTCTTTTCTTTTTTTTTTTCAATTTCTTTTATTGTGTTAAAACCCAAAAAATATAAAATTTACCACCTGAACCCTTTTTAAGTGTACAGCTCAGTGCCATTACATACATTCATGTCATGTGCAACCATTACCACCATGCCTCTCCAGAGCTTCTTTCAGCTCCCTGCATCAATTTCAAGATGCAAAACTTAAGCACAGAAAAAGGCTGTGCACATACATTTCCTTCCAGTCAACCACTGTTCTAGGAAATGAAGAATGAAAATTTATTTTGTTCCTACTGTATGCATGTGTGATGTGGGAAGGTCTATAGAAAATCCTTCTCTTAATCCTATGTGAATTCTACGTGGATCAAATTATTCTAGTTTTAGAGAGACAAGTACTGAAGAAGGCTAACATTTTTTGAAGAGCCAGAGTAGCAGAAAGCCCAGGGGTTAAGAACACGGGTCTGGGATGAGAGGATTGAGTTTGAATTTTAGCCAAGTGCTGACTGAAAAGTTGAGCAGGTTACTTAATTTCTCTGAGCTACAGCTTTCCTATCTGTAGAACCATGTTAAAAATAACATTACTTACTAGGGTTATTGAAAGCACATTAAAAGGCTTATGAACTGTTTATTAAAGATTGGCTTTTATTATTACATGCTAGAATAATACATGGATTATCTCGTTTAATCTCTATAATGATCCTGGGAGGTAAATATTATCAGATATATTTTATATATAAGAAAGTTGAAATTCTTTAGAGCTAAATAACCCCTGAAGTCATAGCCCAAAGGTGACAGAGGCAGAATTTGAACTAGTTGGTTTGATAGCAAACCAACTTCTCATCATGCTTGCCTGGTTCCAAGCCTGAGCCACTTCCCACAGCATCATCGTTGTGGCTGCAGCTTCAAAGCCTGGTCAGCTCACTGGACAAAATAGGAAGATTGTCTGTTACCACCACAACTGACACAGCCTCTCATAGCCAGGCAGCCTCTGCTGTGATGAATGGCACAATTATCTCCCTGGTATAGAGAAAATAGTGATTTAAATGTCATCATAATTATGTCATGAGCAGCTCATGGTGAATGATGACATCTAGATTGAGACCCTAGACAAGGAGCCATGAGATAGTCAGGAAAGTGATATTCATCTTTAACACTGGTTCTCAAACTTGGGTCCCAGGACCCTTTTACATTCTAACACGTTATTGAGTGCTCCAAAGAGCTTCTGTTTCAGTGGGCTAGATATATCAATACTCACAAGATTCAAAATAAGAACTGAGAAAAATTTAAAATATATATGTAATCATTTAAAATTATAATAATAAATGCACTACATGTTACCATATATAACATTTTACTAAAAAATGCATTTTCTAAGAATAATAATTAGTGAAAGAAATATCATTGATCTATATTTTTGCAAATATCTTTAATGTCTGCTTTAGCCAAAAGCATCAGGATTCTCATTTCTGCTTTTTCATTCAATCTGTTATTTTATGTTGCTTTGGTTGAAGTCTATGAAGAAAATCCAGCCTGATGTATTTATGAAACTGAAAAATTTATGGAGTTGAGGAGTATTTTAATAGTCTTTTCAGATAACTGTGGATATGTTTCTTTGATACTACACCAAAACTTGACAAGTGGTAATTTCTTAAATATTAGTTACAATGTGGAATCTGAAAGCATATCAATGAATTTTTTATACTCTGTGATGTTAAAATTCATTGGTTTATATACACTTTGAAAAGATCTGACACTCATACATGATTTTTGTAATATCAGGCATGGGAAATTTGAAAAATAATGGTTCACTGAGTATGTATACTTTAAAAATATTAACACATTGTTATATAATATAAAAGGTCAAATTTATTAATATCACCAATGATCTCATCAAGCTCATAGTAGTGGATATGTTTTATAAAATTTTAATTTTTTGCTTGAAAGTTCAAATTTTGTCATTGGTAACAAATAATATTATTTGGTTTCCTTGATGTTATAGGCTTTCTGTTCATCTTTGAGACAATGTCTGCCAAATATCTAAGCCTGAATAACTGCAGTGTGGCAGTTATCCTGTTGAGTATAAGTGATGTTCCAGGAAAAAAGGCAGCTACTTGGACTTACAACTCAAATGACTGCTTTTTCTCAAGACAGCCATCATACTTCAGTGCAAAAGCAATTCTTTATGTTCTTCTCATTTTAAATTCAAAATGTTTAAATAACATGTATTTAAAAATTGAGGTTTAGTAAAATTAATAATTTTTACTGTTTCAAAAAAGACTTCCTTGAGTAAAACTTAATTTCTTTCCTGTGATTTTGGTGTCACAGCCTTGATTTGTATCAAGGACACAGTAGTTTTATCTGCCATTACTGCCATTACTTTTGTAGCATTGGTGCAAATATCTGCATCTCACTATAGAATTATCAAGATTTTGTCATTGTAAGCCTACAGAGACTGCGTTATGATGTCAAAATGGAAGAAAACGGTTTTAATGGATGGAAGCAACACCTAGACAGAGCAGTGCTATGTTGCCGTAGTTTTTAAAAGGGCAAATGTCTTAGTATCATTGTAATATTTCTTTGAACCTCACAGACCCCCCCTGAAAAGATCTTAGGGACTCCCTGGGGTCTATAGACCATACTTTGAGAAACTCTGATCTATAAAATGATGCTAGTATATAACTCTACCTCTACTATCCCCTCAAATAAAATTTCAGTGCTCAGCTCACAATATTCCTCTCTATCTCACTTCCTTTGATTGCTCTGGAGGACCTCATCATCCATAAAAATGAGCCATCCAATACTTTGCCCTTTCATTTGCTCCCTTTCTTCATCTCTGATGATCTTTTTCTTTACTCCACTATCTTCCATGGTCACCTCCTGGACCTTCCAACTTTCTGAAACAGCTCCTCCTCCAAATCACTAATTCATGAGTCACCTGTGAATAGTGATTGTGAGCTCCACAGCCTCCTCTCATCTATCTTAGATGCTCAAGGATTCCTACTGTACTTCTGTTTGGACCTCACTGGGGCCTTCATTCTCTTGACACCTAAGCTGTCTCTCCATCAATAAGACCTCCCCTTCTTTCATTTCCCTTTATATCTAGTTTTGATTCCATGATCCATAATTTAAAAATCTAACCTATATCTTAAATTTTTGGACCCCATTCTTTTGATCACATCTACGTCTATAACTCAGTCCCAAATGAATCCAACTAATCTACCTCTTTATGTGTTTAACTCAGAGATATCTATTTTTCATAAACTTCAATCCCTTAGGGAAACATTGCTCAGACTATTTAGATACTTCCCTTCATAGGATTTGATCAAGCTCTGCACATCTTCTTCTCAACACTTAATTATCACCTTTGTAATATTTATATAATTTCTGTTTTCTCCAGGAGATTGTAAATTTTATGAAAGCAGGTACTATCTGTATGTTCACTATTGAAGTTATAGTGTCAGACTCAAGGAAGCTGCTCAGTAAATATTTAGGGGAAAAAAAAGAAGGAAGGGAGGGAAGAAGGGATAAAAGGAAGGTGTTAGGGAGGAAAGAAAGAAGGAAGGGAAGAAGGAAAGTAGGTAGGCAAGAACGAAGGAAAAGAATGTTACTAATTTATGGAACTAGAATGGCATTATTCCAAGATTCATTTCAACCTAATTTCTAGTTAAAATATAATTAAATAATGCTGCTATCTAGACATTCAAATGGCTCAAGGTTTGGTCTACATGTCATTTTGCCAATAGATTATCCTAATAATAAAAGTTTGAAGCACAGGAACATGGAGAAAGACAAGGATTCTAATCACCAAAAGGTGGGAGAGCAGGTACAGAGTGAAGGATTGAAAGCAGAAAATGACTCCAGCATTAGTTCTGCATCTCACTGTAGAACTGTCAAGATAATGTCATTGTAAGCCCACAGAGACTGCATTATGATGTCAAAATGGAAGGAAACAGTATTAATGGATAGAAGCAAAAGCCTAGTCAGAGCAGTGCTGTGTTGCCATAGTTTTAAAAGCTTTGTGACATGATGTCTAGACAGAGGCACACACAGTAATGCTATCACTGAGGCAAGAGTACAGAAGGTACACAAGGACCATTCATTAAGTCATTACAAGGCTCCAACCTTCTAGCCAATATCAATATGACCAGCATTTTCTCTTATCATCTCAATGAATTTTTTAATGTAGTGTATTTTTTCCTGATTATAAAAGCAATACATTCTCATTAAAGAGAACATGGAAAAGATTATAAAAGAAAAAAACTGACCCAAGTCCTATCACCATTAATATTTTGTTACATTTCCTGTCACTCTTTATTTTAATAACATAGTTGAAGTCATAATGATGGTTGCATCTTATATCCTAGCACTTGATATTGTAGCAGAATGTAAACTATGATGGCTACACATCATTCCACTCACCTAATGTCAAACGATTAGACTATTGAGCACCCAGTTTTTCTGTATTCTAGTTGCTTAATGAAAATATATCCTATAGAATGGGATGGCTGAGTTGAAGCATATGAGTGATTTAAAGTTTATGACACATATAGCCAAATGGCTTTCCCAAAGCATCATATCATTTTTTTTTCAATTACTTAAGGAGACATTAATAAATCTGTGGGCTAGTAAATCTTAGCAAATAGTTTTAAAGTATCTCCCAGCTACCGAAAATCTACTCAAGCAATGAGACATTTTAGTATTGAGCACTGGGATTCGAGAGTCTTTGATTCTAGTTTTTAGTTTACATGTACCTTGCTGTGCTACTATATTCATGTTTATTTAACTATCTGGCTTTTAGTTTTTTCCTCTGTGGAATTATACAAGTCAACATAGTGCTATTGCAGGATTTCTCAAAGTTTGTTCTGTGGAGTACTAATTCCTGAGATGTGCACCTGAGATGGAAGGGAAAAGAAGAAAAATTTCATAGATAAATACTTTTGGATAAACTACATACAGCACATTACTTTTGGATATTTAAAATGCCCAATAACATATAAGGGCTCTGAGAAGTTCTGCATTTTACTTAACCCAGTATCAACCCAATTTTTGGAACACAGTTCATTTCTTTTTTCATCTAACATGTGTAAGACTATGTAACATAGTTAAGAAACACTGTTGTAATTTTAAAAAAGATTTAGAGTCCCCTGAACATGCATTTAAATCCTGTTTCTGACTAAACTTCAATTTTCTTACAGCTAAAAAGCAGGGATTATATCTTGTGAAACTCTTTTATAGATAGAGTGAGATAATATATGTAAAGCCTTGAGCACAAGCCTAACATACATGTTAGTTTCTTATCTCTAACTTTCTCAACCCTATACATGCTCATCAAACCTCTCCATATTTGTCAAAAATATATTGAATACCTGCCCTTTATAGATCTGTGGACTAGTGTGATGCTTCCCATCCGCCTTTTTAAACAAGGTGGCTTTTTGGACAAAGGGCATAAAACCTGGAGTCGAACATACAACTTGCGAGTCAAATGCTTGACCCAGTATGAGGCCACCTCAGCAACTTAGAACACAAAATAATTAATTGACTACCAGTCCTAAACTAGAAGGTCAGAGGTCTTAACACCGATTATTGCCAGGAGGCCACCTAATAAGTTGGTTCAGCTTATATTCGAAGCTGATTGTCACTAATTATATCATCTTGAGTCAGTTCTATTCTGTTACATGGAAACGATGTCGTGAAACTGAAGTATTTTAAATTGGACTTTGAAAGCACTGAGTCTCCAGTGACTTCCATGTTGCTGAACCCAGTGGAGAGTTGTCTGGCTTGGTCTCATGTGCCCTCTGTTAACCACTGTTTCCTTCTTGAAGTCTTTCTCTCTTGGGTCTCAACACCACACTTCCTTGCTCCCTTCCTACCTCGGTTACCAGTTCTCCTGACTTCTCTAAAAACTGGAATTCTTCGAGGTGCAGTCTTGCTTTTCTTTTTGCTTTCTGCTTTTCTTACTCCTTAGAAAGTAAGATGCATGTCCTGGCCTTCGCATACCATCTATATTAACGCCTCCTAAATTTAGATCTTCAACCTAAACCACTCCTCTGAAATCCTGCTTTGTTTATCCAACTGCCTAATTTATATCTCCATTAGGTACTTCTCAGGCATGGCAAATTTAATGGCTCCAAATATAAACTCTTAATTTTCTTCTTTTCACCAGCTCCTCTCTCGTTTTTACCCACCTCAGTAAGTGGAACTGCCATAACACATAGTTGCTCAAGGCAGATAGATACCTAGCAGTGGTCTTTAGTTTCTTTCTTCCCCTCACCCTCCACACCCAGTCCTTGGGAAATTTCTTTCAATTTTACCTTCGAAATGTATCTCAAATATCTTCCCTTCTGCCTATCTCTACCGCCTTTGTCCTAATTTAAGGCACCATTAGCTCTCACCCAGATAATTGCTGTGGCCTCCAGCGGGCTAAGACCTTCCACTTCCCCTTTCTCCACTTCCTTCTCCGCATCAGCATAATATTTTTAAAATTAGAAATCGGATACTATCCCTCTTTCACAAGACCCTCCGGTGTTTTCTTTTTGTTTGTTTCTTTGTTTTCTATGACATATAGACTAAAATCCAACTTCCCCATCGTTGTACCCTGGGCTCTCTGCTATCTGGCCTCCACTTACCTCTTTGACATCCTCTCATGGCACAATCCCCTGCTCCCATGCTCCTCCCATCCTTCAGGTCCACAAACATGACAAGCCATTTCCCAAGATAGGGTGTAGCACATGCTGATCTCTCCATTCTCCTCTGCTCATCACGTGGTTTCTCCTTACTCTCCTTCATATCTCAGTGTAAATGCCATCCCCGCAGAGAGCCCCCTAACCAACCTATCTTCAGATTGCTCCGATGTCTTCTATCAAAAGGCCCTATTTGTTTCTTTCATAATATTTATCACAAATTTTATTAAAATGTTTTGTTTGCATGTTTATTGACTGACTCGATCACTACAATTAAATTTCATGAGGGTAGGGTCATTATCTGTCTAGATTACCACCTAGCACACCTAGAACATTTAATAAATCTTACATGAACCCTAACATTGAAAACGTATGATCTACTTCTTCATTTCTAAGATACGCTTTTAGTTTTATAAGCTCATGTTTACCGTTTTCTTTTTATAAAGTCATAATAGGAAAAAAATGGGGTTGTTTGAGAAAAACATTTTAAAACAATGATGATGATGTAAGATTTTACTTGGGAAAAAGGGGCGCCATCGTTGTTTTTTTGTGTTTGAAATCACCGACTAGTCTAGAGGATCCATGACAACTGGCACATTATAAATTTGTTCTAATTTTCGTCAACCATCAGAGAAAATGGAAACACCCCAAATGACAATAGCAATCATACAAGACCACTGGCAACAGCTTTCACTGAATGCTTGCTAAGAACCAGGCATTGTTCTAAATGCTTTCCATGCATTTAATTCTCCCTCTTGCTTTCCTCCCATTTTATAGCTCAGAAAACTTAAATAACTAGCCTGAGAGCACGTAAATAAGAAATGCCAGTGCCAGAATTTGAACCCAGTAAGGTTATTTCACCATGTAGTTTTCTGTTTTCAAAGCCAGGCATTAAACAGAAAGACCTTGTGATTTCCTACTTTAGCACTTTGTAAAGTATTTAATTGGTTCTCTTTTGCCTTGGTTTCAAATTTGCCTCTTCACTGGTCTGTCTTATTTGATAAGTTCATCAAACATCAGGACTCTTTGTTCATTTTCAAAAAGGATTACAATGATAAGCTTTTATAATTAAGAGTATCTCAACAGAGATTTCCTTAACCACAATTTTCTTGCTTTTATCTTCTAATTATTAGAGATGAATTTTCTGATTTTTTTTCAAAATTGTGTTTGCTTTAAATACAAGTTGCAAATTAACTGCTTATAAAAATGCTTTCTCCCCTTCTGAACTGTTAAAGAAAATCTCTCTAGCTCTACCATTTAAAAGCAATAATGATTCAAAATTGAATTATCCAACAAGAATTTGAATAACATAACTCTAATTACAATCTTCAATGTTTGAGAGTATGGACTGTTTAAAAACTGTCTCAAAGGTGAAATTAAGGAGCAGTTTAAGCACCACAAAATACTTACTGTTGAGATATAAAAAACATAAGGCCAGGTTAGAAAATCAAGGAAATGGAATGGGCAAAATGCAATGTACATATGAAAATATCACTTCCATTACCTCACTGCAAAAGAGGATCTCGTTTCTATGAAATTACATAGACTCTCTATAGTTTCCTATCTTTCCCAGGATGATTTTCCATACATTATCTAATTTTATCCTCCCTCGAACGCTATGAGTCAGATATTCTTATGATTCACAAACAGATAAGAAGTTAATGTTCAACATTAATGTCCAACAATAATGTCCAACATTATTCAAGGGAACTATTATTTATTAAACTTAGTATATTTCATATCCAGAATCTTATTTCATCTTTGTTAACTCTTATGGAAGAAACATTATTAGTCTTATTTTACAGATAGGGAAACTAAAGCTCAAAGAAATTGATTTCCTCCAGATTACCCAACTCCTGAGTATTAGAGCTATGATTTGCATACAGGCCCCTGTGACTCCAAGTGCACACTTTTTTTCACTGCTCACTAGTCTTCCACTGAATTAGTAATAGCGTAAAAAAAAGGTCACATTCCAACCTACAACAGCCTGTTGCAAACATGAAAGTATCTTAGTTCCCCACCGGGTGATTTTCATGTACAAATTTTGCAGAGGCATGGCTGACTTACCAGTTCACCTTCTCCTGGATGGTTACCCCAGGGTGACAAGTCATCAAAGACAAGATGAAGAAAGCAACAGCAAACATCTCATCCAAAAGCTACACCTTGTATTACCTAGAATGAATAAACAATCTATTCAGGGAGTTGGGGTATAAGATGTCTACAAGCTGGGACCCATAAGATCTAATGTTTGAAACTAATGGAACTCACTCAATTCTCATCCAGATGCGGTTAATTAGTTACTAGGATTATTGATTAGCCAAACACCCTAAAATCCCAGACACCAAAGGCCACTGTCCTTCAGACCTTTTGAAAAACAATATCCATATGATTGAAGAAAGGATGATATTTATTTAACCAATACCAGCTAGCAAAGGGAGCTTATTTTCAAAACGAGGCATAAGCCAAACCAAGATACAATTCCAGAATTCATGGTCTTTTTTGAGTGACTCTTAAAACTTCTGAAGTCAGATCAATTTGTTTTACAAGATTGAAACAAGGCTAATACTGGTATATCAGCTCGGCCATAAATAGCCAGCAAAACGTAGGAAATACTGTTACATGGAAGTTTTACAATGTACTGCCAAACATCTGGAGCCTGAGAAATATGGGTAGTTGAATGGGCTTTTCACTTTTCATCCAGACATTAAACATTATCAGGATACAGGCTTTTCGCATGGGGAACAGACCTCTCCCTACAACAATGTCTTAACTAGGGGTGATTCTGGCCCTTAGGGGACATTTGGCAATGACCAGAGACATTTGTGCCTGCCACAGCTTTGGAGGTTGTGCTACTGGCATCTAGTGGGTAGAGGACAGGGATGCTGCTAAACATCCTGTGATGCACAGGACAGCCCCACAGCAAAGAATTATCTAACTCAAAATGTCAATAGTACCAAGGTTGGGAAACACTGCCCCACAAAAAGTCTTGTCTTCCTTCTCTTGAACTTTGTAATTCTGGTGAATTTTCTTCTTTTTGCACGTAAACAATATTGTCTTCCTTCTTAGACCATCTCCTTCTTGAGATTTCTCCAATGCCTTTCTTCTTACCCAAGACCTCAGTAGTGTTCAGGACTCTTCCTTAACCTCTGCTCACCTGTGTCATCCTCCATCACTCAACATGGTCACTTAAATTCTGTTAGATTTCCTCTGTAATATTTTCCATCCAAGCTTTTCTTCTTCATTCTCCCTTCCTTTGATCCATTTCAGAGCCTCGGCTCTCTCTGACATTATCATAACAGACTCCTAGTGGGCCTCTGATTCCTCCTCACTCCAAACCTCCCTGTATGTCGTTGCTGAATTTGTCTTCAAGAAAACTGGCTTCAACAACATTGTTCTCCTGCACAGAAACCTTCAATGGCTCCCGCATTGTCCATAAAATGAGAAGTTCAAATTCCTCCATACATGGGTCCAACCCACCTGTGCAATCTTATCAACCACAACCCTCTAATTACTCTCCACATTGTAGTCTGGGCTCCCCTTACCTCCCTCACTTGCTCAGGGCCATGACTTAGATCTTGCTGGACCCTCCGCCTGAACTTCCTTTACTCGTTGTCTCCTACCCTTCTGCCAAGTGTCTTCTCAAATAGCAGGCCCATCACTGATCCTTGGTTAATGGCCTTATCTGGAAGGTATCTCCTGGTGATCTTTGAACCTTATAAAGACGTTACCAGCACTTTTCATTTTTGCCTCATATTATGTTTTTCTAAGGAAGTAGGATATTTCTTGAAAATGAAAATTTCTTTAGGATAAATTGTGTCATTATTCTTTAGAAACACGTATCACTTAATACTGAATCTTTAATAAGTGTTGATTGGGTGAATTAGCAAATGAATTACTTAAAATCATTTACTATTTTATAACACTTTTAGGTGTATTTTCTCATACGATCTTCAAAATAATCTTGTAAGATAAATATTATTATGAAAAGCAGCAGTCCCCAATCTTTTTGGCACCAGGGAGCGGTGCTCCTATGAGAAGCTAGTGCCTGATGATCTGAGGTGGAGCTGAGGTGGTGATGTTAGCACTGGGGAGCAGCTGCAAATACAGATGAAACTTCACTTGTTCGCCTGCCATTCACCTCCTGCTGTGCAGCCCAGTTCCTAACAGGCCACAGACTGGTACTGGCCTGTGGCCTGGGGATTGGGGACCCTTGATGAAGAGAATCCTGGGAGTCAGAGAGATGGCGACTAAGGTGGAAAATAGAAGCAAGATATATAGAGTACCAGGCCGTATGTCTTTCACATCACATGATGTAAAAAAAAATTTTTTTAATCTAATCTTCACAGTGACCTCGAAAGGCTAATAATAAGATTGCTGTTTTGAAGATGAGGTATTGAATTTCAGAGTGGTTAAGTAATTTGCCAGCAATTGCACAGCTGGTGATTCTCAGAGTCATGGATCTATAACCTGTTCAACTTTAAAATCTGAAATCTCTTTTGGTCTGGTCACACAACTACTGAGCGGTATATCCGGACTAAGACCAGGGTCTTCTATCTCCAAGTCCAGTTCTCTGCTGATTATGCCTTAGCTCAGAGAACGAATATCATTTCCAGAGGACAAAGAAAGCTAAATAAAGTGAATGGAGAGAGAATCACAGGCAGGATCAAAAGAGAAAAAGCTAAGTCAAATGGGATCATTTCACACCCTGTGACTAAGTGTGGTTTGTGTGTGTGTGTGTGTGTCTGTTGGAATGGGGGTGGGACACTCATTTGCCTTGAGCCAGGATGCTCTAAGATGAATGAGAAATGCCAAAACATTTTTAGGTTTGCATATGTGGATTTCACCTTAATTGTAGTATTCTGTGATCAAAGATAGATAGTTATAAAACACTATGCAGAGTAGACAGTGAGATGGCAATTCATTTCGAAGACACATTGCTTGTCTTAGGGAAACACTTTCCACTATCTAAGTCAGCTCGTGAGTTATGGCCTCGGAGCGGAACATGTCCCGTGTTATCCCAGACTGCCACTGCAGGGTGGCATCCAGGTCTGTGCTCTCTGAAAAGCTTTAGAAAGTCTATGCTACATTCCTTCTGTGCTGGGCCTGCAGCTCGCCCAATGCAGATAGGAGATCAAAATTCTGCACATCTAATGCAAATAGAGGCAATTTGCTAGAATGGAAAGAACACAGCTGTAGGTCAGAAAGCACCAGTAACCAGTTATTGTCTCCTAGCCTAGTTTCTTTATCTGTAAAATGGATAAAATAATACCTATCAGGATAGGATTGAAGAGCTGAAGAATAAACGAGGAAATTTATCCTCAAAGGGGATTTTGAACAGTTGTTGCTTGTTTATTTCAACAGCGCTTGTCCTCTCTCTGCTCCTCCTTCCCAGTATCTCTTCGCCTCCTTTCATAAGAGAGCTTTCATTTAGTACAATGCAGAAGAAAGTGGAAGAAAGGAGGGGCCTGGTAGAGAGAACAATGGCAGAGGATGGAGTGTTGGAGGTCCTCGTTCAAGTGCCCTCCTGAGCTGATTTCGAGGCCTTCTGGAGGGAGGATGCTACCGCAGAAGCTGAGAGAATGATTTCCGCAACAAGGCCCAGGTAACAAATGAGTAGAGGTTCTAGTACCATTCCAGCACCTCAAGTGCTGAAAAGTTTGGGACCAACTCAATGCAGCAACTTCAGCTTGAACATGGGCAGTCTCACGATGGCCGGAAGCAAACGAAGCTTCTTCAAGCAGCTTACCGGTTGGCAGACACCCATGACAGAGCAGACAGTTTTGTGAGTTTCTTTGAGGTATCCCCCCAGGAGCAAGAGGTGTGTGTGTGTGTGGGGGGTATGTGTGGTGTATGGTATGTGTGTGTGGTTGTGTATGTGTGTGTGTGTGGTGTGTGTGGTATATGATATGTGTGTGTGGTTGTGTGTGTATGCGTGGTAAATGTGTGTGTGTGTGTTAGGTATCGGCACTGAGTCCACAGATAGTATGTGAGAGTCCCCAGTCCTCTGCCTTGACTTCCCCACCCTCCTTTCTCATCCCTTTGTAAGACTGCATGTCTATGGTGTCTGCTTCTCCTCTTGATTGCTTTCATCAGTCCTGGGCTGTGGCCAACAGACATTAGTGGTGGGTTTTCGTCTGGGAGTGAAGTGGGGCTAGTTTAAGTAACTGATCTCAAAGGGTGGGCTAATGCATGCCCGACACTCCCACTTCATGCGGAAGCTCTGCATTCGCATTGAAGGAGTGGCATGAGAGGGGGTCAGTGTTTGGCTCATTAGTGTAGAAATTAAAGACCTTTCCTCAAAAAAAGGCTTTGAGCATTGTAAGCAACTCTGACCCAGCCTGGGTGGTCCTCTGGGAAATTCCTCTTGGATTTTAGTGGCAATAATAACCAGAGTCCATTTTACACCTGAGTAAGTTCTCCAGGTTTCATCAATTGATTGTCTTCTGTGATGCCTTCTTTACTCACGGCATGGTGCGGGGTACCCCCTCTTTTCCCACAGCACTCTGCCCATGTCTCCCTCTCTAAAAGACCACTGACTTCGTGGTTTGAGATTTGTCCCACTTGTGATTTCTGCAAACTCTTGGAAGGCAGGGCTGTGCCGGCCCAGAGTCTCTGTGCACCAGATGTGTGAGAGTCAGCCAGTGGAACTAGCTCACAGTCTACCCGACTTCATGTGCCCCACAAGCAGGCAATAAGGGAGACCGCAGCGTGGTAGCGGATACTAAAAACGATGCTAAAACCCTCTAGAAGTCGGTTGGCTTTATATGACCACCACGTGCAGACAATTCTAAACAGTGTCAGTGGGAATCTCCTCCCACAGCATTCTCTCCTGCATTCCCTGCCTGCATCACATGGAGAGCTCTGGCCACTTTCTATTCCTCCACTCCGCTGGGAGCTTCTTGGGGGCAGGGGCCGTATTTTAAATCACCTTTCTGTTCCCAGTGCTGGCGCATAGTAGGTGCTCCATACTTGTGTTTTATGTAGCACAGTAGGAAGATAGTACCTTTTAAGTCTAATATGCCTGGATTGAAATCCCAGCACCAACCTCAATCAATTATACAACTTCGAACAAGTTATTTCATCATCCTTTCTTAATTGCCCCTCCTGTATCATGGGTTTGATGGCAACTATACATATATATACATATATATACATTTTTTACATGTGAAATATAATCTATATTTCACACCCATGTACATATACATACCTAATGACTATTAAGTGTTCGTTGAATTTACTTCAATTAGCCATTTCCAGGTAAAATCATGATGGATGCTGTTTCTCTTTATAATCCTCTCACTTCCTGCTCCCTCTGTCATGGCCTTCTGCTCCAGAAACACGCTTCTGGGACCGTGGAGGTCGGGGCTTATTCTCAGCTGGTGCTACAGTGCTGTCTGAGGAGTCAATAATGGGGTGAGGGTCACTGAGAAACTGATACATGAGACCTTTGTGTGTGCCATTTTCTGTGTGTTTTAGGCATCTCTATGTTATTGGGCCACAGGTATTTACTGCTTAAATGAGGCTTCTGGAAGATATCGTGGCCTTTAAACCTCAAAACAACAGTGACCTAGTAGATCGATCAATCAAAATATAAGCTCTGGGAGGCTGATCAAGCCCATTTTGTTCACTATTGTATTACAAAGTAGCTGTAAATTGTAACCAGTTATTACATTCATCCCAACAAGGCTTAGGGTTAAGTATTTTGGTGGGCACTAAACAGCCCCTGGCATCACAGTGCCATGCCCCAGATGGAGCACCATGGAGATCTGTAGGGGGCCAAGCTAGGAACATTCATGAAAGGCTGCGTTGGGCTTTGAAAAAGGCATGTGGGCAGGTAGAAGTTTCTTTATACAGGGAGAGGAAGATAGAGGAACCGGCATAAATGAAACTTCAAAGATGCAAAGGGATAATGGCTGGTTTGGGGATCAACCAGCTATCTGGTGGGATGAGTAGAGGACAGACAAAGGCCACACCAAAGAGCTTTTGGGGGGCCAAGACTAAGATTTAGATTCCATTCTTAAGGATGTGGTGGGGTTACTGAACATATTGAAACAACGGAGCTCCATGAGCAGACTTGTACTTTGTACTGTGGGGGCACATGGAGGATGGACCAGAGAAGGCTGAGATTGGAAGCAGAGAAACAAGCTTAGAAGCTGACTCCTAGGGACTGGAACTCCATGCACCTGTCACAGCAGGGGAAATGCCTGGGGGCAAGAGGAAATGGTGAGAACTCAGAAGCTCCAGAGTCAGACCTCTGGATTCAATGCCAACTTGTACAGGATTGCATTGCATGACCTTGGGACAGTCACTTGACTTCTCTGGACCTCATTCTCCTCCAGTCTGAAATCATATGCTTCTATAATCCTGATCTAAAGCACCCCCCTTAAATCTACAGAACTAGGAAACAATTATGTATATATATATATGTGTGTGTGTTTGTGTATATATATATATATATTTTACGTGTATTTTATATATTTTACATATATGCGTGTGTGTGTATATATATATATACATATATGTAAAATATATGTAAAATATATAAAATACACGTAAAATATTTTTTCTCCGAAACCACTCAAGTCTCTCTTAATACTTTTATTCAGGACTTGTATTCCCATGAGACACTCCGGGCTGTCAGTCTGTAATTAGACCTTCTCCTCAGTCATAAAGCCAGGCTGTGTGGAGTGAGAGACAGAGCCAGATTAGCCTACAGTAAACAAATTTGGTCAGTCCCCTTCTCTCTGGTCTCAGTTCCAGTTGAGTGGATTTCAGCAGCTCCCGGGTGAATGTTAATGCCTCCTACATACAGTTGCAAGAAAACAATCACATGTGCCTCCCTTTCTTGAGAACGCTGTGGGTTTTACTTCTCTACCATCTCTGTGACAAAGCATGCAGCCTGGGAGGGGAGTGGTGGTGGCATGCAGCAGGGAGGCGGTACAAAGAAAGTAGAAAGAGCCTAAGGCAGGACATAGGGTGTCTGGGTTTCAAAGCAAGCTCAGCCACTAATTTTCTTTGTAACCTTGCAAAAGTCACTTCAGCTTTCTGAGCCTCAGGTATCTCAACTGTAAAATGAGGCTGAGAACACCTGCCTCGCAGGCCTGCTGGTAAGGGTAATTGAGATAGCGTACGTGAGAGCCTGTGGTAAAACTCTGTGGGCGAGGGGCCAGTGTCAAAGATCACAGGCTCGGCTTTCCTGTGCAAGGGGTCAAGGAGTCAGGGCAGGTATAGAGCATGCCGGGGAGCAAAGTTCAAAACTCTCATCATCGTTAGGGTCCTAGAATTCAGAAGAGGGACAGACCTGATGCCCCACGAACTGCCCTCTGGTTGAAATTGGATCCAGGTTTTCCATCTATGGGGTAGAAAGAAGAACACTAACATTTATATGCTTTACTTATAATCTTTGCAAAAGCTTTAGATGAGAATTCTTTTTTATCTTTCTTTTAAAATCTTTTAATTATAGATGAGAAATCTTATACCCAGTCCAGAGGAGAGAAAACCGAGACCAGAAGAAGAAAGAAGGAGGGAAAGAGGATTTTAAGCCAAGTTAGTCTGACTTTAAAAATCTGCCTATGCTCCCTATCTTTGGAATTGCAAGCATACGAAAGTGATATTTAGATGGAAGACAGATATGTAGTAGGTTAGGAAGAAAATAAATGATGTATTTGGAGACCTCCCTTAATCTTTTCATAGGGCATCAAGGAGGATGACTCTATGTCATAAATCATGAAGGAGGGCTGTACTCACTGCAATATCCCTGGTGCCCAGAACACTGCCTGGGACAGAGCAGGTGCTCTGTAAATGAATGAATGCTATGAGGTTCATAGTCATCCCCTTAGCTTTTCTGGCTGATCATAAACAGTAAGAAAGGAAAATGAAATATTTCTGGTAAAGCATCCAAGGCATTAGCACTTAATCATTGTACCAATTGTTTCCATTTCTATTGCTGTGTAACGAACCACCCCAAACTCAGTGGCTGGAAACAACATTGATTAGTTATTTCTCAAGATTCTCTGGAAGGTCTCTCATGGGCTGCATTCAGCTGAGCGCTCAACTGGAGCTGGAGCATGCGTGGTGGCTTCTCATCCTTCAGGGTTTCTCACTACATGTCCTCTCATCATACAGTACTTTCCAGCCTAGCAGTTGACTTCTAAGAGAAAATGCTTCTACTTATATCATGCTTGCTCACATCCCATTGGCAAAACAAATTCCATGGCAAAGCCCAGGATCAGTGTGGGAGGGGACCACACAAGGATTTCAATATGAAGACATCTGGTTCATTGAGGCCAGTTGGCCTCGTCAGTCTTCGTAAGCAGCACGTAATAATGAATCTACATGTGTAAAGCCATTAGAGACGTGCCTGGCACTTAGTTTGTACTACTTAAGTATTAGTAATGCCTAATTATTATTAATAGCTAATTATAGCTTATTACTATAATTATTTTAAGCTCCTCACTGCAATTGCCTTTATTGCATTGACTATGAAGTAAGAATCCCCATGCTAGGAAAGCTCTGGAGTATCCTTCAAACTCTGGGCATGTTAACCCTCTGTGTTGCTGATATCATACGATTGCATTTGAGTAGCTGAGTTGGAAGCAAAATATGAAATCGAATCCTTCTTTCTCCTCTTCCCCTACTCATTTATTTTCTTTTTCTTTCTTTCTTTCTTTCTTTCTTTCTTTCTTTCTTTCTTTCTTTCTTTCTTTCTTTCTCTTTCTCTCTTTTCTTTTTAGTTTCTCTAAATCTATGCTTTTTGCTTATTCCTAAAAGTGATGCTGGAAACTAAAGAAAGATTACTAAATTCTATAAGAATCCATTCACTCGACAAGCATTTTTTCTAAGTCTTTGTTATGACGATTTCTTTCCCTTTACCAGGGATACACTTGGAGATGGACATGGGACCCAGTTCTGGAAAACGAGAAGCAAAGGAGGTCTATTGGATAACTTCTATTAGCTTATCTACCCTGATGAAATTAAAACGATATGCAAGGAGAATCCTTGTTTCTCTTCCTGCTTTCAGATGCAGTTGTCTGAAGACATGATACTTAGAGATGCCTTTCATGCCTCTGTTATTGCCATGAGAAGAATATGCTCTAACTGGCCCTCTAGTTCCTGAGGAAAAGATTCTCATGAAACAGAACAACTCAGCAAACCCACACAACTTCAGGTTGAAACAGAGTTGCTCAGCCAGATCCAGACGCAATCTACCTGCCATAGCCCAAAGCAAAGCTGCTTAGCTGACCACAGATGTGTTAGGGAAAAAAATGTGGTTTAAACTGCTGAGTTTTGAGATAGTTGTTATGCAGCATAATGTAACAACTAAACAATACAGCATTGTATTCCCCAGTCTGCTATTGACTTGCAGAATCTGAAGTCTCAGCCCAGGGCCATCCTGATATAGAAAAGAACATAGTAAGAAAGTTCTTGAGAGAAGTGCCCTTGGTGTTTAGGAATTTAGGAAAACATAGACACTGCTGCCTGCTTCTCTCCTGGTTTCTGAAGACAAGAGACTTGCTGTAGCAGCCTACACAAGCAAGGTTAAGAAAGGACCAAGGAGTCGTAGGATTGGCACAAGGAAATTGAAATACTGGATCGATCTATTCTAATTACTAAAAGCAACCAGAAAGCTATGGATTTGCCAATAGGATGTGAGATAGTGGATTTGACAGAGCTTGGCTGAAGACAGTGACTAGAAAATAAGTAAAACTGTGTATGGTTTATACCCCAGTTCCAAGTTTTCAGTAATTCTGCTCCACTTAGTATTTCTCTCTGCCTAAAAAATTCGGTGTCGTTTTCAAAACGAAAATTTCATTGCGTACTCTTTCACCTGGGCCATTGATAAAGTGTCAGCACCGTTATCAATATGGCTCTTTTTCTCTTTCTTTTTATGTTTTTCTTTCCTTGCTTTGTGCCAATATATTGTTTATATACCTGGCTTTGCAGGAGAAATCTTTCAAATGGTATTTGAATATATTCATAAATTAAACCTTGTTTTCAAGGTTACAGAAATTTTCAAGAAATGTTAACGATTTAGTCGAGTGTGATCAACACTGTTACTGCCAAAATTAAAATCAGTAATGGCAGCAGCAAGAGTGACTCCCATTTCCTGAGCACTTTCTGTGTGTGTTTCATCCAATCCTCATATCAGTTGATTAGGTGGATATTATTATGCCACGTTCTTCCAATAATAATAAAGCAACATCTGTTTGGCACTACCTCGGCATCAGGCATTGAAGTGAACTCTTTACATACATTGCCTCGGTGCCTTCTGTCAGCTGAATGACTGTTTCCCCATTTGTTAGATGAGAAAGCCGAGGATCCAGTAGGTGAAGGAACTTTCCCACATTGCACAGTCAAGAGACAGTGCTAGGATTTGAACCCCGGTCCACCTGATTCTAAACCCGTACTCATTCTGCTTCATCATTGCCTCCCAGAAGCATAAACCATGTTGCCATCCCTGCTACTCTGACCATTTGGCCCAAATTAGTCTGCTCATCTACTCCAGAAATCTTCCTTGGCACCAAAAAGCTGAATTTTCGAGTAGTTGAGATCCGTGACTTTAGGGAAAAAGCAAATGCAAAGGAAAAGTCTAATGACCTTTAGCTAATGTCTAACCAGCAGTTTTCTTTCCTAGCTCTGCCTCAGAGACCAGACTGTCACCAGCCCCAGGGGAGAGGGGACCACACCCTGCTGATGCTGGGGCCTTGACTGGGGAGCAGCCAGCAGGCATTAAGAAAAGAAACAAATATACACATTATTCTTTCATAATAATTCACAGTTTGCAAATCCCTTTAATATATTTTGAGTCTTGCATCCACTCTTTGAAATAAGTATCATTATGCCCAGTTTATTTGCCGATCTCATACTTCAAATTCAACTATCCTTTATTGAAGTCCTAGCATAGGCTAGCTTCTGGTACAGCACCTCATCTAGATCTCACATCATCCCTATGAATTTGAGATTATCATTCCCATTTTGAAGGAAAGGTAATTGAGGTTCTGAGCAATGAAGTGACCTATTCGTTACCACTCATAAAACCAGTGGCAGAGTCTAGACTTGAACCCAGGTTATAAAGCCTCAAACCTGTGCTCCGTCCATGGCACTAGGCTGCTACAATCTGTCTCCAGCCAGACTCTGACACTGTAGGCTGGCCTCTGCTGAACACTACCACTCTGATGGTTTGGGGTGTTCTGGCTCATCAATGCATATGGAAGTAAATGACTTGTCTCTTTAGTTGATAGGACTTCTGATCAAGAAGATGCTATATCTGAAGAATGGTACCCAAGGAGCCCCATGGACACCTGGACCTGATTAAATGACAGGATCCTGAGCCTCGAGCCTAAACCCAAAAACCAGAATGGGATGAGAGTGAGGGCTGGGGGTGGAGGAAGGGGATATTGATTGGGAGGTGCTGAGAATAGTTAGTATGTAAAACACATGTAAATAATTCGTGGCCAGAGGGCAGACTATCTCATGGCCATTTTAAAACATGATCCCAAAACTTGTTGATTTTCTTCCCGTTAACAGAGAAGTCTAGGTCCTCGCCCCTTTAAATCTGAACTCTGGGCCTGCTTGCTCAAGAGAATATGACAGAAATGGTGCTGTGCCTGTTTCAGATTCAGGACTTAATAAATTGACAGCTTTCACTTCCTGTCTCTTGGGACACTTGCTTTCACATCTAGCCGCCATACTGTGAGGAAACCCAGGCCACACCGTGAAGAGGAGCTGACAGCAGCTTTGCTGGCCATGTGAGTGAGCCACCTTGGAAGAGGGTCCCCAGATGAGCCACCAGGCAATGCTGTCTGAAGTAAGGATGAGACGTTCCTGCTGGGCTCTGACCAAATTCCAGATTCCTGAGCAAAATAAATGATAACAGTTGTTGCAGTTTGGCATCACTCATTTGGGGGTGGTTAGTTACACAGCAATAAATGATTAGAAGAGAGGTGAACCTGACATCGGTGGAGCCTCTACTATACGACAAAGCCATCACATTGACAATTGTTTTGAATGCTTACAGCAATCCACTTAAACAGATGAGGAAACTGAGGCTGAGAAAAAATAAATGACTTGCTTGAAATCCTATACCTAGTACGTGGATCAGCATGGATTTGAATTCAATCTGGGTAAAGTCTCCAATTTCTTCCAGCCCACTAAACCACGGAGCAGTGAAAGAGGGACAACTGCTCTCCAGCACCCTGGCCACCCGTTAACCTTTTCCTAGCAAGAGCCTACATAGATTGTAAGGGTAAAACAAATATGCCAAGTAACTCTATTTTCAGGTTGCATGCTGCTTATTTAGAAATAATAAACACATCCAGTTTTGAATTCCAGGCACAGCTTCAAGGACTGGCCCCTAGGGTAGGGGATCAGCTGAGTAACTTTCTGGCTATGTGACCTTGGACTCATCACTTAACTTCCTTGAGCCTCAGTTTCCTCTAAGAGAGTGACAGAAATACCAAACTCACAGCATTTTTGTAAGGATCCAATGAGGACGTATTAAGTAAATGACTTCACATAGTGACTGGCTCAAAATAAATATTTGATACATTGAGTTTCTCTTACATTGAGGGCTCAGAGTTAGAAGAGTTGTCTTCACTCATCCCTGCTGACCCCAAAGGGAGAGTTCCCTAAGGTCACAGTGAAACAGATGCATCCCGCCCCTGCATGTCATTTATTGTAACCTCCTCAAAGATTTAGCCCCTTTTGCCTCCACTCCTACAGCCCCTCTGGACAAGAATGAAACTCGAGCCACAGCTAGTAAGCTTTGCTCACAAATTCCTCCTTCACGACTGACTGAGCCCTGATACTGGAAAGAAACATTTCCTCGAATCATGTAAATCCCCACTCATCTCCAAATTGGGTGCCGGATTGCCTCAGGGAAGTGATTTTACAAGCTCACTGACTTCAGCCAAGGTAGGCCCCCGTTGCTCTAGCGAGATAATCCAGCCGTGCCTGGCAACAAGACTGAGCAGGGGCTCTCTCTCATCTGACTACAGAAATGGTCCCCTGGCCTGAAGGGGAATAGCCTTCTCCCTCCAGAGGCAGAAAGAGAGAGGTCTTAAGCCACCTGCCCCCTGAAGCCCTCTCTAGACAGCATAGGTGGAAGTCAGTAGCTGGTTGCTCACATTCTCACTTAAACAAAGGATCTCAATCTCGTGTCTGGAATATGAAGTCAAGGTTGCCTGCGCTTTCTCTCCCAACCTCCTGGATTTGAGAGGCAGAGTAATGCTATGATGGACCGAGCCATCCTTGCGTCTCCATGCAAGAAAATGCTTTTGAGCCTGCTGTGCCTCTGGGGAGAACTGTTATCTTTTCTTGTACCGCTGCTTTTTTTAAAAAAATTTATTTTCGAATCTAAACCTTGCAATAGATTATTCAGCCCATACCAACTGAGCTGAGTGAAGTACACAGCCAGACCTGCCTATTCTAAGATGCCGTGGCTGCCTCGTCATAGATGGCACAGTCCTCCATGTTGGTTTGAAAGATTACTTTCCTCTCAAGTCACTGGGAGCCCAAAGACCCCTTGCAAATATTAGAAAACAGGTCAGCAACTGCACCAACAATCACCATCATAACAATTGGTATCTGTTTTTGAGAGCTTAGTCTTCAAGGACTTACCAATCACTACGTCATGTATTTTTTACGTCAGCTTCGAAATGTAGATCTTAATGTCTGTATTTCCTAGATACAGAAATAGGTTCAATAATCAAGTAATTTGCCCAAGGTCATGTGGCCAAATTAGAATTTCAGTTTTGCCATCACTGACTATTGCTAAACTCTCTGGGGCAAGTTCTCCTCTGATGGCTGTCCACCTCCACACGAACACAGCTAAGCGACAGCGCTTGCCTTCCCCAGCCATGCTCAGCGGGAGTCCTCCAGGCTCTCTATTCATAGCTCACCTTCTCTACGTCCTGAGTCCATTCAGAGCAGCCCAGAGTCTCGCTCTGGCCCCACCAACAGATGGTGTCCAGCATTTGTCTTGCAGCCTCCAGCTCACTCTCTGCTGTGCTTGGGGACCAATGACCTCACCAAATTCTGACGCCTATTATTTTGGCCCAGGGTAAATTGCCTCTGCTCTCTGAGTCCTGCTCTCAGGGCTGGAATGCGTCAGCACAAGGATTCCTTACAGAGGACAGAGGCATCATAGAGACTCCCAGGGGCCTCAGTGAACCAGAAGCAAGAGGCTCGCAACTTATCCACAATCTCTTATGAAGAACAAATATGATACACAGTGTTTGGCTTGTCCACCATCTTCATCTAAAGGAAACTGCCCTGCCCCCACACACCACAGCCCCTGAGCCACCATGTTCAGCATGTGACTCTCTGATAGCCCCTGATCGCACTAAGAATAGACGCCTAACCAAAGGCCAGCAAAACGTGGCCAAACGTGAAAAGGTCTGCCCAGAGAGAGGCAAGCTGGCCAATCAGATTTTCACTCTGAGGAGCCTGCAATGAGTCTGGTTGGATGCCCAGAGAAAGTCTATGAGGTAGGACAGAGACGCCGAATAAATTGATGTGAGGTACAGACAGAATTATGACAATGTGGAAACCCGAGTGACCAGAAGCTCTGAAAAAGACCAAAGATGTATGAAGAAGCCAACTGCTGGCAGAAAGAGAAGCAGAGAGAAGCCAGTACTTGGATATAGCTCAGCTGTGCTAGTGACAACAGTAGAATAAAGACCCAGAAAGCCCTTCGGCTGAGGTTTCCGGAGATGTCCTGGATCCAGGCGCCTTAACTGGGAGGCCTGGCCACACTCTGGTTCCTGCTCTTAGCTTTCTAGGCCCTCCCCTGCTCCATCATTGCCAAGGGCATCTTTATAGCATTACCCTACCCTCCTCCTTCCTCTTCTCGTGCTGTCATGAAACTCTTTTTTCATTACAACTAAAAGAATGCTGCTAACACTCTCATCTCCACACACCTGTATTTGTGCAGGGTAATTGGCTTATTTGTATTTTATAGACTCTGAACTTAATAGTTGCTATACTTTATCTGTGGACATTTAGTAAACAAGGGCTACATGTATGGCCTGCCAATAACCAAGTGGAGAGGTTATGATGCTATGCAGTTTTCTTAGTCTTATCTTTGGTTCCAGCATATGCCTTTGTTCCCATTTTTTTTTTTCATGTTTGACATTGGCGATTTCACATGTTATATAAGTTTCTTTCTAAAATAATGTATAAATAAATGTTCGCAAAGATTCCTGGTGGAAAACAGAATTCACCTCAGGTAGTTCAAAAGGAGAGATTTTAACAACGGGGCCTCTCACAAAGGTATGGGTAGGGTTGAGGGAACTGACAAGTGGTGGTGAGATGTCCAAGGGATTAACAAGAGTAAGAAGCCATTATCACCCAGACCACTGGGGGAATGAGGGGAGGAAATGTTATGACTAGAGCCCAATGGGTATGGGGCCATGAAGAGGGTCATGGGAGCCATAGTGATGGAAGGACACAGGTAGCGGCAGAGGCACTGCTTCAAAGCGAGGAGAGAGCCTGGGTTGAAATGCCATGACCTCCTTCCCATCTCACCTTGAGACTTCCTGCTGGTGCTTTGCAAGCCAAACCAGGGAACAAGGAAGTCGAGGTGGTGCAGTCTGTGCAGGTCAGCCTCCCAGGGCACAGAGGAAGTGAGGTGGAAGACGGGTGGAGAGAGGAATGGAGAATAAGCAGCAGTGACGAGCACGTGGTCTTAGACTTGAGCCTGGTCACAAACAGGGATCAGACCAGGAGGAATAGGAGTGAATAGAGGTGAGTGTTCAGGATCGATTCTGTAAGTGGAGAGCTGATATTGGGCTCACTATGTGCCTTGAAGGCTGTCCTCGTGGCATACAAGGCTTTCCCTCTGGGATTATCAGTTTTCTTTCAGTTCTGGAGTGCTGACCTGACACCTAGAGTCCTGGCAATCTGCAAGATGCCTGCAATCTGCCCTCTTTCCAAGCCCTACATCTCGCACTTCCAAGTTTCCCAGGTACTCGCTGAGGCTGTCAACCTTATATCAGCTCCTGTAGTTTTGCTTTCCACACAGTCAAGGGAAGGGTTCTAAGTAGTCGTTGCAGCTGATGGGAAGCTTGGGGGTTATGCGTTCTCATTCCCACTCTCCACTGCTTTGTCCCCTGTCCTTGAGAAAGCACTTCTCAGCTTCATTAAGTGCCAGGATCTCTGGAGAACACACTCCCTACACAAATAGCCTGCCTGTTTCAGAGCTAAGAAATTCATGAGAGAAATTCCACACCCAGGTGGGCCCACTGTCATCCACTCCTCATTCCTGCCACGGCTTCAAATTCTCAGGAATCCAAGCCCATAGACTCAGAGTTTGTGAAAATGTAGAACCAGATTCAGTTCAAATGTATTTGTTGCTATCTTTATTTTATTTTATTTTTTGTGCCTGCGGCACCTGGTATTCCTAGGTGGTCTCCCATCCAAGTACTAACCAGGCCCAACCCTGCTTAGCTTCTGAGATGAGACGAGATCAGGCACATTAAGGGTGGCATGGCCATAGACTTATTTTTTGCTATCTTTAGAGAAACAAGAGAACTTACAAAAGAAGAAAGTAAATATTTATTGACTATCCATGATGTACTAGGTACTCATGTATATAATTTCATCTTCATATTCATTCTGAGATGGGTATTTTAGAAACTGAAGATCAGAGAGGTTAAGTAATTTACTCAAAGTCTCACTTTTACTACCTGTCAGAGGCAAGATTCGGGCTGTCTCTCTAGAGCCAGAGATCATGCTGGTCCCAACGCATCATGCTGCTGCTTAGCAAAAGAGTGCTGCTCATTGGACCAGTAGGGAAGGGCAGAAGGCTCTTTGTAACACAACAACCTGGTTATGAAAACCGGAATCTCCTGACCTCCATGGTATTGTATGTCTTTAGAGCTGGAAATTATAAAATAATTCTGTAATCTTTTTCAATTGTTTGCACAAGATTGTTCTGGCTTACTTCCCTTGTGCTTGGTAAGAATAAGGAGTCATATTTATGGCGGTTGTGCACACGTACCTGTGCTCATGCACACACATGCACACACATACACACACACACACAACCCTCTCCAGTCACCTTCCCCAAGCCCATCAAGCTCTCCTGCCTCAGGGAAAATATTTCATGCCCACCAGGGCCAGAATACACATCCTCTGATTTGAGAGAGATTTACACAGGATTACAATCTTTTTCTTTGGTTGTGGTTGCTTCCGATTTCCATTGTCTGAATCACAGCCATGGAATAAATTGAATCTTTTTCTAACATGGAATATATTACTCTTGAAATAGTAGGAAATATTGATGATTGTCTTTTATTGGAATCACAAATAATTTATAAGTTGGTTCGGTTTGAAAAAATATATATATGTATATATCATAGTCTTTTATTTCTTTGGCTTCTTCCTTGAGGCTAGAAGCAGCCTCTAAAAATAGCTGGCTGTGCAGGGATGGGCCTAGCACTCCCCCTGGTGGCTATTGTACAGGATTGCGGGCTCAGTAAACGGACCTGAAGCTGCAGATGCAGCATTTGAATAATTCGTTCCCCCCTAAGTACACAGAGAAATTTGATTTATTCTTCACAGTCATGTCTGCATTGAAGAGCACTTCTCCCTATAAAGTCCATCAGCTTTGAGAACAAGTCAATGATCAATCCCTCACATGCATTATTATGCAGCAAACACTTCTCGGAGGTAGTAACAGCTTCTGTGGTTCTACCAAATGTCGGGGAAGCTGAGAGTTTCTTAAGAAGATACTGAGGAAAAAATACAAATTGACCTTTGCATAAGCAAGGCAACTGCTTACTGAGAAGTTTAACAAAATGTAAATGTGTATAGGGTGGGGGAAGTCAGAGGAGGTGTGAGAAGAGCAAGAGAAATAAATAGAAGGCCATGGAAATGCAATGCTTAGTTTAGAATCCTGGCTCTGCTGACAAGCTGTGGTAAGCAGCATCCTAAGATGGCCCTCTGCAAAGGTGACGGATAGAAACACATAGGAAGACTACATGTCCCAGCTTTCCTTGCAATTGGGAGCCATGTGACTGAGTTCTGGCCAATGAGATGTGGGCAGGAATGATGCACCACTTCCAGGCCTTACCCCTAAAGTGTACCTAGTAATTTTTCACACACTCACTGTCTCTGTATGCACACCAATGGAAACAAAATAATCCAAGATGTCAGAGTCACACACAGGAAGTGAACCAAATCCATGAGTCATTACTTAAAGGACAATCACCTAGGAGAGCCATCTAATTCTCAGCAAACTGTAACGTGAGCAAGAAATAACCATATATACTAAGCCACTGAGATTTGAAGGCTGTTTTAACAGCCAGCATTAATTTCTCTGACTATTAAAGCAAGCCATTTTACCTCTTTGAGCCACAGTTATCTCAACTAAAAATAGGTATGATGTGTAAACATTTAATGAAATAACGTATGTGAAAATATTTCACACAGACTTAGGGCTCGATAATTGCTCGATAAGCAATTGTGTCTCCTATGAAAACCAGTATGGAGATTCCTCCAAAAATTAAAAATAGAACTAACTTATGACCTAGCAATCCCACTTCAGGATGTTTATCTGAAGAAATTCAAAACATTAATTTGAAAAGATATATGCATCCCTATGTTTATTGCAGCATTATTTACAGTAGCCAAGATATGAAAACAATCTAAGTGTCCATCGATAGATGATTGGATAAAGATGTGGTATATGTATATAAAGGAATATTACTCAGCCATAAAAGAAAAAAAAGAATGAAATCTTGCCATTTGTGACAACGTGGGTAGATGTATAGGGTATTATGTTAAGTGAAATAAGTCAGAGAAAGACAAATACCATATTATTTCACTTATATCTGGAATCTAAAAAACAAACAAAACAAAAACAAACTCATAGATACAGAGAAACTGATGGTTGCCAGATGAGAGGGAGGTTTGGAGAGATAGGTAAAAAAGGTGAAGGGATTAAGAAGTATAAATTGGTAGTCACAAAATAGTCACAGGATGTAAAATACAGCATAGAAAATGTAGTCAATAATATTATAATAAATATGTATGGTGGCGGGGGAGTACTAGACTTAAATGGGGGTTACTTCATAAGGTATATAAATATTTAACATTATGCTGTATACCTGAAACTATTATAATATTGAATGTCAACTGTAATCGAAAATGTTTAAAAATGTCTTTTGAAATAATTTTTAAAAATTTAAAAACCAAAAAAAAAAAAATCCCAGTTGTGTCTCATATAAGCCATATTTTCATTTTGAAAGAGTATTTTTGTTGTTATCACACAGGTTTCTACTGCAAGACAAAGAAGACCCAACTCCAACTGGCAAGCCAAATGGGAATTTTATGGGCCCCCAAGTTAGAAATTTCAAGTGTAGATTAAGCTTTAGGGCTGGTTTAATTCATCCAGAAGCTCAAACACCCAGGTTCTTTCTATATCTGTACTGTTCTTCTGCCTGGTAAACTTCGTTCTAAACCTGACGCCCCTAATAGGCAAAGATGGCTAACAGCTCCTACTATTACATGTTTCTAGTCTGCTTTGAGAGCAAGAAGAAATCTCCTGCCAACATTCTAAGGGAAAAAACCTCTGCTGCTTCTGATTGGACTGGCTTAGATCACATGCTCACCCCTAAACCAATCATTTTGTTGAGGTGGAGAGCATGTGCTGATGACCTGGCAATCAGTACACATACCTGAAGCTATGGGTGGGCTCAGCTTTCCTTAAATCACATAGTGGGGAAAGAATGAGATCACACATTTTTTTTAAAGAATGTTTTTAAGCAGTAGAAAGAGGAAGCAAGAGAAAATGAATGCTAGGTAGGCTACTACAATTGGTATGTTTATTTTATTTTATTTTTTTTTTTGAGCAAAAAACAAGTTGTAGGGATAAAAGGTAAATGTTATTTTGTGATCAAAGTGATCACCCAACCTTTCAGAAATCTGTGAGTTAACTGGACATTTATGGTTTCAACTTCCTAACCTCTGACAATGAGTTCCCTAAAATATCCTCAGATATTGACTTCTTGAAACATACTCAGATATTGACTTCCTGTCTCTCTTGACAGTGCAACGTTAAAAAAAAGTCTCTTAAGAATAATTTAATTTCTTGCTCTTCTACTTTCTTTTTCTCTCTTTATTTCTTTGTACTTTCTTTTGATTTTGTACAAGTGTTTTAGAAAGCATAAGATGCTATACAAATGGAAGGGATTATTCTTTTCATCTGTTCTTCGTGCCTAAAGTAAGTCAGATGATGTTTAATCATAAAATAATAAGAGTGATTTTAAACGGACCACTAGATATCTGAATGAGCAGTCACCTGGAGAGGTGCTCTTCATATTCCAATGATGTAGTCACAGCTCAAATTGTATTAATTTTTAATGAAAAGAGTTTTAACCAAAATAGCACGGTGGCTTGACTGACCACATTATGCATCTGATTTGATTTCCAATCCCCTGTAAGAATTTTTTAAAAAATGAATCTATCCTCAAAAGCAAAGCTTTGTTTTTTCGTATCTTGGGATCTGAAGACAATTGTCAATAGAGAATTCCAAAAATATTTTGAATGAATGTTAAAGAGCGAACACTCAGGAGGGCACTCTAATTTTATGTTTGTGTAGTAGAAGAAAGGGTCCCAAGGTATTATACTCTTCCTCTACAATTAAGATGATCTGATTACCACTCTCCTTCAATTACCCTACAGCTAAATTCCCCTGCTGACAAGCTAGATGTAAACTCCTCTGTACGCCCTGCACCTCTGCTAGGGTAAAGCTCTCTCTGCTCCCAGGGCGTGCCATGCACCACTCCAGAAGCTGTGGTTCTGTTCATGCCATTGCCTCTCCTGAAATGCCCTTCTCCCTGCTTTCATTTCATGCTCTCATACCTCACTCAAGACCCAGCTCACCTGCCAGCTCCTCCAAGTTTTGCTATCTCTTCTTCTCCACAAGAAAAAGGACTTTGTTGCTCTTTATTTTTTTTTTTATCTTTTAGCTTAAAAAAAAAAAGTCTATAATAGCACTTACCTTTCCTCTTGTAATATTTTTATTTATCACTTGTCCTTAGCCTAGGATTGATGGCCCACAGATCCATTCCTCAATCTGGGCCTACTCTCTTCCCTGTGGCAGGGCCTGTGACCCATACAGGCCGCATGCATGGCTCAGGCTCCTGTGTCAGCTGGCACTGCCTGGGTTTGGCCAATGGGAGGCACTAACAGGAGACTAAAGAATAGGAGGAAGAGAGAAGCCATGATTTTTTGTCCCATCGCTAGAAGCCTCAGGAGGTATATGTGTCAGTAGCCATATCTCCCTCTCAGTGATTCTAGTTTCCTCTGAGTGATTCAGCAGCTGGGCTCTTAAAACATTGCCTGCTCTTTATACCTCCAGCCTACTGGCTTCCAGCTATCACCAGTCTCTGGGTTTCCTCACAGTCCCCTTAGTTCTTCCATCCCAGGTATAACCAATTCTCTGTATTAAATCCACACTGTTTCAAACATTCAGGGTGATATCTGCTTTCCTGATTGGACTCTTATAGCACTCCCTATAAATTTTTTTTTTTCCTTATATGGCCCAAAATATCTTTCTGTGAGCTCTATTCACTTTTTTTTCTTAGCTAGATTTCCCAACCACGAAACCTTTGTTCAAATTTACCCACATTCGGGTCCGATATGGCATCTGTGTCACTAACAGATGCTGAAGACATTGGATATAGAGTGAGATCATCAAGATTAGAACAGTTGCAGAATGCAAAAAAAAAAAAAAAAAACCACGAGGCTGTTGGCCAGGACTCATAGGACAGTGGTGAAGAAGTTACTACTTTCCACTCTTCAGGTCTAATATGTGACTTAAGCAAGGGCCAGGCCAATTTACAGTTATTCCCAGTGCCCACTGCAATTTTCAGATAAAAGAAAGATGCACATTTGTGGCCGAAGTGGAAGATTTAACTATTAACCTGGCTGCTAAAATGCACCTCTGTACGTGAGGTCAGCACACAGCCAGTTGATCTCCTCAATGCTGCCATAGCATTATTTTATTTCCATAGTCTGGAGGCCAAACGAATACAAACCAGGCATTTGGAAGGAATCTGGGAACGGCCAGAGGTTAAAGCTTCTGCTACAGTCAAGAGAATGGTGCAGCCCACCTTTCTGCCCCTTTCTGCCCCTCACATCTCTCAAATCACCTTGACCCCTCATGGGCTTGGCTGTAAATGAGGCTGACTGGCTACTGAGAGGAAGCTCAGCACTAAAGTAAGCAAAGGAAAATAGTACGGCTTAATAAAATCTTACCTGACAGGTAGCACATTTATCAAGGAAACATTTATTTCAGGCCTACCACTGAGTTAAATATGGAGGATAAGGGTGAGTAAGAACAAATTTCTGCCCTCGAAGACCCCTCTGTCTACTTGTGAGGGACAGACACAGAGACAAAGGGACAAATGCAAGTTGCTGGGCTAAACCAGAGCTCAGAGCTCTATGTGTGGCCCATGCACAGCACTTGAGAAAATGCGCTCTGAGTGTGGCAGACCAGGGACTAATCCCAGCTCACACATTTCCTGGCCTTGATCCATGTGACTCCTCCAAGTCTCAGCTTTCTCATCTGTAGAAGGGGATTCAATGCCCACTTCATAGGTGTTGTGAGTATAAAATGAGTCTATGCACAGAAAGTTCTTCACACCTTGTTTGATGTAAGGTAAATCCAAGGACACCAGCGTTGTCATGATGGGCACCCTGGATGGTGGCAGTAGTGAGGTTTCTTCAATACTTTGCTGGCCCTAAACATTGCAAGGAGGAACGAGAGCTGGCAAGGAAGACCATGGTGAATGCCACGTGGTGACTCCAGCTGACAGCCCGCTCGGGTAGGCACTTGGGAAGCCCTTTATGAAGATCCTCAGATATCCCAGGAAGGGTAAGCAGTTTTTTGAGGACTCAGATATTATCACATGGATATGAACGGGATCAGCTGTGTGCTCACAGTTGGATTATGAGATAAATGATGAAGGAACTGTGGGAACAGAGGATTGAGTAAATCACATCACCTGTGGTCATCAGGAAAGACTTGATGCTGGCATGACCTATACTAGCTCTGGAAGGTTAAGGGGAGATGCGGGGGTAGATGGCAGGCATGCCAGGGACAGCATTTCAGGTAGAGGAAACTGCATAGGCAAATATTCAGAGGAAAGAAACAGCACTGTGAGCCCAGGAGCGAGGAAACTCAGTACGGCTGCTGTGTAGGGGGCCAGCTGGCAGGACTTGAGGCTGCAGAAGCTCTGCGGGCCAAGTCAGAATATCTTCGTGTGTCCTGGGAAATGCTCTGGACCTTTCCTGTGGCGTTAGAGTCAGAGGAGGTTTTTAACGATGGAGCACACGATCAGATTGATCTTGGAGTAAATCATCTAAGTAAGAAGCCTCTTTTAGGTGTGAGGTGGGAGATTGGAGGCAGGGACACCACAAGCCTAAATCTATACCCTTCCCCCTTCCCCTTAGAGGGAATAGAGAAAAACACATTGATTGAAGAGCTGTCCCTGAGTCATCTAGGCATTTCCTGCAGTGAAATTAGATTTATGTGCTTCGTGATGGCAAAGACTGTACCTATTTTGTGCCAGAGAATATCAAGTATCTACCAGAGGAATGGGAACAAAGTAAATATTCGCTGAATATTATTGAATAAGATACAATCAACTGCATTTGACACGTGAAGGATGGCCGTGAGTCAGGAATGTCCAATGTTTCTGCTTAGGAAAGTGGATGAGCTTAACACCACTTCAGCAGGTTTAGGGGATCAGGTCATTGGTTAAGTTATGGCCTTACTGAGTGTAAGGGGTCTATAGAGCACCCAGTGAGCGATACAGCAGTTTGTTGGACATATGAATCAACAAAGAGAATAGTGGCTAGGTCAACACATGGCATAAGTGCTCAATAAATATTTGCTGGGTGAAAAAAATGAGTGCATGGGTCTAGAATTCAGGGATGCCCCAGACTCCTTGACTACCTTCTACAAAGCAGGGCCCCTTGTTATTTTATTCCCTGTTATTTTCCTTCATAGCACTTACAGGTATGAGTAATAACGTAGTGATTCATCTGTTTAATGCTTGACTTCCTAACTAGACCTAAGGTTCCATGGTGGTGAGGACAGTGTGCGTTTTGTTCTTCATTGTATATCTTGGCCTAACCTAACCCCTAGTAGAGATTAGGTAAATATTTGTTGAATGAATAAAGAGTTGGGGATACGGAAGTGGGCATGGACAGGATGTAGATGGAAGCCAAGTGAAAGTATGGGTTTTGGTGAGCTAGGTCACTAGATCAAGCACGAAGCTTCCAGATTCAAAGATCCTTTTTTGTAACACTCTTCTTCAAACTGCCCTATTCCCTCCTCCACTGCATGCCACACCCCCAAAACCTAGTTCCGATCAAATCCTTTCAAGTCCCTCTCTGAACTGCAGTTCACTCATCTGTAAAATGGGGATTTATTAAGTGCCCTGCCTCCTTCACTAGGTGACTATGAGCATCAAATTAGGTAACTCGATTCAACAAATGTTTACACAGGTGATTAAATGCCACAGCGACAGATGCCTTTGAATAAATACACTGACCTCCACACACAGTTCCACCTGGTTTGAAGCAGCATCCTCTGGGAAGACAGGAGACATCCTCCCATCTGCTTTGGGAGACAGTAGGAAACAGATCTCTTTGACGCATGCCACCTCCCTTCACAGGAAGCCCTTCATTTCAATGACATCTTGCAACCTAAACAAGGGCCTAACGGCTTGTCACATCCAACACCCTCATTCAGAGTTGACTGAGATCTGTCACATGAGGGCCATTGTGGTGGGGCCTGGCCACATCCCATCTCCCTGCAAGCTGTTGCACCAGCTCTTGGCAGCATGGAGCCTGAGCTGCTGGCCTCTCTGAAAACATAGCTAGTGAGCAGGGAAAAGAGACATGAAAGCACAGTAAGATGTACAATCTATAGGGCTGCTTTCAGGATGACAAAAGGTCAGAAACAAAAACTCCTGAAAGTAGAGACCAAGCTTTAAAAAACTTTTATCTCCCTAAAGGGCCCACTTGGGGGACTTAGTTGTTGAAGGCAGGTCCTTGCACAGCTGTTCTCCCCTTTCCCCCAACTGCCCCATCCTTAATGACTTTAGGGCTAAGATCAAGCCTTATTCCCATTGTGAAGCCTCTGGGCAGAGATAGATACCTCCTCCCCTATGGAGAGGAAAAAGGGAGAGAGTTCTGGCCTTTACTGAGTCCCGCGTAGGCGTCAATTACTAGGCATGAGTCTTTATATACTTTCCAACATTTCATGTGTAGAATCGTCTGTGGGGTTGAGTTTGTTAGCCCCATTTTACAGATCAGAAAGCTGAGAGTCAAAGAAATAAGTCATTTGGACAATAAAAGAGCCAGTAAATGGTTGAAATGGGATGGGTCAAAAATCAAATACACAGTGTTTCCATAGCACCCTCTCAATATTTCTCATGTGGTTCTATTGTATGGTTTTAGATTTATCTGTCCACAGGTGAGTGCCTCCAGGGCAAGGATCCCCTCTAATCCAGCTCCCTGCCTGTCCTAGCTGTCTAGGGAGCAGGTCTGGAGGCCTTTCGCCATAAGGCCTAGGTCTGCTCAGACCCTGAGTGCCTCCTAACTGAGAAGGATGGTCAAGAGCATCCGTCTCTGGGATAAATTTTCTGTCAGCAGTGTGCCATTGTGCCTCACCTGCCCCCCAGGCCTTGCTTTCCTGACTAATCATCTGCCTCTATTCTTGATTTTCACTCTTTTTTCTCTGTGGGGTCCTACATCCTAGTCTGTTTGCTGGATGCCCTGATACCTTTTCTAGGCACTGCCTATTCTGTCTCTAGGTGTTGAAATCCATCTGCCAGAGGCTGCCAATATCTTTCTCTAGCTAGCTAACACCATCCTCTCCTAAAATCACAATGATGCCACTTCCGTGAGCTTCAGCTTGGCTGCCACCTGCAGCATTGCGGTTAACAGCACTTGACTTTACCCCAATCAAACAGATGTGAGTTTGAACCCAGTTCTGTTTCTTATGGGCTGTGTGGCCTAGGGAAAAAACTCTTACTCTTTTTGCACCTTATTTTCTTCACCTATAAAATGGGGGTAAATGACATCTTCCTCACAAGATTATTGAGAAGATTGAATGGTATACATATTTTTGACGCATAATATCAATGACTATTATGCTTGATATGAAATAAGCACTCAATAAATAAAGGATGCCTGTTGTCATTCCCAGCAGCTCAGAACATGTCACTTAGGCATAGCAATCTGGTCTTCAATTGAATCCTCAAGAAGTGGGTTAAATCCATGTAAGGATTGTTTTCCTTAACTCCTGACTCAATCCTTTCTATTTCTTCTGTTTTTTTTTTTCTACCAGTCCACTGCCTAAGTTTTACTGTAGCTCACTAATGCTTTATAAGAAAGCTGTATCAGTCAGAATAAGATTGGCTATGCTGCAGTAATAAATAACCCCTAGGTTTTAATAGCTCAATACAACAAAGATTCATTTATATTATAATCTGATGAGTATTGGACAGATCTCTCTACTAGCTCTCTTAGAAGTAGGGACTCAGGGATCCAGGCTCCTTCCATTTCGTAATTCTGCTATCTTAAACACATGGTTCCCAAAATTGCTGCAAAAGGAGATGAGAAAAAGTGGACAATGGAGCAGGACTAGAAGTAACATTCGTTACCTCTTCTCACACCCCAGTGGCCCCAAATCTAATTGCAAGGGAGGTTGGGAAATAAAGTCTTCTCATATACCTAAGAAAAGGAAAAGGAACTGGGATTTGGTGAATACAAGCATTTTCGCTGCCATCATCTTACCTCCTTTAGTAAAATAACCTCCATAGTCCTTAGTGTGTGAGGAGTGGTGGCTCTATCTCAGAAGGCAGAGTCTTTTATCCCCTTTCCTTCAGGCTTATCGGCCCTGTGGAGTCATTAATCAATACTGAAGCCATGTTGACCTCATAGGACACTGCTCTCCCTCTCCCTTTATGTAACATTCCATCCCGAATGTAGACAAAGGTGCTTTCTTTTTCACTATGCCAGAGCTGAGGTTAAATATCTAACTTCACTAGATTTTACCAAAGACTGGGGGATGACATATGAGGAATAAACAGAATGAGCGACAGTTGCTAATTTGCTTTTTTTCAAAATGGAGTTTATGTATCTTTAGCATGAGTCTTTCATAAGACCACTTGCCTGTCACGCTCCTGTCCTATAATCATAAGTCAGAAGTCATCTGACTCCTAGTACCCAGGAACGTCCACTCACGGGTCTTAAGTCCACAAAACAAAATCATGGCATTTCAGGGGAGCAGTTAGAGAGAGAAGGGGATGTATACGTGTGTAGAGGAGAAAAGTTTATACCTCCCTAACTCCTCTCAAGGAGAGCAGTCCTAACTGTTATACTTTATAGAGCTTTCAAATATATATGAAATCAGCTACCCAAATTATGATTCATAATCACATGCCAGCTGACCTGTAGATTTTGTGAACAGTCATACCACTTCTATATCCTAGTTCTCTGAGCTTCCAAGCTTTGCAGTCATGTGGCATTACTATGCCTTGCTGTCCAGACCCAAGAAAACAATACCCAAAGAGAGAAAGGTTTCCCTGCTCGAATTTCCCATCTGAGGACCCTCTTTTCTGGATGATGGGACATGGGCGTGGCTGATATTGGGAACGATTCCCTACTTCCAAGTAAACCCACCGCCTTCCCACAGGGTGTGGTCTTCCTTCAATCTCAACAATATAGCAAATCTGAAAATACCATAGTAGTCTCTGAATGATAGGCATAATGTAACTGGTGAAGATAGTTTCCTGTAAGAATCTAAGGAGTTGTTACATCCCCAGCTCCAAGCACAGCACCTGGAACAAATTAGGTCCTCAGACTTTTTTCCTTTTCTAGGTAACAGGTTGTTAAAAGCAAAACAGCTTGCCTCGGTCATGTTTGCTTAGCATCCTGCAAGAAATCTATTACTAAATTATGATATACCATTAAGATGATTACTTAGGTAAACACACAATTGAGATGCGAGCTTCCTTCTAGGCAAAAGAGAAATCAGCTGAATTATAGTTTTCACAAACTGGTAAAAAGGAAGGAGACCCTTTCTTGAACCCACAGACCTGCTAAGATAATTTTATTCTTAAATAATTTATCTTTAAATAATTGTATACCTTGTAGTAATCATTCTATATTTCTGCACTGTTTATCTATTCCTTCCTGCCTTCCCATCACCCTGTCCTGTACGTGGCTATTATTTTCACTTTTAACCATCCTATTTTACTTGGCTTTGTATTGACCACTCTCTCAAGTCCTTCTGGGGGCAGCATGGAATGGAGAAAAGAACAACAGATTGGGGTGGGGGAAGAGTCCAAATGGAGAATCAGACCTGTCCTCTGCATGGCCAGTGTATTTGCCTGGAACTTCCTGAGCCTCATTGTCTTCACTTGTCAACATGTCATTTCTCACCATATTGTCATGAAGAATAGAAGAAAATATATGCAAACTATGTAGCTCGTTACACAGTAGGTTCTCAATCCATTTAAGTTCCTTTCCTCTTTCCTCTCTCCTTTTTGAAAGTAGTCAAGATATAAATTATACATAAATAAATTACATGTTATGCTGAAACTATTCAGAAATGATTAATGTAACCAATAATAATTTTAATATTAATAATAGGTTACTCTAGCAGCACCCTCCTAATTCTGACAATCAATCTACCTGCTCCGGCTCTGTCATCATATAACATACAGTGCTTAAAGTTTATCCTAGAAAGAAGTGAATACATATGATTTTCCACTTTCAGATACTTTTAAACCCTTTTTTACATCAGAGTGTTCTGCTACAAACCATTACTTATAGTGCAAAGTGTAAGCGATATGTTTGCCAAGAAATGAAAGACTGGGACATAAATGGAAACGCTGAAAAGCTGCGTGCAGTATCTGAGACTGAAGGTAATGTTTGGAAGCATCAGGAATATGCTGGAAATACTGATTGCTACTGCTCGATATGCCAAAGAGCCGATGGGATGATACTGGTGAGTATGTCATATCATCTTCATTATCAGGAGAAGAAAACTGAAGCTAGGGGCGGGAAGATTTTGAGCCTAATGTCAGCCCAGGTATCTGCTAAGCTTTCTCAATGACTTCTTTCAATTTGAGTTTGGAAAAAAATGCTTCAAAGAATCCTTCAAGCTCTCAGATTCTGTGAGTTTATTCTGTGTTTCTCCAAGATTTAAATGGAAGCAACCAGAGTGGTTGTGAGTGTGGGCTCTGTAGCCAGACTGCTTGTATTGGAATGTCTTCTCTTCTAACCAAACACATTACCCTGAACTGGTGACTTAACTTGCATGTACCTCAGTTTCCTCAACTGGAAAATGAGGATCAAAATAAAGACTAACTAAGGTGACGTTTGCAAGGTCTGGGGCCTGGTCCCAACAGGCAATCAGGCACTTCCATGTCCATGATTAAGTGGAGATCACAGGGAGAGTCATCCTAGCCTGAAGCCACCAGCAGGCCACCAAAGAGTTGTGTAGATGTATAGGATCTCACTGTTCTTTATCCGATTGAATTATTTATTCCTAAGGTTTAACAAGATCTGACTAAATGTAGGTCAGACTCCATATTTCACATCCCAAACCTTCCCATGATGTCTGCACTTTGTACCTGCCTCTTCTTCTCTACCCTCCCATGGAAGCGATAAAAGTTCTCCTCACATCGAGCTGGATTCAGGGAGCTGTTACTCATGGAATGGGGGCTTACAAACATGACACGAAAAGAAAACGCTGCTACTTCATTTGCACATCCAAGTGCAGTATGTGCATTTTGACAATGACACAGCCACCATTAATCAAGCAGGAGAGGGAAAAGGAAGAGAGGAACTGACTTTTCGGTGCCTATTGAGTGTTAAACACTGTAGAGGTTTTCACATGGCATATTAATCCCTAAGCCAACACTGCCAGCCCTCCAACCTAGTGTTACAGATGAGAAACATATATCTTAGAGGGGTTTGTTGACATTCCGAAGGACAACACTGAGTGGGGAAACTGAGTTTAGCACCTACAGGATCACGAGGTAATAACAGGAGACTCTATGGGGTTCCAAGAGTCATACTTCTTAAGTCTACTTACAAGATGCCCCTAACGGCTGCCAGTAATTAGTGCCCACTGTATCTCTTGACCTATCCTTGTGATTTGTCTCTAGCCAAACCAAAAAGCACAGACCGCCCAGCCCAGTTCTGCCAGGTCCAGGGAGATAGATGAGAGCCCTTCTGACCTACTCCATCCTCTCCCCCTGAAGCCACCAGGGGGAGCCCTTGCAACAAGAGCAAAGGGAATTGGACAGCGCAATTATCAGCGGGGGCTGCGAGGAGGGCTCCATTTTCTACTGAGAGCTTCTGCAGAGGATTCTTCGTCATTTTATTTACAAAAGTATACAAGGGCACCCTTGCCTTTGACCAGAGTCAGGACCAGGGTACGAGGAGAAGTTATAGAGAAACTTTGTCCTGTCTCCTGTTTAGCTTCGAGGGGTGGGCCCTCAGAGCCCACAGGGCAGCGGGGTTCAAACTAAGTGATGAAATCAATGCAGTGGGTGTGCTGGCCACTGATTTTTTATTACATGACACGTCATGTCTCAGAATAGAATAGGAAATATCAGCGTGATCACACACACTAAGAGTGATTACTGTTTTGAGAAAGTTTTATTTTCATATATGTGTATATGTGTGTCTGTGTGCTGAGGTTTAATGTAAAAGCTGTTCTATTGTGAGTCATTAACTATTAAAACCCACTTACCTAAAAAGCTTTAAAATCCAGATTCCCAGACTCTAGACCAGAAGAACTGATGCATGTTGAAGTCTGTATTTTTATTTAATAGATTCCCTGATAGCTGTGACGATGAGCCAGGTATGGGGACCACCTATTAGAGAAAGGAGGCACATTGAAAATACCCTCCTCCTCTTTCCTGCATGAGGCAGGGTAGGTTTTTCACTTCATGAGCTTGGCCCTGACAAAGCAAGAAAAGTCACACAGACTGCATTTGATTCAGCACGGGCTATGTGCTATGCCAGCCACCAAACCCCCAGGACAGATGTGAGCTCTTAGGGAACTGGAAACCGAGCTTCGGATTTCTAGCACCAGCTTTGTTAGAAAACAAAAGCAAAAACAAAACAAAACAAAAATCCCATAAAAATAAAATCACTTTTGAGTCAGACAGATCTGGGTTCAAATCTCAGTGTTTCTACTTCCTATGTGACCATGGGCAGGTTATAGGATCTCTCTGGGCTTCAGTTTCCTCCCCAGGGCTATAGTAGGATTTAAGTATAATAACATATCCTAATGCTTAGATAGTGCCTGGCCAAAAACAAATGTTCCATTATAGCAGCTCCCTTCCTGCTCCACAAAATCACCCTGCAAGTTTAAGCACTTGCTCTGTCTCCTTTGTAGCCAACCTTATGGGTGGGGATGGGCCTGAGGCCGTTGCTGATGGAGATTACATTGTCCAGCTGAGTGTTATGTACTAACAAGAGCCCTGCCGCCCCCATTCCTCATTAACTCCTGAGCCTGGGGCACAAAGTGAACTCCCCCGGAGAGTGACTGTTGGATCAGTCTGCTGGAAAAGACAGGAAAGCAGCTTGCTGAGAGGGGCGGAGGTCAGCGGGACTTTGGACGGAAGGGTTCCCTTTTACCCCAGGAAGGTGCCAGGTCCTGCAAAGCTTGGCACATGAAGGCGGCTGTGCGCCCCGCAGGTGGTGAGAATGCTCCAGCCCCAGGAGAGGGAGGAGCCGCCGCCCAGGTGGGGCAGGTGCTGAGCCTCGGCTCAGGTGTGCCCCGGGTCGCGGGAAGTGATTGCTCTTTGGCCGGCGCAGGCACAACAAAGCGGAGACTTGACCACAAGATCCAGCTCTGGGAAGCTGGTTTTGTCTCCCAGACTCTGCCTCGGAGGAAAGCCATGGACGGGGTAAGGAATGTTGGTTTGGTTGTCGCTTTCTGTGTCCTGTCTTGCTGGGTTTAGTTTTCCCAATAAAGAGCTGTGGAGAAAGGCTGCCTGTGCACCCCTCTTCCTGAAGAGGATTAAATATGTCCCGTGTTAGTGCAGCGCAGCTCACACTGGCCTTGCTCCTGAGGAAGGTGGGACTGGAGCAGGGTTGTACTGTGTCCTGTGCCACCTCGGAAGGTGAGGGTGCAAGAAGCCCTCAGAAACGGTGGCATCAGGAACCCTAGTTCTCATCCCGCCTGCTGGATTTCTAACCTAGTCCCCCAATCTGGTCTAAGTGCCCGTTGACTTCATTCAGTTTGCCCTTCTCCTTGTGGTTAGTGGGTGTCCTGGGCAGAGGGCAGAGCGCAGGGCTGTGTGGTGATGCTTGTGGCTTTTCTGTGGGCTCTACTCCTTATTAGCTGTGTGGCCTGAGGCAAGTGAGTTTATCCTCCTGAGCCCTAGAATTTCTAGCTCCTAAAAGAGGACTGCCAGTAGGTTTAGTTAAAGGTCTTTTCATTGTAGCATTGTTGAGTTGCCACAGGAACTTAATTCTTGTTTATATCAATCAAGTACCCTATGGTAAACTGGTCTTGTTATATACTACGTTGTTATTTTGCAAAGTGGCAGAATGTATCAATGACATAAAGCGAGGGCTTGGTATACTACTAGAATAACTAGTTTGAGATTATCGGAGGTGGTTACAAAAGTAGAGATGATCTATGAGGAAGTGCTCAGCACAAAGCCAGATGAATTCCCTTCTTGGATGGCAGTATGCTGTTTGCATAGTTGGAGAATTCCTTCACCTCACTGACCGCATCTTGCTTTTTCCTTCTTCGATTCTCCACCTCCTCTATTCCCCTTTTCAATATATCGGTTTCTTTCCAAGGGGGCAGTATGTTTTGTTTCCATATCCACTTTATTATACATTTGGAATTAAGCCATTTCCTAATGTGAACCATGCATCTTCTTTCCCGGAGGCCAGGCTTTAAATTGAGACAGGACCCATTTTAGTGTTGCCCCTCAGGCAGAGGTCCCCTTTGTCCCAGGTTACGGGACATCTGTCTCTCTGGCAGCTGAGTTTTGGGGAAAGTGTGACCAAAGGCACGCTCATATCGCTTCCATTTCCCCTCTTCTGAATCCTCTTTCCTCTACTTTATGGTTTAGCAGCTTTAGAGAAGCTGCTGCTCAATGGAAAATTTTGAGGCTGAATAGCTTTAGTGTGGTTGTAGAAGGGGGAAAAAAAGGACTTATATTCTGCCCTCTCTTATGTTCCAGGGTGTGTTCTGGAATCCGCTATTTTAGTTTATCTACATTGCAACACAGCAAGGTCAATGCCATTTGCCCCGTTTTTATAGGGGAGAAAACTGACAGAATGTTATCACTTGCTCCATATCACATAGCTGGTCAGTAACAGGGCTGCAGCATAAGCTTCGATTTGACAATAACAAACACTGAGTGCCAACTATAAGCCAGGCATCACTAGCAAGGATTACAACAGGTAGACTGTTAGGCAATTTAGAGAAAAATGTACAAAAGACCATGTTAGCTAATAACATTTTTATGAGATAAGCTCATGTGGCTATGCAACTTTTTCTGCTTAGGGAAAGGGGAAAATCAAAAGAAATATGAGTTTATCATTTTAAAAGGAGGATTTTGTTTACTTTTTTGAAATCAAAATATCCTTTCTTTCTATCATCATCTGTCTGTACACTGAGCACCTGCACTATATTATCAGGTCCTATTTCAGGTGCTACAGATGCAGCAGTGAACCAGTCAAAAATGCCTGCCTTTATAAAATTTACATTCCAGTGGAGAAGGCAATGTAAAAGTGCAATGTAAAAGCACAAAGCAGGTATGGGTTTAAGGATGGTAAGGCAGCAGGAGAGGCTGCTATTTTAAATGGGATCGTTTCAGGAAAGGCATCAATGTAAGGCGACATTAGAACAGAAACTCGAAGGAGGTGAGGGAGTTGGTCACATGGATATCTTAGGGAAGAATATTGTACAGAGAGATTACCAAAGATGAAAAGGCCCAGAGGCAAAAGGTTGTCTGGTGTGTCCAAGGAAGGATGAAGTGGCCAGAATGGCTTGTGCAGAGGAAGCAATGGAAAGCGTGGTCAGAGGTAGTGGTCATGTCATGTAGGACCTTAGAGACCATTGTAGGAACTTCAGATTCTCCCGAGTGGCATGGAGAGAACTTGAGTCTGGTGATAGCACAATGAAATGATCCAACTTACATTTTAAAAGGATCACCTAGCTATTGTTTTGAAACATGATAGGGAGAGTAAGATTAGAAGTTGGCTGACCAGTTAGGAGGCTGTTTTCATAATCCAAGCCAGAGGGTATGGTGGCTCAGATCAGAGTGTTGGCAGTCAAGGTGGCTAGAAATGATCAGATTCTGAATATGTATTAAAGGTAGAATCAACAGGATTTACTGCTGGATTGGACAAAAAAATGTGAAAGAAAATGAATCTCAGGTGTAAAGCCTGGGAACCTGAAGAACAGAGTTGACTTTTAATGAGATGACGTAAGGTGGAACAGGTTTGCAAGATCAGGAGTCAGTTTAGACACAGTAAGTTGTAAGGTTCTGAGAGGTCAAGTAGGCAGTCGAATATTTAGATTTAGAGTTCTAGGTAGAGGCCCAGGCAGGAGGTATGATTAAGATAATATAGCTTCATTACCTAGCATAATGTTGGGTGTATCATAGTGGTGGTTTTGAAACTTAGCTACACATTCTCTGACATTTCTTCCATCAAGAGGTGAAGTCTGCATTTTCTTCTTTTGAATCTGGGAATCACAACTGCTTTGGACAATAGAGTATGACACATGTGACAATATGCAACTTCAGAGTCTGTGTCATGAAAGGCTATGCAGCTTCCACCTCATTCATGAGCACACTCACACTTGCAGCCCTCAGCCCCAACATAAAGGATCTATACCCTAAGGCTCTCATGCTAAAGACACCTCATGTAGATTCTCTGGTTGACATTTTCAGCTAAGCCTAGCCTTCTAGCATTCCTACAAAGCTAGAAGCAGTACCCTCCAGACAGCCTACCCACCAATGAAATACCACTAAATGAATTTCATCAATGCTCTGTGGGACAGAAGAATCAGCCAACTGAGCCTTGCCCAAATTCTTGTCCTACAAAATCATGTGATATGAAAATTGTCATTGTTTTGGGCCACTCAGTTTTGGAGTAGTTTGTTTTACATCAATAGATATCTGAATAACTAGATAGCCTTCATTCTTTTTAGTTATAATAAATGTATCATTCCCCCCATAAACAGAAGGCTCAAGGGAATTCTATAAAAATATTTTTATTGCATAGTTTAGACAACCAAGCAGAGAGAGGTTGATGAGAGTTTTTCTTTTTCTAAATCCGAGAGTGAAGTCCTACCCTAGAGCATTCCCCTTAGCCAAGTAAGATTTTGTTTAGTCACATGGTCTTGGCAAGAGAAAAATCTATAGCTCTTTTGAGCTGGGAATGTTTTTCAGTTGGGATGCTGACAAAAACGGCACTTGAATTTTGATTAATTAAAATTGGAGTTGTTGTCAAAAGACTTATATTTATGTTTACTTCTGCCTCTTAATAGTGATTTGAGCAAGTCCCTGCATAATAAAATATAGGAGTTGGAAAATTTCTGAAAAACCAACTAGTCTGATAAGTCCCATTTTAGAGATGGGGGAACTTGAGGTCCATAGGGGGAATGTGAAAACACACCTTGTAAATACTTATCCACTGTGCCTCACATATGGTGGATGTTCCATAAATGTGCTCATTAATTTTGAGAGAAAACACTGATGCAGCAGATCACTAGGCCTCACTTTTTCATTATTTGATGGATAGTCACCAAACATCTTCTATGAGTCAGGCCATATCTTTGAATTTCTGAGAAGGGCCATATCGTAGATGCCATCTAGTTACTTAGTTTTGCAAGGGAATGTCAAGAACACAAGGCAATTGTAGAATTAAATGAAAAAGTAGAATGAGAGCCCTGAGAATGGGTGCCGAGTCCAGGGCGGGGTTCGTCCTGGGAGCATCAGAGAAATTAGCATCTGAGCTGAATATCAGAGGAAGAATAATATCTGGGTATATCTTATTGAAATGATTCAAAATTTTACATGAATTCTTGTTCTCTGGTTCCGTTATCCCATCCACAAAGGTAAGAAAAGTGTTGTTTTGAGAACCGTCTTGGCCCTGGCAGTAAGTATTTGTGACTTTGGGCAAGTCTTCAGAATCTTCATCTGTAAAACGATAGGTCGAATCAGAGTCTTCAATTACTGACTTCTGACATTCAAAGATTCTGTACCTGACATTAAAGGAGAATTTCTGGTTCATGAGAGGGTTCAGATTAGTGATGGTTATTTTATTTATTGGTAAACCCACTGTTTTACTCTAAGTAGCATTTGAAATGAAAACTCACAGCTCAATTGCCTCCATGTTTTTTTATACTTCTCTGGCTCATGAACTCAGAATGTGGTATGATAGTACATTACTGTAGTATGATAGTACAATACTGAGCTGCTAATATCTTCAAGTCAAAAATTTACTTCAAATTCTGGTCCCATGACTTTCAGGCCATGTGTTGGGATAGTGAGTCCCTGACTGAGTATGAGAAGTAGAACCCCCTCCAACTCATTTCAGACGCATAACATGCATGAGAGAGAGAAAGAGAGATTGAGAGATTAAGCCACTGAGATATAGGAGTTTCTTGGTTACAACAAAACCTATACTGTCCTGACCACTAAATACTTAAAAGTTTTCTTTTCAGAGCATGTATATTAGTTTCCTATCGCTGCCGTAACAAATTATCACAAACTTGATGGCTCAATGCAATACAAAGTCATTCTCTAGCAGTTCTGGAGGTCAGATGTCTAAAAGGGGTCTGCAGAGCTGCATTCCTTCTGGAGGATCTAGGAGAGGAGTCGGTTTTCTTATCCTTTTCAGCTTAGAAGCCTCCCACATTCATTGGCTCATGGCCCCTTCCTTAAGATTCAAAGTGAACAGCATAGCGTCTTCTTTCTGGCCTCTGCTTCCATCTTTACATCTTCAGAGACTCTGACTTTCCTCCCATCCTCTTAAAAGGACCCTAATAATTACTTTGTACCCACCTGAACAATCCAGGATAATCTCCCACCCATCTCAAGATCTTTAACTCAGTGACATTTGAAAACCCCTTTTACGATGTAAGGTAGCACATTCACAGGCTCTGAGGATTAGAGTACAGATATCTTTGAAAGTGATTATTACTCAGCATATCAGAGTCGTAGCCAATCTTGACTCTTACTCACTTTGAAGTATTTTTTTTTTCAGAGCATGTGTCACAGTTATGAAAAGAAAACCTGTATAAATGTCTATTTAGTTTCTCACACTCCAGATTATATATTCTATTAGGAAAGAGATGTGCCTATTTCTTATTCACTGCTCTCTCTCCTGATGGCTTAAATGGTTAAATAACAGTGACAACCACACACACACACACACACACACACACACACACACACAAATAATAATAATATTTTGGGGGCTAGGCACTGTGCTTAGCCCTTCCTGTGAATAATATGATTCGATCTGCACAGCAGCCTGGCAAAAATAAATAACATTACCATTCCTGTTGTCCAGTAGAGAAACTGAACCTCAATGGATTTAAGTAACTAGCTCCAATGGCCACTCAGCTACTAAGTGATGGATCCAAGAGTTGAACCCAAACCTGTCTGACCCCAGATATTTTTTCATTTAATAGACAAGGTGCCAAGGGCTGATGAAATGAAAGACAATTTAGACCTTCCTTAAGTTACTCAGAATTCAATAAGAAAGATTTACAAAAATAATACAATTATAATACAATGTGGCAACTATAACTTGATGTGAACAATGACATTATGTTCAAGTAACAGCAGAGAAGAAGAATGTTTTAACTTGACCTTGGTAAGTCAGACTTTCTGAAAGGAGGTAGTTTCTGATTACAGTTTTAAAGGATGAAAAATGTTCACCAGGCAATGGGGGATGGGAGAGGGAAAGACATCCCAGGAATAGAGAACAGCGTATATGAAGGAACTGAGGCAGGAAATAGCATGGTGTATTTGGAGACAGTGGCAGAAGAGAAATGTGGGGACTTGTTTGTCTCTGTTAAAGACTCCATCCTCCACACAGCACTAGACAAGTACTGGGGTGAAGAGCTTGTAGGCGCTGACAGGAAAGATATAGTGGACACTGAATTAACTAAACTAAATCTTCCTTCCCCTCAAATTGCTTATGAGTCAGTAAGTATGAGGTTAGAGAATTGCTCAGTTTTAAAGTTAGAGCTAGAGCTTCATAGAACCATTGTAATTAATGAGTCCTACTTTAAAACATCCCCCCTTTTTTATCTCCATCTCCATGAGGTGTCTTCATCCATTCATTAATTTACTGTGTATTTTTTGAGTACCTACTATGTGGGTGGTGGGTGCTGTGTTAAACACTGAAAAATCAAACTAACTGTTCTTTCTCGTTGGTAAGCCAATTCTAACAGTTAACTGTTCTTTCTAACTGGAAAATCCTTTTGTGTCAGATCTACATCACTGATATATATTTTTAAAAAATGTCTTGAATCTGTGTTGCATTATGGTTATTTAAAATATTTCATTGAAATTGTCTTCATCTTTTATTTTATTTGATAGTCATAAGAACTTAGTAAGGTAGACAATTCAAATATAATAATTTGCATTTGAGGTATTAACAAAAAAAAGACTGGATTTTATATTTTCAATTTGTCAGCAAATGTTTTAGCTAACTTTCTCAGGCCATGATAAATTCTTTAAGAAATAAATTCTATATTGTTGTTTAAGATTGTGGTTAACAAATTTCATATCTGCATGTTTATTTGGTCAACATGTATTTATTAACTGTTTGTTCTGTGACCAGTATCAAGTAAGACTCAGGGACTTCTACTTACCACAATTTTCAAAAACAGAAGATATCCCATTCTACAGATGAACAAATCGAGGCTCTGAGAAATTTCTCAAAGACCTCAGTGACATACCAGATATTCAAAGTCTGGTTTGATTCCGATATTGATATTTTTGCCTCAATGAGCCAAAAGCATACTCATTCTTCTTGAAGACTCAAGGATATTCACCTTATAAATCAGAAAATTAGATCACTTCACTTCTAGTTTTTAATCTTCTCTTAAAGCTAAGCCATTGCATATGGTTGTTTTACTTTTCGTCAGCATCATCTGAAATTAAAGACTTATTATTTCCTCTTGTCAGTTATACAGAGAATCTCAGTTAATGTTCTGTGAAGCCATGCATTTTAGTTAGCAGAGCCTGTTTCATTCTGCCCTTTAATTATTTTGGCTGTTTACCTTAAGCTGGTGTCTCTGAGTTTATCAATTCAAAGCCATCTCCATCTAGTTGCCTTTGTCATTTTTTTTCCTTGCTAGGATCCCCTTTAATTTTTCAGATTAAAATGGCAGTAAACTAAGAGATATTTCTGGGACGAAGTGCAAAATGGCTGTGTGGATTGAATCTAAGTAAAGCAGAACTAAATGTTTGAGGAGCGGGTCCTGTGCTGCTGTCCATTGTTCTGAACTCGCATTGTTGGCTAGACTGAGTACAAGGTGGGAAATGGAGAGAGGAGTGGGAGAAATAGGGCAATTTTACGTGAGGATTTCACAACATAAGTAGAACCAATGGGGTGGACTGGAGTGAAAGCTCCAACGAAACCCATGGATACTTCATGTCAGTGAATGCGGAAGGAAAGGGAGGCCAAAATGGAAATATTTTGATTATTGGAAACTAAATACCCTATCAGAACAGATATGATTTTCCCATCTAAAACTATCAGCCAATTAATTCTATAATTCTGAATATGTACTCTTTGCCACAGATAATCATTTCATATTTGTCAAAATCATGATCATCATGAACATCACTCCCTGTCTCTCTTCTTACCATCATCAGTCACTTTATGTCACAGCTGTCCTCATCACAATATTATCATGGGCCTCCTTTGTACCAGGCACCTAGCCAGTGTTGATGTCCATGGCATTCCTGTGATGTGAAGGTCGTATCCTCATTTCACTCATCAGGAAATAGGGAACAGAGAACTGAAATACTAGCTTTATCGGAGTGACAGAGCCAGAATTCATAGCGATGGGATTCCAACCTAAGACTTTTTAGTCCCGAGGCCCTATTCAACCCTACTGCTGCTCTTAAAGTAATTCTCAGTCTAGGGAGGAAGGGAAGAATGTTAAAGACAGTAACAGTGTAATAAACACTGCAGCCGAGAGAAGTACAGGGTTCCTGGGAGTACACAGGAATCATCACCTCTCGCTGCATACCTGCCTGACGGAAGGCTACCTCAGGGAGTTATAGCTGAGCTGAGTCAAGCAAGACAAATGTTTTTCAGACAATAAGAAGAGAGATGAGCATTCCAGGCAGAGGATAAAATGTGTGCACGAGCTTGGAGATGCTCATTCGTTCGACAAATATTTACTGTCTTCTCTGTTCCAGGTGCTAGGTTAGGAAACCCAAGGGTGAATCAAAAAAAAAAATAAAATAAAGAGGAATGCACTCAGTGCAGTGAATGAACTGGAGGAGATAAAACTGAAAGCTTCAAGAACAATAAATATTTAGAGGGGAAATATCAGAAGAAAACAAGCTGAGAATATAATACCTGTATTGTGTTTTACAATGCATTTTCACAAACCTAGTACATAGCAGCCAATCAACTAGTTATTGAATGATTGAATAAATGAATGATCTCTGTTGTCCTTTAAAACAACCTATTTACTTTTAGGTTCCATAAGGACAAAATATTTGTTTACCACTATCACCACTGATAGCTGCAGTGGGGCCTCTGAGTTGCAAAATCCAGGAGACACTGTTTACTTTGTAGTCTATGTGAATGGTCTATGTGATCACGATGTGACTAGTGCCTCTGGAGTTGTGCAGCTTGGTGGCTGGGGTTCCTGTCTGATATAGAGGATTAACGTTTGTTGACTGAATAAGCTAATATGAACAAAGAAGGCAGAAGGAAGACTAGACAGTAATTACTATTATTCAACCTCTTACTCATGTAAGCAGCATTAGTTAACTCTGCTGTAAATCAGCACATCTATTTCACAGGTGGGGAGTAGATATAAAGTGACCCTCTCAGCATATACATTTATTGAGCAGAAGAGCCGAAAGTAGAACCCAGGCCTCTCTCAGTCCATAATTTTCTACTACAGCACACAGTGTCTCTAAATCCATTAGTTTGTGATTTCCTCTTAGAGGCCAAGGATGAGCCTTTCCCAGGAAGCAACTGGGCTGAAGAATGTGTCACTGGCCTTGCAGGGCTGGCACCCTTTCAAGGTGAAAGGAACTGGGAGCTGATGCTGGCAGCCCTTGTCAGGGATTGGTGTATCACTAAACCTCTTCCTCAAAAGGGTCTGGTTTTACTAATTCTTTGGGTAAAGACGATCCCGAGATTTAGTGAGTGGAGTAGCAGAATACATATTCAGAAAGCACAAAGACTATCGAGCATCACTTTTGGCTGAAGACGTTTTGTCCCAGATAAATTTAGGGCCTTGCAAGCACTCTCTTTGACTGTTTGAAGGCGAAAGTTGAGGCTGTGGTAGTGTGTTAGACAGAGCTATGAGATGGAGGCCAGAGATCTAGGTTGGCCCTTTATTAGCTTTTCAGTCTTAAGCAAGTAACATGGCCCCTCCAGCTTCAGTTTCTTCATCTGTAAAATGGAGTAATCACTCCCTCACTGCAGCATTGCAGAAGAGGAAACAAAATCATGTGTGAAGGAGTCCAACTCAACGTGGTAGAGTGGAAAGAGCTTGAGTTTTAGAATCAGACTTGCTTTTTAATTCAAATTTACCTCTGAATAATGATGCAAACTTTGACCACACTAATAATAGTAACAATAATCATACTAGCATTCATAGAAAATAGTACGAGCCACTGTGCTGATAAGCAGCATGGATCGTCTAATGAATAGGCAACAATGGAGTAAAGACTATCATTGTTGCTATTTCATTGATGAGAACTGAGGCGATGAAGGTAAAGTTCAAAGTCTAGCTGAAGGTGAAAGGGCCAAGATTCAAACACAGGTTCTCTGACTCCAAAGTCTACAAGTTTTTAATCTCTAAGCTAAACTGCTCTTTCTCCAAGCCTCAGTTTTCTTATCTATAAATGGAGTTAATACCTGCCCTGCCAGGTTGTTAGAAGAATCTTGTACCACTGCAGTGGTACAAGCTCAGCAAACACATGGCGTAGAGGTGGGGCCGTGGTGGTAATGGTGGTGGAAATGATAATAACGAAGGTGATGATCGGCACTCCAGATCTTAAAGATGACTTCCATGGCTGTTATTGAAGGAAGAAGGTACTGACTGATGGAAAACCAGAAAGGAGCTGCTTTCTCTTTTTTAAAAAAAAAAAAACAAATTCATCTAACACCTGTAAAATCTGTCTCACTTGCATTTAGAATGGTGTCTTTGATTTCTCTTACTGTTTCTACACACAGCTGGGACTCTAATATAAAAAAACAAATTTAAGAAATTAAAATGGCCACATTGGCTAAAGAGTTTACATCATATGGTGTAGGGCGAAAGCAATAAAATGGCTCAAAGAAGTTATTCAACCCTTCTATTTTTGGTGCTCGGTAAATTGCACTTTAAATAAAACTGTCATAAACTCAAAGGACACTGAGTGACTTGTTCTGTCTGGGGTGCGAGAGGGCAGCATGGAGATCAGGAGGCCCTTTTAAATAAGGATGCTCTGTGGTTGAATTTTCCAACTTGTTGGCAGCCAGTTTCTCGTGAACTTTCTCTGTTCTTGCCCTAAGTTTCAGTGCCAAATGAGCACAGGAAATAAAGTTGGTGAGGCCAGTAATGGGGTAGTTTGAGGACTGGCCTGTGTGCAGAAATCATAATTTCTGGCTTCAGGCTCTTATCCCCAGACTGTTAACTAAGTCAAACTGGAGCCCCTTTGCTGGGAGCTGCATTTTGAACTTGGCGTCTGAGAAAGTATGGCCCAATTTCTCCTCCGAGACCTTCACCCCCACCACAATATACAGTTAACCAGCAACATTTTAGTATCTGAAGCAATCTTGAACTCATTGTGGATTTTTGGTTTTCTGATTCCCTAAAGACATCATAAACTTTGTTCGTTTCAAATGAATAGCTGTCCACCTTTGTTTTTCACTGTGCTTGAGGGGTTCTGCACAGTCCCATGCCTTGAGTGAGGGGTTCTGAAGCTGGTAAAATATTGATTTCTAATTCACCATCTCCTTTTATAGTCTGTGAAGATAATTTGAATCATAAATGCAAACATGTTAAGTTTGTTTTCAATGCCTTGCAAGGCATTTCAGGTTATAGCCTCAGCTCTGTTTTTCACCCTTCTCCATCTCACCTCTCAGCCATAATTCCCACTTGGAAACCCACACTCGCCGGGCTCTCTCAGGCCTCAGGTCTTAGAATGTGTGTACATATAGAGCTCCCCACTCTTTTGACAGTCCAGCTCCTATTTGTTCTTCATGGCTGGCTTTCTCCAGGGAGGTCTTTGCACTGCCCAAACCCAGGTAGTCTTTCTCTCTGCCTGCCCTGGTGCTGTCCCATCACAGCAGCGACCATGGGGTGCTGTCATTGTTTACTTGTCCATGTTATCCATAAGACTGGGCCCCATGAGGGGAAGGCCTGCGTCTTCTTATTCATTCATGTTACCCATAGCAGGCATGCAGCAAATAATTTGGGGTGAATTTGGGAAAAGATAAACAAAAATCTGTCATTAGAGGAAAGGCATGCTATAGCATAGAGTTCGTTTGAAAATATCTCACTTTGGTGTCAGAGCTGGGTTCCAACCTCGGATCAAATGCTTATTAGCTATGTGACCTGAGCAAGCTGCAGAAAACTTCGATCCTTGGTTTTGTCCTCATCTTCAGAGGCGCAGCTCAGAAGCCCATTGTAAGGATTGCAGTAATTGAAACAAAGTATACTTTTTGCTGTGCACAGTGTCTGGAAATGTAGTAACATAATAAGATATAAGAATTCAATGCACCTTCATATTTTTTTATGTGAAATTACTCCTAATTTTTTCTCAGTTCCGTCCATCCATAAATACATCTAAATGCTTTCTAATCAGCTCATTTTAATTCCAAAGAACACATATCGTCCATTTGTGCTTTGTGTGCCTAGGCATAGTGACAGAAGCATGAGTAAAAAAGAATACAGTCTGGTCCATGCTCCTGAGGACCTCACACTGTGAATGAGGTGCAGGTAAAGCAGGCACATTGGTAAATGATTTCAACAAAATTAAGTCAATGGAGAGGTAGAGGTAAACAAAGGGTGTTATAAAGTATGGAACAGGTAGGCACTCTTAGCCCAACCTAAGCACTAGAAGAGCCTTCTGAGAAGGATTGATAATACAGCTAAATCTCAAAAGATTGAATAAGTTTAGCCAGGTGAGTAAGTATGGGAAAGACATTCCAGGCTAAGGGAACAGCATGAACAAATGCACAGAGGCGAGTTCAGTTTCAATGGAGGGGTGAGTTAGAGGCAGGAAATGGTGGGAAATGAAGCTGGAGACAAAGGCAGGAAAGTCAGAAGGACTTACATGTATGGCTAAGGAAAGTATAATTATCAGAGTAATGGGGAACCATTGAAGGGTTTAACAGGGAAATGACATGATCAGAACTGCATTTTAGATGTGTCATTGACATGAACTTAATTTGTAAGTCTCTAAGAAAGTCTTTTTAAAGAAGATCCCCCATAGGTCATTACTCAAGAAATCTATTCATTCATTTCATTCAATATTAGTTTGGCAAATATTTATTGAGTACTTACTAGGACTAAAGCATCATGCTTGAGACTGTGGGCTCTCCAAAGGTAAGTATATTTTTCTACCTGCTGTCAAGAGGTTCACAGACTCTTAGGGAAGACGAGTCATCTACTTGAGTAATTGTAATAGGACATAGTAGGTAGTAAGAGAAATAAGACCAAAAGAAATTTGCAGATGAAATGCTATAAGACATGTTTCCCAATGTAGTCCTTGGACCAGGTGCTGAATATAAATCACTTTATAAATCACTCAAGGTGATTTATAAAATGTAGACGTCCCAGAGATTCTGTCTCAGTGGGGCTGGTACAGGAGTCTATAGGATATTTCCAATATCCAGCCAGATTTAAGCACCATTGCCAGAAGAGGAATGAGGAAGGAGAGGTTAATTTGGAGGCCAATGATGAAAGGCCTTCATGGCATAGGAAGCCTGTGAGCTGAGCCTAGAATGATAAGTAGAATTTGGACAGTAAATGCCTGGCAAGGACTTAGCAGGTGGCGTATAGCCTAGGCTGTGGTCAGATGCAGGAAATGAAGATAGCTGTTGGGGGAACCCTAGGAGATATGCACAAATGCAACATAAAGAGGTGTAATGGTGGTTTGAGACCAGATCGGGGAGGCAAAGGAGATGATACTGTATTGTATTGATAGATAGTTGTGAAACATTGCTAATTTTTCAAAACTGAAAAGATAGACTATATTTTAAAGCCATCTAGATCCTGGAAGAAATTTTTGAGTGAGGCCAAGTCACCAGTATAAAATGATTGCAAAAATCTAAATAGAAGATTATCAGCTGGACAAAGAATAACTATAGTCATGGCTACCATTTATTATGCTTAGAGTTAGAATAAGCATTTTTGATTTTTTTTTCTGTAAGCCTTGAAAGAACTCCAGGAAATGGATAGGAACAAGACCTTGATCCCTTAGCCATAATTCCAAAATCTAGTAAGCTCTGAAAATCATCATTTTTCATAACTATTTTGGTATTGAAACCGTTTCATAACTGTTTTGGTACCCTACCTGGACTGGCATGAGATATTTTATGGTATTTCTTTATCCTACGTTAGACTAACATTAATATGTTTTACTCCAGAAATAGCACCACACTCGGTCCCAGCATGCTGCCACAGACCACATATGTGGAATTTGTAATATGTTATCTTCCTAAAATTGAAAAATTTCTGAATTCCAAAGTACACCCAGCCCAAGGGTTTTGTACAGTTGGTATAGACCTAATTAATATTTTGTAAATGCTAAAACTAACCTGAGCAATTTTCCAAAGAAAGAGGAAGAAATGGAGCCCGAGTGTCTGAAGGAGAGGTATAGATGGACAGGATTCTGTAGCAAGATGGCTAACCCATATGTTTTCACTTTGGATGCTGGGAAGAGGACTCTCTGTGTTGGTGCCCAAGTACTTTGGGGTTCTTGGATGAAAGTTCTGATGGATGGGCAGAAAGGCCCTCACAAAGAGAAGGGTTATAGGCAAATGTGGACAGGAAAGAGGCAGAGCGATAGCATATTAAATCACTAAAATGCTTTCTGCACCAACATGTCTTCTCTTTCTTATTGCCCTTCAAAGGCAACTGAAATTCCTGACTTCTTCTGTGAGTGGTAGTTTTGAAGACCCTAAATAAGAATGGCTTCAGGGAAGAAGAATGGCTTTCTTCCTCCCACCTCATTTGCTCTATGCTCCGATCTATTCACCTGAAAAATATGATAGACTCAAATGCCTCTATGCCTTTGCCTATGTTGTTCCTTTAACCTAAAATGACTTTCTAGCCCCTGCTTCTCTCCAATAAAAACCAACTTATTCTTCAATCATATCTTTGGGAAGGACTGCCCGACTGGGCCAAACCAAACCAATTTTTCACTCTATTTTTATTGATCCCATACGTAGACTTTGGTTAGGTGATTGTTGATATGTGTCTTTACTAAACAGGGATCAAATATTTTGAATTGTTATGTTTAACTGGCCCAGTTATCAGCCAAAAATACAGTGATAGAAAGACAATCTTTGCTCTGGGAAAAGATAGAGTTTAGTGGGAGGACAAACCAGTAAACAGAGCGCAATAAGCATGGAGAAAAGTAAGCAGAGAGAGGCACTTTATCCAGAACTGGGAGAAGCCGGGAGGTTTGGAAATACAGTGCCTTGAATGAGTAGGGGTTACCCAGTGTGTCACTCTCCTGCTCACAACCTTTCCAGGCTTCTCGGTGCCTACCGAGTGAAATCCTGATTCCTTAATTCGAACTCTGAGTTTCTGCGTGCTCCTGCTCTAATAGATAATTCCAGCTCTTACACACTGCAAAGTAGGAGCTACCGTGAGTGCATTCTAGGTCAAGATAAAAAATGGGAAGAGAGTTTCACCAAGGTTAGAATTCTAGGCACATGCTATGCTTTTCTCTAGGCACAAGTACAGATGAAGTGGGAGGGAGGCAAGAGAGTTGATGTATTCCAGAGAGCAGCGATAGTGATTGTCCACGGGATCGAATCTGGGTGTATGGGGAAATGAAGGCAGCAAAAGACAGAAGACAGGGAAGAAGAATTGAGGCCTAGGGATTAATTCGATGGGGCAAAAAAATTTCCCTGAGTTGGGGTACCAGAAATGGCTAGTGGGTGAGATAGGAGGTGGTGACCCAGGAGTAAGATACTTGAAATTAATATGCTGGAGATGAGATGGTCTAAGATATATATTCATGGAAATTCGTGGCTGGGATAGTGCAGAAGACAAGACCAACAGAATGAAACAGGGGTGTTGGAAGGATAGTCTATATGGATTCTAAATTTGCTTATTGTCATGGGAGTTGTCGTGGAAGGAGAGGAGCGAGGCAGGTGCCAAAGTCCTCAATAAGTAAACAGCAGTGACCAGGCATGTTGTAGATGACTTCAGTAGGAAGAAGTCGGCTTACTGTGGTATACCATTAGTAGGAGTCAGTGTTTCTGAGGAAGAAGAAATGATGTGGAAGCGGCAATGAGGAGCTCAGAGAACATGTACCCACCTCCTAGACAGGAGTGAGGAATGTGGAAGAAAAAAGCAACACTTGGGAAACCATCAGGGGAAGCCGTGTCTTCTGGGGAGTCATCAGTTTGCCTTAGAGCAAAGAGGTGGAGGATATGTTCACAGAAGAGATTAAGGACATGAGGAATTTTGCTAACCACTGTGAGTTCCAGAGAGCTCAGTGGAAGGTTTGGGATGCTGAGGAAAGGGAGAGAAATGGGGTTCGATTTGGGATGTTAGAGAGATCTGTGGGAGATAAGGCCCCGTGTTAGTGGGCTAGCTTGGCTTTCTTCTGATGGCCACAGTAAACAGGAATATAGGCACGATGGCCTGTCGTTTTAGGGGAAAATGAGTCATTGACTGACGGTCGTCTCCTCTTAAGGATTGGGGACTTAGGCAGCTTTAATGGTGATGCAGGGGGGATTGTGGCGAGGAAGGCATAGTGATCTTATTATGACCATGAAGGACTCTGTGGGCTGCCTTTAAAGTCAGCAGTGGGCTGACTTTAATGTCTGTGGGGGTTGGATTTTATTGGTAGCATGATGCAGCCTATGGGGTTGCAACTGGAGGAGGGGCCATCTTACCAAGAGTACTGATCAGAGGCCAGACCCTTACCAGGCTTTCTACACACTTAACTGAAACCTTATGATAGACCCACGTGGCGGGCATTCTTAGCTCCATTCTTGGGTGCAGAGAGACTTTAGTAGCTTGTTCAAGGCCACAGATTAAGCAGAGCTGGGGTTCTTACCCATACCCCACCTGAAGGGTAAAAAAAGTACTGGTTTGACCTGATAGATAATGGGGTGTGCAGTTACTGATTCTCACATCTTGATGATGTAAGCTTTTAACCTTTCTGTCCTGTCTGTTCAGAAGGCATATGGGAGGATTTCAAATGGTGCTTCTATGCTCTATTGTTTCTACCCCTTCCTGGAGGCTTCAGAATTAATAGCTGGTACTAGGAACATGACTGTTTTGCCATTACTATAGCTCTTGGAGTAGTGAAGGTTGGATCGAAGCCCTTTTATTTATGAAGGATGACTCAGGCTCTATTTTTAATTGCCTTTTATTTCTTTCCATCTTAGGTAGAACTTGGCAGCTGTTACTGCTGCTCTTCTTGGACTCGTAATTTCATGGCTTCTGCTGCCTTCTCTGTACTTCGGATTTTGAACTTGCATTTTTTCTTAAGCCTCTTGGATTCCCCTACAGGAGGAAAATGTTCAGTGTGTGATAAACTGTTGCCATTTATGTTGCTGTTGTTTCTCCCTCATAGAAGGCAATATTCAGCAATTTTCAGAAAATGAGCTGACTTTTTTAAAGTCAAGAAATATGCATCAAAATAGTGTCTTCTCCTTTAGGAATTTATTTTATGTATATTTTTATGACGACTTTCTTCTCCTGAATTACTACTAATTTATTGAGTACCTGCAATCTTTGCTCACTACAGTTTGCGGTGTGGTGTGATATATGCCATTTGTAGGTGTAAGGCCAGGTTGCTGTGACATGGGAGAGGCTTACTAAGCATCCTGTCACATCGGGGTGAACTCCACAGAGGGTGGAGCAGCTATCTGCACCCTACTTTATAAGCCAGAAATCAGAACATGTGATTTGACACAGAATTTGTTTTCATTTGTAGATCTATTTTGAAAGGATATAACACTAAATTGTATTTTGTTATCTAGTTCTGCATTTTCTTATGTTTTTGAATTACATTAAATCAGAACTACCTTGAAAATCCAAGATACATGGTCATAATAGCAATACAATTTATTAAAAATCTAAAAATACCCCACTCACATTAGATGCAATGTTGTGCTCATCTCAGAATAAATAACCAAAAGCCTGAGAGAGTATTTTAAAAGCAAATGTAAATTGGTTTCCTGGGATTTTTGTTCATTTAAAAGATGTGATTAGAAGTATGTTTTTTATATAATTTCTAAAGGGTGGCATATACAGAATTGATTATGAAATATCTATGAGATAAGGTAACAAAAGAATTGTAGATTAGAGTTAAATTTATAAGTAAGGTATATTAGAATAGTTAAGATCCGTTCTAGAGTCAAACAGCCTTGGATTCAAATTCCTGGCTCACTTTCTTACTATAAACTGGGAAAGTTACCCAACATCTGAGGCAGTAACAATACCTGCTTTGTAGTGTTATTGAAACGACTAAGATACACATAATGGTTTTAATAAGGATGACGAGGATAGAGAAATCAAAGTTATCAACTCTCTGAAATTAGCAAGGAGAAAAATACTTCCCAAGAAGCTAATATTATGATATTTATGCTCATTTGATCAATTATAAGCTTATTTCTAAAAATATTAGCCAAAAAAATTTCTAGACCCACCAATAAATTCTTGGGTTTAAGGAGTTCAGGAAAGAGCATGTGTTCTGGACCCTGATTGTGTGAGTCCCAGGTTTGACTCTTCCTTGCTGTGACCTTGGACAAGTTACTGAGGCTTTAGGTGCCTCAATATATATCCTGGTCTTTATCCTGGAAAAATACTGTGTTAGCCATAACTTTAAATAAGGTAGGTATTTAGAGTAGTACCTGGCACATGGTAATGTCATATAAGAATATATATATCAAACAGGCATTAAAGCCTATTATTATTACTTAGATTCCTATAAAATAGAGGCCTCTTGTTTGATAGCGTCTTTCCCCCCTACTCTGGCTAAATATAGTCATGTAAATATAATAATACTATATTTAAAGAACTGGAATTCAGACGTAACTATTTCACACTGGTCTCCTTATTTTTAGGAAATAGCAATGTCTGTTTCTCTTAGCTGCTTGCTACCTCCTTAGTTAATTTCCATATCAAAGAGATAAATCCCTTCTGTTCAGAGGACCCACTGTCTTTTATCTTAGGTCGTTCCCATAATATCTCTGGAATTGTTTTGGCCTTTGCTTCTCAGATGAGGTGTTTGAAGCTTGCCCAGTCCAGATCAGAAGTGCCAAAACTACCTTCCAGAGCTATTTTGGAGGTTGTCTTCTATCATCATAGCAATTAGATAATTTGTTTCTGTGTGTGCATTCTAAGATGCCCTTAGGAAAAAAATTTTAATTCTGTAGTTACAGTTTATGAGTTATGTGAACCTTCTCATTTTTCTCAATGTTCACTCACCGATTCATTCAGCCACCGTTTTTTTAAGCTCCAGGGACAGTACCGAGAGTACCAAAATAAATAAGATACTGTCCCTGTCTTGAAGGAATGCTAAAAGACTTGTAAATCAAGGATTCGTTCATTCACCAAATTTTTATCTAGCAGCCACTATGGGCCAAATATGCTTCCAGGTGGTGGCACTACAGCAGTGAACAAATATTGATGCAAGTACCTGTCCTCAAGGAGTTTACCTTCTGTTGGAGGGAGATAGTATGGTGGGCACTGATAGGTGCTGTGAGGAAAAGCAAACTGGGATGCATTGTTCAGGGTTTTGTAGTTATAGACAACCAAATAAATCTGTTGCTGCCAGTTTGAGAAAAAGAGATTTATAATAGATTATTTTAGGAACTTTCAGAAGGGCTAGGAATGAGCTTTTACCCGATAGCTAACGGAACAGTCCAACACCCATGTGGGACTGCCCCAGTGAGAACCCACTCATGCTGCTGCCCATTGCACAGCATGGTCTGCCATGGCCATTCCGCAGAGGGTCCGCTCCTCCCCCTGAGTACTACACCCTCGCATGCCCGTTTCCCACACCTCCCACTGCTTGGCAAAATTCTACCTGAAAGAGTGCCTGGGTAATGTAGTTCTGAGCATTCCAGGCTCGGTGGGAAGGTTCCCTAGAAAGTGTGAAGGGAGCCAGTCTGCTTCCAGGATAGGGTAAGTGAGGGGAAGGGAAGGTGCTGTTTTACATAGAGTGGTCATGAAAGATGTATCCTTAGAATTGCACATAGCTGCTAGAAATAGATAGCACCACCCCTCTTCAAAATAATAGCTTAAGTAAAAGAGATCTATTGTTTTCCCACATGAGAACCCTGAGTATGTCAGCTCCACTATTTCATCAGGAACCTAGGTTTTTCCACTTACCTGTCTACTATCTCCAGTATGTGTCTTTATTTGTGTGCTTCCTAAATAGCTGTCGGACTTTTTGGTAAGCAGAATAATGGCTCTCAAAGGAGTCCAGGTCCTACTTCCTGGAGGAAGTGGATATGTTACCTTGCATGGCAAAAAAAAAAAAAAAGACTTTGCAGGTGGGATTAAGTCAAGGATCTTGAGATGGGGAGATTAGCCCCGATTATCTGGGGGGGCCCAATATGATCACAGGGGTTCTTATACAGGAAAGAGGGAAGTGCGGATAGAGGAAGATCAAAGAAGATGTGATTGGGGGAGCAGAGGCTGAAATAATGTGAGACTACAGGCCAAAGAATGAAAGTAGCTTCTAGAAGCTGGAAAAGGGAAGGGAAAAAAAGAAAGCTGGATTCTCCTCTATAAGGTCCAGAAGGACCGCAGCCCTACTGTCACCTTGATTTTAGCACAGTGAAAGCTATTTTGGACTTCTGACCACCAAATATATAAGATAATAAATTTGTGTTATTTTAGCTTTTAAGTTTTTTTGAAATGTAACTTATTACAGAAGCAATAGGAAACACATATAGACCTCCGGCTAGTTCATCTATATTCAGAAGTTTATTCAGCTTAACTTTTATAGAAAACGGCCTCAGTGACTTCTGGTTACATATTAATGGTTGCAGCTATCTGGAAGTGATGCTAGGAAATTCAGTTTTTATCTAGGCACATTGCTGCCCTAAAGATTTTAAGAGTTTGTTACTAAAGAAGAGAAGAAAATGGAATTTGATAGGCAACTAGAATCTCTGATAAGGAGACCCGAACATAAACCTGAAGTAGGTAAGAAAATAGCCTTGTCAAGGCTGTGGAAACCTGTCCAAGATAGAACAGACATTGTCACAAAATAAACCAATAGATGGTGATGAAAGGGATTAGAGAAATAAGCACGATGTACTATGGGAGGAAACAGGGCCTTGGGCTCTGTCTTGGTGGGTGGGAGTGGTCATCAAAGTTTCCTGGAAAACATGCCTAACCCCTTGTTCAAGGCCAGTTCCTCTGCTTTTTACTCATTACGCCTCCCTTCCTTATCCCTCATGGGAGTTTGCTCCATTAATCATTTTCTCTCTTTTAGTCTCTATGTTTCTTTCTCATCAAGCTATAAACATGCCCAAATCTCTCTCATGTGAAAAAAAACAAAAACAAAAAACCTTTCAGTTGACCCTGAATTTCCTTCTAATTACTCCTCTCTCCTTCCTTTGTCATGGCAGCCTCCTAAATGAAAACTCGGTCATTTATTTCACTCTCACCTTTCATTCACTCTGGAGCCTACTGCAGTATTCTTCTGCCATGACATTCTTTTGCAGAGTCCATGAAATGGTTTCCATCCTGACAGGCTCCGCCAGATGCTTTTCAATCTGCCCACCCCATCTTCTTCTTTCCAGATTAACCTCATATCTCTTTGTTTCTTAGACTTTTTTCTTGGCTTCTGCTATTGTCCCACAGCCCTGATCTCATCACACTTTCTCCTAAGTATTCCTGACCAGTCCTGTGGCCTCAACAACCACTTATAACAAGAGCCACTTCTTTCTTCTAAGTGCTCTATGTATACTTATTAATTTAATCTTCATTAACAACTTGTCAAATGACGTCAAAGAGTCTGGAAGCTTTGCTGGAAATGATAGATATTTATTCAAGGGTCGTATAGTTTGCAAACTGGAAACACAACTGGGCAAAAACCCAGGGGTGTTCCAAAGAAGAAAGAAAAGTTAAAAAGTTAATTATAGCAAGAAGTACATTCTTGAGAACTATCAATCCTACAGTCTTTGCCGTAGGATTAGTCTAAGATCGTTATCAGTCAGATGTCAGGCAGTCAGGATGAGAGATTCCAGTAGGTCCAGAAGACGGATGCCAGGAGGTCCGGCCATGTTCCAGTGGTCTGGATAATGGATATCAGGTGGTTGTATATGTGAGTCCTTTAGAGGATAATTAGAGGGTTACCTGGAGGTCCAGAGGTATACACAGGCAATGATGCAGGACTGGAACGTTAAAAAAAAAGTTGTTTCCAGGCTAGTTAGAATAAGAACAGTCTTTCTTCATGCCTCAAACTTCATGTTAATAATTTTAGCAGCTTGGTTAAAGTGACTCCATTTTATATATTCCCTATCTTTACTCTTTCCTCGTTTCACCTGTTGGATCAGAATTTTTCCTTCAGAAAACGTCATAGATCTTTTTTAAAAAATGCCTTAAAGTCCCTTGTTGCCAGAATGGCAATACCTTCCCTGGGTCCATCATGTCCCTCGGAGGGGAGATATGGGTCAGACACATGCTTGCCATCTTATAACCAGCCGATATGCATGCCAATTTTAAATTGAAGCATTAGGAAAAGACTAATTATTTTTGTGTGTTAATCAGAGGACTCTTATGCCTAATAAAGCTAATGCGTCTTGCTATCATATCAGGAGCTGGCACATACTCCAGCTGCATTTCACTCATAAGCATATATGTCTTATAAATGATATAAGAAATATTCCCAGATAGCAATCACACCAATTTGAAAGATATTTTTGATCCAAGAATCAAGAGCTAAATCAACTAGACAATAATTCTTCTAAGTTTAGAGCACGGTCACTGAGGGTTTTTATCTGTTTCTGCATATGTCCTAAAAGAGGTTATATTTCCAGCTTTAACTGGTAATATAAACACAACATTCTGCCTTTATGATCACAGGTGCCACCTTGAGGTGCAGTGATGATATCTAATTCCATCCAATTTTGTAAGACAACTTTTCTCTTTGAAGACTTTTCAGTATTTATTAAAGTTAAGCCCTGTTGACTGTCATTGAGAGCTTATTGAGTAAACTTAGTTAAATTTTCAATATAAGCAATAACATCTTCAATTCCTAAGGAAGGTGCTGTTAAGTGATCATACCAATGCAAAACAAATCTAGTCCATTGTGCTTTTAGAAAAGCAGGGTTAGCAGTGGAAGAGACTGAAGGGTGAATACGTCTTTGAGCCTATGGATATCTGATAGTACATTTCCCTACCCACCCTGGGGGTAGCCAAAGCCAGAGGTTTATACCATAAAGCCAATGCATTCCTTTAGGGGCTACCCAATAAGTTTCACATTTTTTTTTCCCAGTCTGTCTCAAACCTATTAGAACTTTTTAAGGTTATAACAGAATTACATTGATGGTTAGGTATTTCCTCTAACATTCTAATACTGTTAGGAAACTCGTCAAGAGTGGTTTCATTGTTCTCAAAATGAAAAAGCTGAAGAGCTTAAATGCCCGTGTCCAGGAGTTAACCATATGAACCCATCCCAAATTTGTACCAATTGTCCAATCGCTCTTGTGCATTTGTCAGGATTCTCACTATTTATTGTCTTTAAGGCTGCTTGAACAGTAGCATTATAGGAAAAAGAGAAACTCTGATCAGTTATTTCCATGGTATTGTTAATTGGCCATTTGTCAGGTTTCGTAATGTAATATCAGCTGAACTTAAAGTTGAATTTTGTTTTTATTCTATAATCATTTTTTGTAAGGCTTTTCTATTAGTCTAATGGAAGGGAGAAACCCACCAATGTAAACATGAAATACTGGATACAGGTATTTGACCACAAACCCAATAATCACTTTGGTTTTTATGTCGAATAAAAGTAAAAGCCCATTAAATAAAAACATTTCCCTTAAAAGAATAACAGGAAAGAATAAGAGAAAGCATAAACAGTTGTTTAGTTAACAGTCTGATGTTGGTTACTGAATATTGTGGTCTTGAAATCTTTGAGGTGAAAGCTCTTTTTAAATGAGACACATGAATCCATGCGTCAACACCTTTTAAATTAGCAGTACAAGGATTTCTCAAAAAACCCGATATGGTCCTTTCCATCTGGGCTGCAGAGAACCTTTAATTAGTTGTCTTTTCCAGTACACAGTTTCTGGGTTAGAGATCACATTGTTTTTAATTCATCGGTCTGTCTAATTTTATTATTATTGCAGAATTTCTCCACAAGCATAGTGTTATGTTTCAAATCTTTTATAAGGGTTTTACAATATTGTATTATGTCTCCTTTTACTGATATTGAATCCTTCTGACAGGAAATCAATTTCATAGGTCTCCCAGTAATTATCTCAAATAGAGACAAGTTATGTTGTCCAGAAGGAGTAGATCGTAAATTCATTAGTACAATCGGTAGAGCCTTTAGCCAGGATATATTAAGATTCTCAGTAAGTTCTGCCAATTCAGTTTTTATTATTCCATTTGTCCTTTCTACCAGCCCAAAAGACTGAAGGTGGTAGACACAATGAAAATACTGTAATATTGGCCAAATTTCACAAAAGTTTTTAGTATTTGTCCTATAAAATGAGTTACCCTGCCACTATGTAGTCCTAAAGGAAAACCCCAAGTAGGAATTATTTTTTCTAAAAGTATGTTTGCTCTTGCTTGAGCTGTTGCCTTTGTACAGAGGCAAGCTTCAACACAATGAAAAAAAAAACCAAAACATGCGAATTGTTACTAACACATTTCTGTATCCAGAAACGTAAAGTAACTGAATAAAATCAATTTGCCATACTTCAGAGGGCCCGAAAGGTAAGGGAAAATGTCCTATTGAACTATGTAAAGGTTTTCCAGAATTATGTTTGTGACAAACAAGACATTTCTTATATAAGCTTGAGGCAATTTTTGAAGGAGCTTCCAGAAATACTTTGAGTAACTTATCAGTGCCCCAATGTGTTAACTCATGAAGATAAGTCAAAACTGTTTCTTGAATTGCTCCTGGTAAAAGCACTTTCTTATCTAGTCCACACCAGAAATTCAATTCTTTATGGTATTTACAGCCAGCTTCCAGCCATTTTTTTTCTTTTCTTAAGCTAAGAAAGCCCATTGCTGTCTTTTTGTAGTAATTGGTCTAAGTTCAGTTTTGCAGACGTTAAAGCAATTAAGTGTGGCTTTGACATTTGCATAGCAGCAGTTTTGCAGGTCGATCTGTCATCGTATTTCTTTTTGCTAACTTTGAATCATGCATCCAGAAACCTTTATAATAACTAAAGCTTTTGGTACTCAAATAGTATCTAACAGATCTTTTACATAAATGCTATTTTTTATTGGTTTTCCAGATTAGGTTTAAAAACATGTTTCCACAGCATTCCAAATTCATAAGCAACTTCAAAGGCAGATCTGCTGTCAGTATCAACATTGGCTGTTTTGTCCTTTGCTAATATACTCGCTCTGTTAAGAGTGAACAATTCATCCTGTTGAGCAGATTTAGCCTGTGAGAGTGGCTTAGCTTCAGTGACCTCAGCCTCAGGGGTGATTGCATATCCAGCTTGATAATATCCTCCTAAAGATTTAAGATATGAACCATCTGCAAACCAGATGATTTCAGTGTTTTCCAAAAGATTTTCTTTTAAATCAATACTTAGCATTAATAGTTGGTCTGTGAGTAAATACAGTCATGATCAGAATTATTAGCCAGCAAGGGAAGCAAGGGTACCAGATTTGAAATGTTACATTTAGAAATAGTAACGTTAGAGACAATATTAAAATTTCATAAGAGGTTAGTCTAATCACAGACAAATGTTGGGTATGATGTGACCACAACAAAGCCTTTACAGCATGAGGTACAAATATAGTCAAAGAGAAACCTAAAACTTATTCATCAGTATCTGTCATTAGCATATCTGTAGCCACAGTGGCTCTCAGGCAAAGGGGAGTTCCTTTGCCACAGAGTCAAGCTATTGACTATAATAGCCTAAAAGTCCAAATCAATCACCATGTTTTTGAACAAGCATTCCTAAGACCTTTCCTTGTCTTTTATGTACAAAAAGAAAAATACGAAGCATAATTGGGATGTCCCAAGGCAGGAGGAGATGAGACTGTCTTTTAATTCACTAAATACTTTAGTCTCTTTTTCTGTTCAATGTAAAAGTTCCTGACTTGCAGCTTTTAAAAGCTAATGTATAAAGGTTGCACTTGGAATCTAATTACAACACTATCCAGCAATTCCTAAAATGCCTTTAAAAACACTTTTTTCAATTACAGTTGACAAAATATTGTATTAGATTCAGGTGTACGACACAGTGATTAGACATTTATAAAACTTACAAATTAGTACTCATCTGACACTACATACAGTTATTACAATATTATTGACTATATTCCCTCTGCTGTACTTTACATCCCCATACCTATTTCTATAACTACCTATTTGTACTTCTTTCTTAAATTTTTGTTTTATTTTTCAATTACAGTTGACATTCAATATTATTTTATATCAGTTTCAGGTGTACAGTATAGTGGTTAGACATTTATATAATTTATGAAGTGATTGCCTTGATAAGTCTAGTACCCACCTGGCACCATACATAGTTATTACAATTTTATTGACTATATTCCCTATGCTGTACTTTACTTCCCTGTTACTATTTCGTGACTGCCAACTTGTGCTTCTTAGTCCCCATAACCTTTTTCATCCAGCTCCCCAACCCCACTCCCATCTGGCAATCATCAGTTTGTTCTCTGTATTCGAGTCTGTTTCATTTGTTCATTTATTTTGTTCTTTAGATTCCACATGTAAGTGAAATCATATGGTATTTTCTTTGTCTGACTTATTTCACTTATCATAATACTCTCTAGGTCCATCCATGCTGTTGCAAATGGTAAGATATTCTGTTTTATGGCTAGGTAATATTCCATTGTATATATGTACCACCTCTTCTTTTTCCTATCATCTATTAATAGACACTTAGGTTGCTTCCATATCTTGGCTATTGTAAATAATTCTGCAGTAAACATATGGGTGCACATATCTTTTCAAATTACTGTTTTGGATTTCTTCAGATAAATACCCAGAAGTGGGATTGCTGGGTCATATGGTAGTTCTATTTTTAATTTTTTTGAGGAAACCCCATACTGTTTCCCATAGTGGCTATACCAGTTTACAATCCCAAAAACGTGCTCAGGGGTTCCCTTTTCTCCACATCCTTCTCAACACTCGTTTGTTAATTTATTGATGATAGCCATTCTGACAGGTGGGAGGTGATATCTCATTGTGGTTTTAATTTGTATTTCCATGATGATTAGTGATAATGAGCACTTTTTCATTTGTCTATTGGCCATCTGCTCTCTTTGTAGAAATGTCTATTTAGGTCCTCTGCCCACTTTTAATTGGATTGTTTGTCTTGGCGTTAAGTTGTATGAGTTCTTTATGTATTTTGGACATTAACCCCTTATAGAATGTATCACCGGTGAATAACTTCTATTCAGTATGTTGACTTTTTGTTTTGTTGATGGTTTCCTTCACTGTGCAAAAACTCTTTAGTTTGTTGTAGTCCTACTTGTTTGTTTTTTCTTTTGTTTCCCTTGCCCAAGGAGAAATATTCAAAAAAATATTACTAAGAATGATGTTAAAGAGTTTACTATCTACGTTTTCTTCTAGGAGTTTTATGGTATCAGGTCTGGCATATATGTTAATCCAATTTCATTCTTTTGCATGTATCTGTCCAGTTTTTCCAACACTATTTATTGAAGAAACTATCTTTACATCACTGTGTGTATATATGTGTGTGTGTGTGTGTGTGTGTGTGTGTGTGTGTGTGTGTGTGTATTTTACCTCTTTTGTCATAGATTAATTGAACACATAGGCATGGGTTTATTTCTGGAATGTCTAATCTGTTCCAATAATCTGTGTACGTGTGTGTGTGTGTGTGTGTGATTACCATGTTGTTTTGATTGCTACTTTGATTGATATTGGGTAGTATGATACTTCCAACTTTGTTCTTTCTTAAGATTGCTTTGTCTATTTGGGTCTTTTGAGGTTCAATATAAATTTTAGACTTATTTATTCTAGTCCTATGAAAAATGTCCTTGGTACTTTGATAGGGATTGCTGCGAATCTGAAGATTGCTTTGAGTAGTATGACTATTTTAATGAGTAAATTCATTCTACCCATGAGCATGATTTATCTTTTCATTTATGTGTATCTTCTTCAGTTTCTTTCTCCAGTGTCTTAGTTTTGCAAGTACAGAACTTTTACCTCCTTTGTTAAATTTATCCTCAGGTATTTTACTCTCTTTGATTTGATGCAATTGTAAATAGGATTGTTTTCTTAATTTCTCCCTCTCATAGTTCATTATTGGCATATAAAAGTGTAACCAATTTCTGAATATTCATTTTGTTTCTTGCTACTTTACTGGATGCATTTATGAGTTTTAATAGTTTTTTGGTGGATTGTTTAGGGCTCACTATAGAGAGTATCATGGTATCTGCAAATGACAGTTTTACTTTTTTTCCAATTTGGATGCATTTATTTCTTTTTCTTGTCTAATAGCTATGGCTAGGACTTTCAATACTATGTTAAATAAAAGTGGGGCAAGTGGGCATCCTCGTCTTGCTCTTGATCTATGTGAAAAAGCTTTCAGCATTTCACTGTTGACTATAATATTAAGCTGTGGTTTTGTCATACATGGCCTTTATTATGTTAAGATATCTTGCCTCCATCTCCACTTTTCTGAGAGTTTTTTTTTTATCATAAATGGATATTGGATTTTGTCAAACACTTTGCATCTATTGATATGATCATATGATTTTTTTAATCTTCATTTTGTTTATGTGGTGCATCACAATAATTGATTTGCAGATATTGAACCAGCCTTGCCTCCTACTTGATCATGGTGTATGCTTTTTTTAACGTATTGCTAAATTTGGTTTGCTAATATTTTTTGAGGATTTTTGCATCTATGTTCGTCAAAGATATTGCCCTATAATTTTTTTGTAGTGTTTTTGTCTGGTTTGGGTATCAGGGAATACTGAACTTGTAAAATAAGTTTGGGTGCTTTCCTTCTTTTTCAGTTTTTTGGATTTATTTGAGAGAGATAGGTATTAATTCTTTGAATATTTGGTAAAACTCACCTATGAAGCCATCTGGCCCAGAGCTTTTGTTTGTTGAAAATTTTTTGATTACTAATTTAACTTCATTAATAGCTTTTTGTTTGGATTTTCTCTTTCTTCCTGATTCCATCTTGGGAGATTGTATATTTCTAGAAGTTTATTCATTTCTTCCAGGTTGTCCAATTTGTTAGCATATAATTGTTCACAGTATTTCCTGATAATCCTTTGTATTTCTATGGTGTTTGGTTCTTATTTCTCTTAATTTCTGATTTTATTTATTTGAGCCCTCTCTCTTTTTTCTTGATGAGTCTGGTTAAAAGTTTATCAATTTTGTTTATCTTTTTAAAGAACCAGCTCTTTGTTTTATTGACCGACTATTTTTTTTTTTTTTACTCTATTTCATTTATTCCATTCTAATCGTTATTATTTCCTTCCTTCTACTCATTTTGGGATTTGTTTGCTGTTCTTTCTATGGTTCCTTTAAGTATAAGGTTAGATTATTATCTGAGATTTTTGTTTGTTTGTTTCTTGAGGTAAGCTTGTATTGCTATGAATTTTCCTCTTAGGACTGTTTTTACTGTGTCCTATAGATTTTGTGTTCTTATTTTCATTTGTCTCAAGGTATCTTTTGATTTCTTCCTTGATTTCATTGTTGACCCATTCATTATTTAGTAGCATATTATTTAGCCTCTATGTGTTTGTTTTTCAGTTTTTTTCTTGTAATTGATTTCTGGTTTTATACCACTGTGGTTGGTAAAGATACTTGATATGATTCCAGTCTTCTTAAATTTCCTGAGGCATATTTTGTGGCCTAACATGTCATCAATCTCAGAGAATGTTCCATGTGCACTTGAGAAGAATGTATACTCTACTGCTTGAGGTAAAATGCTTTAAAAATACCTGTTAAATCCATCTTGTCTTGTGTGTCATTTAAGGCCACTGTTTCCTTGTTGATTTTCTGTTTGAAAGATTTGTCTAGCGGTGTCAATAGGGTGTTAAAGTCTGTTACTGTGACTATATTACTGTCAATCTCTCCCTTTATGTTGGTCAATATTTGCTTTACATATTTAGGTGCTCCTACGTTGGGTGCATAGATGTTTATGAGAGTTATGTCTTGTTGGATTGATCCCTTTATCATTATAAAATGCCCTTCTTTGTTTCTTGTTACAGCCCTTGTTTTAAAGTCTATGTTGTCTGATGTAAATATTGCTACCCCAGCTTGTTTTGTTTGTTTCCATTTGCATGAAACATCTTTTTTCACCCCTTTACTTTCGGTCTCTGTGTGTGTCTTTTGGTCTGAAATGGGTCTCTTGCAGTCAGTATATGTATAAACCTTGTTTTATTTTGTTTTAAATCTATTCAGCCACCCTATGTCTTTTGACTGGAACATTTAGTACATTTACATTTAAATTAATTATTGATAAGTATGTAATTATTTCTACTTTCAGATTGTTTTGTAGTTCTCTTTTCTTATTCTCTTGCTGCTCTCTCTTGTACGTTTGTGACTTTTGATAGTGTCACATTTGGATTCTTTTCTCTTTATTTCTTGTATATCTCTAATAGATTTTTGATTTGTGGTTACCATATGCTTCATATATACCAAGCTATGTTTAGAGCAGTCTATTTTAAATTGATAGTTGCTTAAGCTCAAACACATTCTAAAATCACAATTTTACTCACCCCTCCACGTTGATGCTTTTGTTGTTATTTTTTACTTCTTTTGCGTTTGCGTGTATGCCTTAATTTATTATTGTAATTACACATCTTCCAACTTTTGCCTTTTGACCTTTGTACCAGCTTTATAGTACATTGATCCACTGCTTTTACTAAGTGTTTGCCTTTATCAGAGAGATTTTTTCTTTTCTGTATTTTCTTATTCATATTTTTGATCTTTTATTTTCTACTTAAAGAAGCCCTTTAATATTTCTTGTAAGATTAGTTTAGTGGTGATAAATGCCTTCAGCTTTTTCTTGTCTAGGAAGCTCTTTATCGCTTCTCAATCCTAAATTATAGTCTCGCTGGGTAGAGTAATCTTGGTTGCAGGTTCTTGCTTTTCATCACTTTGAATATTTTGTGCCTATTTCTTCTGGCCTGCAAATTTTCAGTTGAGAAATCAGCTGACAGTCTTATGAGAGCGCCTTTGTAAGTGATTGCGTTTTTCTTGCTAATTTAAAGTTTCTCTCTTTGTCTTTAACCTTTGGCATTTTAATTACGATGTGTCTTAGTGTGGGCTTTTTTGGATTCCTCCTCTTTGGGACTCTCTGTGCTTCGTAAAGAGCTAAAAATAATTATCATTATATTTTTAAAAAAATATTAACCACTGACCACCTCACACTTATGAGGATGGCTACCATAAAAAAAAAAAAGTGTTGCAAGGATGTAGAAAAATTGGAACCCATGTGACAGTTTAGAATGTAAAATGCTGCAGTAACTGTGGAAAATGTAATGGTGATTTCTCAAAAAAATTAAAAATAGAATTACCGTATATGATCCAGCAATTGCCCGTCTTGGATATAACCAAAAGAATTAAAAGCAGGGTCTTAAAGATATATTTTGTACACCCATATTTTTAGCAATATTATTCACAATAACTAAAAGATGGAAGCAACCCAAGTGTCTATTAGTGGATAAATGGGTAAACTAAATGTGGTATACACATACAGTGAATATTATTCAGCCTTAAAAAGAAAGAAGAGGTTGCAATATGCTATCCCATGGATGAACCTTAAGGACAATATGCTAACTAAAATTAGCTAATCACAAAAGGGACAAATACATATGATTCCACTTTTATGAAGCACCTAGAATAGTCAAGTTTATAGTGACAGAAAATAGAATGGTGGTTGCCAGGGGCTGGAGGGAGGGGGAACAGATAGTTGTTTAGTGAGTATAGAACTCCAGTTTCACAAGATGAAGAGTTCTAGACCTTGTCAACAATGTGGATGCACTTAACACTACTGACTTGTGCACTTAACTGAAAATAGTTAAGGTGGTAAATTTTAAGTTTTGTTTATGTTACCACAATTCAAAAAAAAAATTAACTACTGAGGATGTATTTCTACTATCTCATTTGATCCTTACAATAACCCTTAACTGTTAGTAGAATTATCCCATTTTATAGTGAGGAAAACAAGGCTCAGAGTAGTTAAGTGAGCTATCTAAGACACACAACTAGAAAGTGGCAAAGCTAAACTTCATACTCAGATCTGGTTCTACCTCATCTGGGGAGAGAAAGTATAATGGAATTAATTTGACTGCTGGTTGAAATATAAGAAATCAACCCTTGGTAATTTACAAAGAAAGCTATAAATGTGTACATGGGCTGTGTGTGTGGGTGTCTGTGAAAGAGAGACAGCGTGAAAAAGAGGGAGAGAAGTGGGAGCTAAACATGTAAGCAAGCTCCCAGACATCTGCTTTATGTGTCTTGTTCAAGTTTTCTCCCTTCCTAAATCTTCAGAGAGCAGGCGTGAGTCAACTGTGAACATGGTGAGAAAAGGTCACCCAACATTCCCTCAGCTTGCTAAATCAGAAGTCACTAGCATGGAGATTATCTGTGTACATAAAATTAAGCCCCTCAATGATCAGGAGAAGATAGTGGCTCTTACTTTTTGAAATGGCTCCATTAAACATTCTCGCACACTCTATCTCCATCGCTTTCTTCCTTTTGAAGACAAAGGATAACAAAGTGCACTTGTCAAAAATAAATTAGGTCTAGTGAGAGAATGGGGGGAGCAGTAGGAAGAGCACCAAGCAGGAGTCAAGTCTAATTCTACCTACTTAGACCACCAACTCACTGTACCATCCTGGGCATATCTCTTCCTCCGCCACAAGGGTCGAGCTGCTATTCCTACCATTATTTTCATATAATGAATTTGAGCCAAATTTAGAAGGAAGAACACAATCTCCCAAGGGGAATAAAAAATATAAGAGTATCCTCTAGCCTCTTACAAATAGCTTTCATCTATCATAGGCTTACTACTGTGTGTCAGACACTGTGACGAACACTTTACATGTGGTAGCCCTCATCCTTCTACCACTTGGCAATTTATTTTTATAATGAGACTGCACCAAGTTTCCTAAAATATCTGCCTAGATGATAAAGAGCAGACTCAGAATTTGAACAAAAACTTGTCTAGTACCAAAGTTTTTTCTTTTCTCCACTCAATGGTGTTAAGTTGAACAGCAAATTAAATATAAATTGCTGTGGAAGTACCAAGGAGGCATGGAAGAAGTCAGTGCTGTCATCCCCAGGGGAATTAAGAAGGTGGGCGTTGAAGTTACAAGAAAGCAGTTGATTTGTTTTGTGAAGCAAGAACACACGAATAAAGTCAAGGTGGTAGAGAGTACAAACTTTCTAGGAAAACTGTAAATAATCCTATTTGGTTTAAGGGTAGTTGTTGGGCTGTGGCTGGAGATCATAAGTCTACCACATTGTGAAGAACCTTGAAGGTCAAACTAAGGGGTTTAGAACTTATTTGTATTAGCAGGAGGGAGCTTGCCTATACAAATAAGTTTGTATTGAGGGGTTTATTATCAATAAATACTATCTCTTTTATAAGAGTTCTTTATATGTGCAAAGAAATTAAACATATCTGAAGTGTTTCAAAGAGGAAATAATTGTTTTTATTCCATCTCACATAGACGATGGCATTGCTGGCTGATATAGCTCAATGGGTGAATGATGGCTTTACATCAGCACTTAGGGCCCCTTAGTGTGCACAGTGAAGTCAGCTAATTATGCTGCCTTTTTCCTAAAATAATGAGACATTTCTATTTCTTTTTATGCTTTAGGAAAGATTAAGAAATTTCAAGGAACTCCAAGCTAAATTTCAAAATCTCGATATACCATCTCTTCCAGGACCTATTAAAATCTCAGCAGGTGTTTCTCAAAAGGGTAATGTTAGAAGCACACAGACAACAAGGACTTTGGCCAATGGGAAACCCTTCTCATCTAACTATAGTCAGCTCCCACCATATTGTTCCAGTGGTGAACCCCAGCCTCTTAAACCCCAGAAAATGAAGTTTGCCCAGAAGAGTGAGAATCATAAATGTTCTAATTCTCTAAGACCTCCAGGAAGGTCTGATGGCTCTGCAGTAAATTCACAGACGGCTTCTCAGCTTTTAAACATGGATCAGTTAAATGCTAAGACTACCAGTAAGGAAGAAATTGTGACAAGTAGCTTCAGAGACAAGCTCTGGAACTGGGAGAAGGTTTCGTCTCAGAAAAATGAGATGTCATCAGGCTTTCCCCTTGCCAGTTGTGGCAGTAGCATCTTCCATCTGGAAGAACAGAAAAGCACAGGGCTTTCTCCAGAGGAGCCCAGGAAAAAGCTGGAAATAAAAGGAACCCAGACTCCCTCCAAGAGGCACTTGATGGCCCAAAGAAAATCACGTGCCGCCTCTGAAGTTCCCACTTTTCTACTTGCTCAACATGAAAGGAAGAGCCTAGAGCACCCCAGTCCTGAGAGGACCCCAGCAGCGAATGCCTGCCAGCCTATCTATGAGCAGGAGCTCAGCAGCCAGGCCCCAGGTGAGAAATCTAATCCCCACAGTTCTAGGGGTAGAGTTAATTTTTTTTTTCTGAGTTAAAGTTTGCTGACTTGGGAAGGTCCCATATGTGACCTTGGCAATGTTTGCTCCAAACTCCGACACAGGTTTCTAGGCCCATCTGCTGACTTGTAATTGTAGATTTTGGTAAAGCGATTAATCTCCTGGAATTATATTTTGAGACAGTTTGTGCAAACTTGGATTTGAATCCTAGCTCTACATCTTATAAGATACATGAATTTGGGACATCTAACTTCGTAGAGCCTGGTATGCTCTCCTGTAAATTATATGAAATCTTCCCTGAAATCTTCCCTGTCTTGATAAACAGCACAACCATCCTTCTGGTTGCTCAGGCCAAAACCTAGGAGCCATGCTCTATTCCTCCCCGTTTCATTCTTTGAATCCAATCCATCAGCAAGCTCTTGCTTCTACCGCCAGATTTCATTCTGAATCCCTTCAGTTCTGTCCATTTCTACTCTTTGCCCATGTCCATGCCACCATCTTCTCTCATCTGGACCACAACAAGGACCCGACTGGTCTTCTGGCTTCCATACTCTTGCCCTTTTCTATTCTATTCTCCTCCTAGCAGGTGCAGTGATCCTCTAAAGCATAAGTTATATCACATCAGTCTCCTGCTCAAGTTCAACTCCGGCCATTTTAAAGTACCCATGTGATTTGGTCCTTGCCTACCTTTCTCACACTCTACTCTCTCCTCACATTGGCCTTCTCATCATTGCTGAGATATACCAAGCTGGTTCCACCCCTTTGGGATGGGAGAAGAAGAAGGAAGCCCCCTTCCCTTCTTGCAGAGGTCAGCAGGGCTGTGAGAAAGTCGCACTGGGGTATTTGGGAAACACTAGCCAACTTTAGTTTTATCATGCAGTCAACCACTATATTATGTAAACCGAAAATTCGGGCACTTGGGTAATGTATGGTTTTATGATATTTTCAGTGTAAGAGTCAGATACTATTTTCATATGTAATATTGGAATTTCTGTTGGAGTTTGGCTTATTAGTGCAGAAGGATACAATATATGAAATAGAGACTGTCCTGGAGGGACTCAAAATCCACAGGTTCCCATGTACCGAAGTAAGCCTTGAAGCCCGTCCTAGGCAGAGCCCTGGAAATCAGAGATCAGTTCTTACTCCTCTTTATAGCACCCATGGTATTTGCCCGTCATAAGTGCCTGAAGAACTCTTTCAGGGAATAGTCACTGTCCATTTCCTCTGAAGCAGGCCCTGTGCTTGGTGCTGAGAGATCAGTATGGCCCAGTCTCTGCCCACAAGGAGCCTACATTCAGTGTGAAGATAGACCCACCCTTCTAATATATCTCGCTGGAGAGGTGTTAACAGTGTGTGATGGAGATATAAAACAGAGTGGTTGATTCTGTCCTTGATTTCTGGTAGAAATCAAGAAGAGCTTTCTAGAGGAGGTATCATTGGAGTAGGGCCTTAAAGAGGGAAAGTTGGGCAAGAGAGAAGTGAGGGAACAGCATTCTAGAACCGGGAATGGCATGAACAACATCTTGGATAAATGCCTTTTTAAGGCTTTTAAAATCAAATCTGGGGAACTGAGATGTCAGTAGTGTGAGCAAAAGATGTTTGCGCTTCAAGTCGAGGAAGTAAAATGGTAAAATATTAGAAAAGAATCCAGAAATGTCAATTAAGGCCATATGCCATTTAAATGCCAGAGAAGGGAGTGAACGGATGTCATGCTGAGGAAATTGGGCTTCATTCTTTCTGAGCAGCAGGATGGTGACAAGATCAGGTTTGCCTTCTGATCTGGACACTCTGGCTATGGGGTGGAGGATAGATTGGAAGAGAGTGAGACTAAAGCAAGGAAACTGGTCAGTTTCACCTGCTAAGCCATGAAATGGAAATAATAATAACCTACATTTTAGATTGTTTGTGCTCAGAAAAACAGCCAGATGTCAAGCATCACCAACTTGCCAAAACGAAGCCACTGCCTTCCATGGATTCTCTGGGTCCTCCTCCTGCAAAGCCACCGAAGCCCCCAGCCGTGAACCTCCAGGCCTTCCAGAGGCAGACAGGTGTTCCCAAGACCTACAAGGAAGGTAAAGAAATGCACAGGGCCCCGCACGCAGCCAGCCAACCAGCAGGAGTCACGGCCCCAGCGCCTGTATCCCCCAGTCACCTCCCTCTCTGTTTCAGTTCCCAGGTGACAATACTGAACTGCTTTCACGTGGGGCTGGACATCCATCACTGCTTATTCTCACATAGAGGCCGTAGCAGCTTGCCTGTGAAATGACAAATCTGTGGGACTTCTTGGCCCTTTATCGCTGCTGAGCCAGCCCGCTTCCCCTGAGAGCATTGCATTTGATCACTGGGAATCTGTCCAAGAGGAAGAAAACAGAAAGGAGCAGGGCAGGGAGGCAGAGAGCCTTTGTGTTTCCTATAAAGCCTGTGTTGTCAACAGATCTGGTGCAATAGAAGAGGGGGAGGGAGTGCAAAGGGAGGAAGTCGGTGTGAACTTGACCTGTGATACACGAGGGTCCCTCAGGCCTCTGTGATCTGCCTTCAGTAATTAAATGAAGGACTCCCACCCCTGTCCCCCATGGTTCTTTCCAGGAACGGGAGCTTTCTTGGAAGCCATTTTTCTGTGCTATTGTGTCTTCCTCCGCTAGGTAAAGAAATACCTTCTCATCCCCTTTCTACCCCCACTACATTCTGATCCTGTTGACATTTTAAACACCTTTGCTTCTGTTTGCTTTAATGAAACATGAGGTGAACCCGCACTTTAAAGTGATATACAGTGCTGTGCTAACATTTGTTTTACTGTGGCCATGAGTGCCAGCAGGTGGTATACTAAGAGAGCTCAATCTTAGTTCATTGATTGCTCATTTGACTGCTTTAATTCAGTGGTTCTCAAACTTTAGCATGCATCAAAATCTTGTTAAAACATCCATTACTGGACCCCAATTCCAGAGTTTCTGAATTGGAGGGCTGAGAATTTGCCTTTTTAACAAGTTCCCAGGGGATTCTGCTGGTCCAGGGACCACATTTGGAAAACAATTGCTATAAGTCATCTTAAGTCTTATCTAAAAGAGAATTCTATGTAATGCTTACTTCAGTAGCATATTTACTAAAACTGGAAAATTCTATATAGAGAAATAGAGCTCTTGTAAGTATACTTTAATAACATGGCCACCTTCATATCAGAGAAGACAAAGTATGTTTTTTATAAACATTAAATATTTTAGGCCATCTCTCTGAAAGGGAAGAGGGTTGTCAGAAAACATAGAACAAAGTATTAAATGTTTTGTAATAAAACAGGCTTTGTAAATCCCAGCTTCCCCACTCACTAGTATTTAAATTGGGGCATATTATTCACTGAGCCTCGTTGTCCTTGCCTGTAAATGTGGATGATGATAATAACACTCCACTCATAGGATTATTGTGAGGATAAATGAATGAGATGAGGCATGGAAAGACGAAACTTCCTGACACACCAGTAAATGCTCAATAAATGAATGTTATCATTATTTTAAGCATGTGTCAAGCAGTTACACTCTATTTGCCAGGCCCTGTGATAGACGCAAGAGATTGAGAGAGACCCAACAGAAATGCTGGTGCTCCAGGAGGTCAATATCTAATACAGGAGATTAATACTCATGATTAAGCACCATGAAGTGTGGGCAAGGGTTGTAATACAGGACAGGTTCCTCTGGGTGCCAGGAGAAGGGGAGGCTTGGGGCGCAGGTGAGTTGCCATTCCACATTTTTTCCCCAGGAGTCAGCTCATTGCACAAACATAATTAGCTTTAATCAAGCTGCTGCTAACGGCTCTTTTTCATTCTGCCTTTTACTGTTGCAGCAGCTGTGGAAGAGGGTTACCTGCCTCCAGAGAGGTGAGTACCTATTTTTGCTTTTTAGCTTTTTATTTTATTTTATTATTAGTTTCAAGTATACAGCACATTGGTTAGACATTTATATAGTTTGTGAAACTGTTTCTTAATTGTGCAGGAGTGTAGCCTACTAACGAGGCTGCTGAGCCTGCCCAAGACCAGCGAAAAAGCACAGGCCACATGTCTCAGAAGAGCTGCAGAAAGAGCAGATTTATGTGCCAAACTGTAACTTTTGTTTTAGATAAGAGATTAAATAAACTGCATTTAACAGCCGTGTTGATGTTAAATTGCAAAGATGATCCTCTGAGGTACTTTTATTTATTGTACAATCTAGGTCAGTAAATTGAAACATTAGCTTCCATAGTAATAAATGGAATTAGAGGCTACAGAATGCCCCGGGCAGCTGGTGTGGCGTTAGGAACTGGTAATGAGACAAAGGACCTTCTATTTTTGGTGTGCTCATTTTAAGAATTTTGCCGTGAAAGTATCAACTCATTAATTCCCTCGATCTATTGAGCCCTTTGATGAGTGTCATACATTGAACTGGTTGGCTACTTTATACAGATTTCCTCATTTTATCTTCTCGAGAAGGCTGCAAAGTTGCTGCCACTGTCCTCATTTTACAGCTAAGACACTCAGTCTCAGAAAGTTTGCCACTTGCACAGCTATGATTCTAACTCAGGTATGCACACACTAATTTTTTTTTTAATTGAGAAATAACTGATATATGACATTGTGTAAGTTTGAGGTGCACAACCTGTTGGTTTGATACATTTACATATTGCAATATGATTACTACAGTAGCCTTGGCTAACACCTCTATCACCTCACATAGTTATTATTTTGTGTGTGTGTGTGTGTGTTGAAAATAGTTAAGATCTAGTCTCTTAGCAACTTTTAAGTTTATAATATCTTTTTTACTATAATCCCTGTGTTGTACATTAGAGCTCCAGGACTTATTTATATACTAGTTGCAAGTTCGTGCCCCTCAAAAAACATCTCCAATACCCCCAGCCCCTGGTAATGATCATTCTGTTCTCTGTTTTTACAACTGAGTTTTTTAAAAAAGATTCCACATATAAGTGGTATCATACAGTATTTGTCTTTGTCTGACTTACCTCACTTAGCATAATGCCCTCAAGGTCTACTTATGTTTTTGCAAATGGCAGGATTTCTTTCTTTCTTGTGGCTGAATAATATTCCATGTAAATATATACCACATCTCCTTTATCCATTCATCTATCAGTGGACACTTAAGTTGTTTCCATATCTTGGCTGTTGTAAATAATGCTGCAATTAACATGGGTGTGCAGATATCTCTTTGCAATCCTGATTTAATCTCCTATGGCTATATCCTCGGAAGCAGGATTGTTATATCATATGATAGTTCAATTTTTAAGTTTTTGAGGAACCATCATACTGTTTTCCATAATGATTGTACTAATAGGTATACCCAAACTATTCTGACTATATCACCTCATCTCCCTCACAAAGATGTTGTTCTCAAGAAGGTCAGTCCTAGAAGGACAACTAGACATAAAAACAAGTAATCATATTATTCATTTATAAATATTTATAATAGTAATATGCGTTAAGTTTTGTAACAGAGAAAGGTACAAGATTCAGAGGTTGCAAAAATGCAAGAGTGATCACTTTTCCTTGGAGAGTCAGGGAAATCCATATGAGTTACCTGTTGCTAGAGTTATACACAACAAATAAACAACAAACATAATAATAAACATAATAATAAACAACAAACATCAACAGTATTCAACTTGAGAGTGGGTTCAGCTGATCTGATCTCTGCTGGTGTTACTCACATTAGCGGACTATGCAAGCAGTTCTGCTCATATTGATTGGGGTCGCTTCTGTGTCTAGGGGTCGGATTGCATTTGGCTGACCTAGCATTGCCTTGGCTGGGATGACTGGGGCAACCTGACTTAGCACCATCTGTCTCATCCTGCAGTAGGCTAACTGAGGAATGTTCTCTTAATGGTCAGAGCAGACAGCCCAATTGCACAAACTTTTCAAGCCCTTGCTATATCACATTTGCTAACATCCTGTTGGTCAAAGCAAGACACATGGCCAAGCTGAGTCAGAATGGGGTGGGGGCACTGAAATTTTACATGGCAAAGTGCAGAGTTCCAGGAAGGGGTGAAGAATAGGAATATAATAATAAAATATATTATAATAATAATATAATAAAACTAGCACCGAAGAGGAAACATTTGAAATGAGTTATGAGGGTCCACATTTGCTGGATAACATAGATAACACTATAGGCAAAGGCAGGAAGTGTGAGGTACCACATCTTATTTGCCAAACTAAAAGTGGTTAAGTGGAGTTAGAGTATAGAAAGTATAGTAAGAAATGGAAAGAAATGAGGTTGTTAAGGTAGACAAGAACCCAATCAAGGAGGATCTTGTACATCAAGGAATAGATAAGGCAACTGCGTTCAACAAAGAACTGACCATATGGTTCTAGACACAATTCATGTGCTCCAGGAATGCCTAGTTTAGATGTGTATTTGAAAGAGTTAAACGAGAGCACAAGGTATTTCAGCGGAGGTGCGTTCCACGTGCGTTTACTTGAATGAGAGAAAACAATTTAGACAGCTCAGGCAATGGTTTGCACTATTTTCTCAATGAGCATCGGCCCCAGAGTGACAGTTTGAGGGGACAGTGGCATTCTGGTGTACTCTGTATCAGTCTTCGTTCTCTCGTGCCTTGCATACTGGAAGCATCTCAGTATGATTGAGTGTGCTGTGTTCACAGTGTTTAGCTGAGTGTGCGTTTTTTCTGCAGCTTAGCTCTAAACTAAGCTGACTTCTTCCCTAGCATTTTCATCAGAGAAACAGCATTCCATTTCAACATGGAAATCTTGCTGTAATGAGCAAGTATTGGGAAACAGTAGTCAGTCTCTAACGTGATGCCTTCTTCTGACGGAATTTACAAGAGCAATTTGACTATACTGTTTTTACATACTGACTTTAGAACCTAATCTGAAATGAGGTTCAGTTTACCTCAATTATGATATGAGCCATTGTACTGTAAGAGTGAAAGCCGAAAGACATGAAGAGGGACCAAGATTCTTAGGGTTGGCTTCATGGGAGAATAAAGAGCTTGAGATGTATCCCACAGGAGGGATTAGAATTAGATAGGTTTACTTATTTGTTCTCTTTTGTGAGACCGTAAGGTGGGTGAGGACAGGGTATTGTTCCTGGAAATAACCACATTCCTAACTTGTAGTTTGGTTAGTGGGTGGGACGGACAGACGGACAGACAAATTGATGGACCAATGCACGTTCAGTGTAGAGCTAGAACGTGATTGAAAGCAAGGCGATGGCACTAAAGAGGAGAATATAAATGGATGAAAAGTATCGTGATATGAGAACTTAAGAGATGAGGCCAGATCCTAAAGTGCAGTGAGTGTCGTGTTAAGGAGTCTGGACTTTATCTTGTCAGTGACAAGAAATTAGTTTGAACAGGTAAATGCTGTGATGCTGAGCGGCCTTAGATACAACTTCCATAGAAACTGGTACTCGTTTGTTCATGATATTAATCTTCAATACAGATATTAGCTTAGAAATAAAGTATGTAGGACCTCATCACTGAAGGGGGACCTGGCAATTATCTGATGGAGCCAGGCCATATAGCATAATGTTAACAAAAACCTGGGTTTTTAATCCAAGCCTTACCACTTACACACCTATGTAACCTTGGACAAATGCCTTAACCTCTGCAAACCTCAGTTTCTTCTTATGTAAAATGAGATATTGGTAGTGCCTAACTCATACAATTATGGTGAAGGTTAAATGAAATAAGTGTTTAGTGCAATGCCTCACATCTACAGAATGTTCAATAAAGCTTGCATAGTTATTAAATAACCTCCCACCAGACACAAGAATCCATGCTTAGAATTATAGTCTCCAAAAATCCTTTGATGGGGAGCTCATTACCTAGAGAATCCAGTGTTTTTCTTTGCTGGGGCAGATTTTATTCATTTAACACATTTATTGAGAATCGACTCATATACGTTGAGAATAGAGAAATGTATAAAGTAGACAAAAAATCTTGTATGTATTCACGTGTGTGCATACACATTTGTTTGTTTGTTCAAACATCCTTGAAATTGAGCTAGAAAAAAGATCTTCCTGTCCCAGACTCCCAACCATTTGTCTAGGAACTACTAGGACAAATTGTCTTTACCCTTTTTTTACATGACAGCTTTTAAAATAGCTAAGCCCTACATTCTTTTCTAAACTAAAACTGTTGTTTTTGACTATTATTCACAAAACAGGAGTTCTTGTGTTTTAGCTGTGTTTGTATGGATGCTATATATACTTTAATCACCCTGTTAGGAAACCAGTGCATTTACAATAGCCACTCATTTCTGAGCATCCTCATATTGTATATTAAATACAAGAAGTGGTGTTGTGTAACGGAACAAGTAAAGGTCTGAAATCAGATTAGCATAGGTTCACACCCCTCCTCTGTACCTTAGAGAAGTCTTAACAGATCAGAGCTTTGATAGACACATCTGTAAAATGAACACAATAATATTTACTTCACTGATTACCATGAAGACTAAATGAGAGAAATTGTATAAAGCATGGAGTACTCAGAAGCTGTTCAGTGAGTCTTAGTTGCCTCAACCCTTGGTATTCACATCTCTTATCTCTGGATTATTAATATCTCATTAGTTCCCAACAGTGAAATGACTCTTTGGAGACTATTCTTTGCTATCACACTTTCATGTGAACCCAGCTGGCTGGCATCTCTCTTGAACAGCAATCCTTATTTCTGTGAGCAAAGCAGGTTAGTCCCAGGGCAGCAATCAGTACCTGGTCTCTGTCAGTCCTTAGCAGAGTCGGCTAATATTTTATTCATTAGCTCTAAATATGGCTTTTCTCCCATTAGGAAGTGTCAGAGGGTAGTCCTGACTCTGGGAATCTCAGCAACTAGACACTAAGGAAGGGAGAAGCTCTTTATTTCACTATAGAAAAGATTCAGACAGTACCATGTTTTTCAGATGAAGGGCTGTGAGTAGATCTCAGGAGTGTACCATTTTCTCTCCCAAACTTTTTAATTTTGTGTTTTCATTGATGATAGTCTTTAAAAGATAATATAAGCCTATTTTGAATCTTCTGGATGACCCCTTTCAACCTAATACTTTGGAACATGCTTTTGTATTTGTGTTTTTGATATCTCTACCCCATGCAGACTGGGAAACACAAACGCCTCCTGGAGTTGGGCAGATTACAGGACTGGGTCGAGGGCCCACATTAGACAACTAGGAAGAGCAGATGCTGTGGAAGTGGGGAGTGAATGCCTTATCTAGGGCATTCAAGTAAAACAAAGATGATATCAGAACACTGTGGCCAAACAAAACATATCTTATTTGAATAGCGATAACTGCTATAAAGAAAAAACTGTTGTAAGTATTAGGATTGTAACTGGGGATTTGACAGTAAAAGAAGTATTGGATGTTTAAGAAAGTCCTCTCTGAGGTGGTGACCTTTGGGTCGAGACCTGAATGGTGAGGACCCTGTCATGGAAGGTCTAGGAGAAGAACTTTCCAGGGAGAGGCAACAACTGTGCAGTCTCAAGGGAGAACATCCTCCTCACCTTTAAAGATCCAGAAAGCGGGGAAGAAGCATGGCTACAACTCAGTGTGCTAGGGGAATGCTGGTAGGACTCTTGCGAGCCATGAAATGAATTTGGATTTTGCTCTAAATGCATTGGGAGGTCATAGGAGAATTTTAAGCCAACAGTGACATGAGCTGGCATTTATTTTGTAAAGATCATTCTGGATGCTGTATAAATAATACCTTTCGTGAAGAAACATGGGACAAGAGGAGGACAGCCAAGGAAGCCACTACAACAACATGACAATTATAATAGCATTAAAAATAGCAATCCACACTTAACATATTGTCAGTTCTAAGTACATATATGATTCTATTTATTCTATTAAGTGGATGAAATCATCCCATTTTGTAGATGAGGAAACTGAATCACAGAAGCGAAATAACTTGATGTGCACAAGGTGGTAGAAATGGAGATAAAGAAATTAATGGATTCAAGCTATATTTGGGAGGCAAGCCAGCAATTGCTGGATTAGCTGTGGGGAGTGAGACGTGAGAGGAAGATAGGAATCTAGGACCACTTCCAGGTGATTTGCTTTTTCTATCATTGTTGATATGAACACATGTGGAGCACTTGGCACATCATCAGTGCTCTGTACAAGACTGATTCTTCCTGAAAGCTATTTGTGATTGCTTTCTACTTAACAAAACAAAAGAAGTATGTCATTGTTCCTTTGTGTGCATAATATCAGAATCTCTAAAGACGAGTCTAAATTGTTTGCAACTACAGTGCTCCTTCCGAATGGCCATTTTAGGTAATTAGGACTGATGTAGATCTGCTCTGACCGACCAACAGCAAAGCAGGCTCCTGTATAATATCTGGGAGGTGAAAGTGGGCCCCAATATCTCAGTGTACTAAATTGGATGGCTATGGGGCATGAATGAAGAGCAGGAATTTTAAGCCTATGCGTTATAAAGTTTTAGACCCAGAACATTCAGGTGGCTTCAGCTTAAGCCTCTTTAATAATTTCTTATTATCCCTTTTTAATTGGGCTTCAGGGACACAACAAGGACACTGTTTGGCCTGCCTTTCACAAGGTAGGAGTCATGGATTTTACTTAGGGTTTTTCTTTTCTTTCATATTTTCAAGTATTCCTCCTTTTAAGAAAATCACCTAAAGATTCTATTGATTGAGCACTTTCCAAAGATAACACCTTGCGCTCTATACTTTATCTAGTCTACCCTCTCATTTTAAAACTCCCAATTACAACTATCCCTTGAAGTAAGTGGACTCTCCGACCATAGGGCCAGGTTAAGTCATCCAGGATGGTGCAACTAGATCAGCAGTTCCAGGGTCTGGCCAAGTGAGCCTAGATGCAGAGCACAGCCTCCCAGCCACCACTCAGGCTGCCTTATTGCAGATTCACATGAGATCTTCATTTAAGGCAAAAGAAGGGAAGGTTTAACAGACTCACAGCCTGCTCTACAAACTGAGCCTGGACATTCTCCAGGCCAGTGTTCTTGAACATCTGCCTTAGGATTTTATTTTCTGTCTGCAGAAAGATCTGTGTAAGGAAGGCTGGCCAGGGTAGAGCCAAAGTATGAAAGCATTTGGAGCCAAGCCTTGGCTTCTCTCTTTAGTGGCATTCAAATGATAAGCTGGAAAAAGTCATAATTTATGAAGAAATCAGACAATCACAAGTTGCAGACTTGGAGTCTATTTTTGTACATAGAAAGAAAGGTACAAAGAAAAGTTAATGAAAGCTAATCTTTGAGTATATGGCCATGTGTGGAGAATTGCTCAGCCCTTTACATCTGTCAGACTCATTTTAGCTCCATGAGCATCTTAGAAGGGCAAAATTAATATTTCTAGTTTGTAGATAAGAAACCAAGGGCTCAGTGACATTTCATGACTTCCTCTAAAGTACAAGATAATACAGAGCTTATCCAGGATGTGAACTCAGGACTGTATGTATGTTTATAAAGATTTTCAGCTACACTATTCTGTCTCAGAATTTTTCCAACATGAAGGATCTGGGGAGATATCTGTGAGACTGTAAACTCTATAAGGGGAGGGATTGCCTGTCTTTTTCACCTTTGTTTCCCCAGACATGAAAGTAATAATTCTTTAATGACTAAGTAATTGATAGACTAAGGAAGTAACAGATAAACAGATTGATGGGGATAAGGATGGACAGATAGAATGATATTACCTTCCATGAACTTTTATATAAAGAAAACATTCTAAGAATCTGTTATCTTTATTTCCTATTAATTTGCATATGTAATATAGCCTTCTAATATTAAACAAAGCTAAATAATTAGTATGATCTGAGCTCTTCGTTTGGCCTTGTATATTATGTAAAGACTGCTGCCACGTGAAGATACGAACTCAAATGAAATCCTCTTTCTTCTCTTTTTCAGTCTAGCTTCCAGCAAGTAACACTCTGCCAAGAATCTTGTCATTATTTTAGCCCTCATGAAGGGCACTTTCCTGTCTTCATCCTCTTCTGTGGATTCAATACACTTTGAATTCAATATTTATTTAATCAGACTAATCATTGAGCACTTCACCTCCATTTTATCTTTAGAATAAAATTGAAAAATCACAAACTCTTTACCGGAGCCAAGGTCTTATATGTTCTGGCCCCTCTTTACTCTCCACTCTTTACTCCTCTCCTCACCCCCTCCCTCCCTCGATCGCTGTCTTCAGCCCACTGACTGTCATTTTATCTTCTCCTCAAACACAACAAGCATTTTCTTACCAAGCAGAAATATTTGCTTTTTCCTGTGTATAGGATGGTCTTCTCCCAGATCTTCATCTGATAAGCTCTTTCTCATCATTACCATTCATTCGTTCGTTCATACATACATACAATGAACATTTACTGAGCCCCAAGTATGTGCCAGACATTGTTCTAGGTGCTGGTAATGCAACAGAAAACAAAACAAACCCTCTACCCTCGTGGAATACACACTTTAGTTGGGAAGAAAGGCAAGTTATCAAATAATGATATGATGTAAGGTAATGATAGATGCTTAAATGTCAGTCTCCCTGACTACAGCTCACGTTTCCTCTCCCAAGCTACCATCTATTCCATATTTAAGCATGCTTTATTCTCCCGTTGATATTTATTAATGCTTCAAAGGATAATATTTATTCTAGTTATTCTACTTATTCTTGAGCTCAAGGACCTTGCCTGTTATTTGCTTTTATGTTGTAGAACAGTCCTTGGTGCAGAAGAGAAGCCCAATGAAAAAAAAAATAATGATGTAATATTATCTACCAGTCCATCTAAGAGTTAGTAGCATTTCCGTGAGTATCACAGGAGAATAAAGACAACTAGGAGCCTATAATGTGCCAGGCACTGTGTTAGTCACTGGGACTCAGCAGTGAGTTATATAAAGGATCCCAGATCAAGAGCTACAAAATTAAACTAATTAAAAAAAAGATATAATTTTTAAAAGTACAACAACTATTAAGAGCGGTATAAAGCAGAGGATTGTGGGAAATAGAAATAGCTGAGAGGAAGGTTATTTGGAAAAGGGAGCAGGAGAAGGACTTTCTTGATGGCAACATCTAAGGTAAGACTTGATGGTTGAGAAGGAGCTGGCCATACAGAAAGTATTGCAGACAGCGGGAATGGCATTTGCAAAGTCCTCAAGGTAGGAGAGAGCATGATATCCTTGCAGAACAGAAAAGAGGCCAGTGTGGTTAGACTGTAATAAGGGAGGAAGAGAATGGTAGGAGTATGGAGAGGTTGCTAGGAGTGAGGTCGTAAAGATGAGGTGCTTGATGGTTTTGTTGTCGTCTGTTTTTAATTATAAACCATAGGAAGAGGAAACCTCTAGAGAGTCTTAAGGAGGATTGCGACAAGATCTAAATTATCTTTTAAAAAAAATCTTGGCTGCTATGTGGAGAATGGATTATAGGAAGACCAGAGAGAATGACACTTAATTTGTATTTTAAAGACTAGGTAGTTTTATGAAGAGCACATTGGTAGTAAAGATATTACAGGCAGAGGAGCCACACATACAGAAGCACAGAGGCAGGAAACGTCCATAGGTAGGGTGTGGGTGGGGCGGTGTAACATATAATAACGGTTCACATATGTTGGCGGAGTAATACAATGGACTTTGCTTGAGACTCATATATAGTCTATGTTTATTATTTTCCAGTTTCTTGGGTGTATTTCACCTCCCTGTCTAAATTATAAATGTTTCGAAAGCAGGGAATCTAATACTCCTTTCTTACCAGCTACCGAACTGAAATTTATTTAAATTGAATGACATAGCAATAATTGAAAATTAGAAGATCCAGGGAGTATGTTTTAAAAGGTTAAGAGCATAGAATTATGGATTCATACTTGAAGCTCCACACACTAGCTGTGTAATCTTAGAAAAGTTATGTAATATCTCTGGGCTTCCCATTTTCTTACATGGGAAATGGTGAAATCAATAAATCCTACTTCCTAGGATTGCTATAAGGGTTGAGATGAAGATCTATAATTCCACAAAGTGCCCAGCAATGTCATAAACACTTGATGGATGGCAGCGATTTGTCTATGACAAGGTCTAGTACAGTAGCTGGGAGTCAGGACACAGGACTTCCAGTAAAGCCTGCCACTAGCTCAGAGGGTGACCTTGCCTCCCTCTTCTATAAAGCAAATAAATGGGGTTAGATTTTATGGTACCTCAAAGCAGACACCCTGAAATTTTAAATACAGATATTTTACAAGTTGACCTTAATGATGAAAGTAAGGACTTGGGGTCATTTTGTTTCAAGCTGCAGAAGTTCCACTGGATTATTAGGAATCTGCTTTAGCGGCTGTGTTAAAAGTCAAATGCTTTCAGAGCCATTCCTGAAGTCGTCAATGTCTTCATCGATTTCGCCTTAACCTCAAAATGTAGATTACATAATGCTGTCCTTATCTTATAGGTGATAATGTCAGGCACAGAGAAGGCTAGTGACTTCCCCATCACATTTTTCCTATATAAATGACTGATATATAAAAGAATTGATCTGTGAAACTATAGGATCAGCCTAACAAATTTTTGAAAAATATCACCCAAAACCCACTTGTAAGCTTCTTGACCTTCCCCATCATCCTGTGCTTCATTATTTTCATTTCACAGTTTCCCCTGGGTTCAAGGGTGACCTGTAATTCAGAGGAACACAGCAACCAACTAGGAATCAAAAAGCCTGGTTTCCAGACCCATTCTACTACTTAACAAGAGTGCTGTCTTGGGCAAGTTGCTGAAGCTGTCCACGGCTCAGTTTCCTTGTCTGTGAAATGCCTCAGGGTGCCACTGAGAGAATTAAATGGGATAATGTAGACAGCATTAGCACTAACCTCGTTTGTTCAAAGAGTGAACGAGAGTGTGTGAGTTAATGAGAAATCTCAGAGTGAATGAGAGTGTGTGAGTTAATGAGAAATCTCTTTTTTCATCTTCGGCAGACATTATCTTTCTCATTATGGTTTTGTTTTTCGTTTGTTGAATCCCGTGGAGTCCTCTTTGCTGTATCCTCCTGTGACCCCCTTCTTCGATGACTTCCATTGCAATGGTAGCGGTTCATGCTATGTTAGACTTCAAGGGGTGCCTCCCTTTTGTGAGATGCTATATAGCAGTGTGGTTAAGACTCCAGATTCTGGAGTCAAATAACTGGCTTCTGATCTCTGCTCTGACATTTACTCGGTGACCTTGGATTATGTCTATTTTCTCTTCTGAACATGAAAAGAATTGACAGTACTTCATAGGGTCAAATGAGGATCAAATAAATGGATGCATGTAATGAGAACAGTGTCTGGCACATAGTAAGTGCTCAGTAATTATTAGCTATTGTTATTGTTTACATGCCCTCTTTCTGAATAAGATCAGTGGTTTGGCAACGTAGCTTCAGAGTTAATGATATGACTCCTGAAACTGAGGCCAGGGGAGATGGCACGTTACGTAAGGTTAGGTAGCACTTCGGTAACATTATTTGGTCGTGGTATCAGTCAGGGTTCTTCAGAGAAACAGAGGAGATATATGTACATATTTTATTATATGTAATGCATATTATGTATATAATAATTATTTGTTAGTTATTAATTATGAGGAATTGGCTCACATGATTATGGAGATCAAGTCCCACAATCTGCCATCTGCAAGCTGGAGACCCAGGAAAGTTAGTGGTGGTATTTAGTCTAGGTCCAAAGGCTTGAGAACTAGGGAAGTGATGACATAAATCCCAGTCCAAGGGCCAGAGAAGAAGAGATAGAATGTTTCAGTTGAACAGACAGGAAAAAATCAAATTCCTCCTTCTTCACCTTTTGTTTTATTCAGGCCCTCAACAGCTTGCAGGATGCCCACCCACACTGGAGAGGGCCATGGAAAGTCCTGATTCCACTGATTCAAATACTCATCTCATCCAAGAACACCCTCATAGGCACACCCAGGAATAACGTTTAATCTGGATGCCTCTTGGCCAGTCAAATTGACACATAAAATTAACCTTCACAGTCATCATAGTTTTGCGGCCCTTTATTAAAACAATTGAGTTATAAATTCATGAGTAAAAAAACCCAACCCTAGTGCCCAAGGCAGAGTAACATCGGCGGCATTGTTTCTTTGTTTTTGTTGCTGAAGTAGAAGTAGTAAGGTTATGAAATATGTGGTAGTAGAGTTGGGCTATACACACCTACATGTATGTATACATATCGGTATATATGTGTATGTAAATGCATAAGTATATGATATACATTTATCATATGCATATAATATGTATCATAAATAAATATGTGTATCATATATAAGGATATCTGTGTCCAAACAGAGAGGCGTGTGTCTTGTGTGAAACTGGAGAAAGTAGGAGAACTAGTGGTAGAGGTAGTAGAAGTCGAAATACAAGTGGTTGAACGATGGAATGGTAGAAGTAGAAGTAGAAATAGTTGTAAAAGTAGTAGTGGAAGTAGTGGTAATGGTAGTAGAAAACACTGCCAAGCATGTCACTAAACAGCAATATTTATGGCAAGGAAGAAGAAGTCCAATTACTCATCCAAGGTCACAGCCAGGTAAAGCTGAGGTTCAGTCCCATACCTGTCTTTCCAAAGCTATGCCCCCTTACAACCATTCTGCCTGGCTGCTTCATTTATTCTTCAATTTAACAATCATCTAATATGTAGAAGGTGGAAGTTTTAACAGCTTGTGAGAGAAAAACATCTTTTAATTTTTTTGTGTATTATTTGTGTGTATTATTGTGAACCTGGCACAAATACATTTTGAGATCCATTTTTGATAGCATGGATGTCATTTTTAAAAGTTTAATCATCAATCCTTTAATTCGGGAGAAAGTTTTCTTAGGGCAAAGATCTGTGGGGAGAGTAGTCTTGCAAGAATTATTTATTGGAAATAGGCATTTGCCCAGTTTGGGACTTTGAGTTATTGAAATGTCCGATGGTCTCAGACTCCCCTGTCACCAGGAATTTGTAGAATGTCACATAGATCAACTCTTGGCTAAGCTACTCCTGTTCCTCTTGTCTCCAAAATGTGTTGCCCATTGAAATAAATGGAAGCTAGGTTGTCAACTTAGGTCCACCTCCCTAATAAAACAAATATAAAATTACATCTATAACGTGTTTTGCTGTTCAAGTCTCAATCTTAATGCAAGCCCTTAGATTTTCCGGAACTGTCTTGCAGTGAAAGTTTTGACCCAGCCTCATGTAAAGTGGTGCAGGAGAGGCTGAGAAATGAAACGTACCCATCAAGCATTTCCCACGTATTCACTCAGCTGTTGCCACAGTGACCCTATAAAGAAATAAAGGCTCTGGGACCCTGAATGACTACTTAAGACCACATAGCCAGTGAGAGAGGGATATGATGGATCTAAGTACAGTATCTAATATATGATAAACCCTCAACAAATAGTAGCTAATACTGTGATGGATATTTTCACTGTTTGACCAAGTGAACAGATGTTCGAATTAGCCGGTACCACTTCTCCAGAGTGAATACCCTAAGGCAGAGGTTGACAAATTATTCTCCAGCGGAGGGCTGTAGCCCAAGGTAAATGTGGCAAGTGTAAGCAAGCATGAGAGGAGGTTATGAGTTGACGCTTCAGCCATAGACAGCCCACTTGTTCAAAAATTTATTTTGAAGATAGGTCTCCTAGAGTCCAAACACAAGGAGAAATAGCTGGTTTTGTAAACCATTTTTAACACTCGCATCGCATTTTCAGAGCTGTTGTTTCTTCTTAAACACAGATAACGTTGACAATACCATCAAGAAACATTACTGTGTTATTATGTAATAGTTAAATGACTAGAGGCTTTCTATAAGAAAATCAGAAAAAATAACAACTTGATGCTATGCTAGTAATAAAAAGAACTTTCCAAAATGCAAACCCCAAAATTATTTTTTTAAAAACACTGTAATTTCTGTCCTCCAATATAATATTGCTAGCACAATTTTGTGGAATGTCCATGTGAAGAGTGCAAATATTTCATTCGATATCCACAATATACCTTTAAAGTGGATTTTATTATTACTATTTTGTAGAGTGGGAAACTAAGGATTAAGGAATTTATCCAATACTTTATAATTAGAAAGTAGAAGTGCTAGGATTCAAATTCATATCTGTCTGAGCCCAAGCTCCAAGTTTGCCTGCAATTCTATGCTGCTTCCCAATAATGTCTACAGTCCTGGAGACAGAGTATAGGTAGATATTTTAATAAATGTGGAAACAGAAATTGAAGCATAGAGATATTTAATTCATAGAGTTATTTCTTCCCTGCAATTCAAGTTCTTTATATTGACCCACACTGTATTAAATCCGGGCAGATCTCAGATCTGGTTTCAATGGACCAGAAAAAAGATAAAAGACATTCTCAGGTAGCAAAAATATATTAAGTTTAGATATATCTGCAGTATCGTTTTTCCCTTTCAACAGTAATTCTGAGACTGCCTGTTTGTAATGACAATTGATCTGAAGATGCTTTTTTTTTTTTTTAATTTTACATTTGGTTGAAATTCTGGTCATCTGAAATCAGATATTTATTCATTCCTGGCAAAGGTAGTGCAAGACATTGATTAAATATCTTTTTTCAATTATTTCACAAATTGTTTCTTATTAATAAAGTTAATTTACCATAGACCCGATGAGATTGTTAGGCCACTGGAGCATGAGATACATGGTATAGTCTATAATTTAAGAAAGTTTCTCTTGATTATTTCATGTAGGGGGAAGGGAACAAAACAATGAGGGGAGAAATTACTGATACATTAGAGTTTATAATTTTTTTTCCTTTTCACAAATGAACTACTCATTCATCTTTAAAAATATTACAGAAACTATAAAAAAAAAAACCTACCTGAAAATATCCAAAATAGCCAAACAAAGAAGGGAAAACAATTGGGTGAAATGAGCTTATGATATAATAATAAATGTAGAGAAAAAATGAAAAGAGCACTCCAGTCTTTTCATTGTCTGCAACAACAGTAGCGATATACATATAAATGGAAAAATTCAGGAAGAATACCAAAATACTAAGACTTCACTTGTAGTAAATTAGGAGGGTTATAGGTATTTTTTTTTTCCTCTCTACTACCCACAACCGGTGTGAAGCAGTTAATCTTCATTTGTTATGATATAGTTTAACCCCCTTTCATTTCACTCTCCAGTCCCATTTCCCTTTCCCCCTTCTCAGAGCCAACACCAACTCAGAATGTAGGAGTGTATTCAATTATAGTATTTCTTATACTTTAGCCACACACTCATATATCTGTTAAAGATACAGTATTTGACATTTTTTGTATAAATATAATCTTATTTTATCTTTCCGCAACTTGATTTTTTCCCCCAAAGCTGTATTTTCATATTCTGTGTCGATGCATATAAGTCTAGGTTATTCATTGTAATTGTATATTGTATGTATTTCATCATATAGACATATCACAATTTGTTCTTGTATTCCCTTACTGAAGGACGTTTAGGTTGTTTTAAATTTTCACCCTTTCAGATGCTGCTGCAGTAATCGTCCTCACATTTCCAGGTGAATATAAGCAAGTTTCTCTAGGTTTTTTTACCTAGAGTTATAATTGCTAAACATTAGTAAATAAACAACTTCGGTTTTGGTAGATATTGAAAAATTATCCTTCAAAATAGTTGTGCATTTCATACTCTCAAACCAGTATAAAGAGTTCTGGTTTCTCCATATTCTTGCTAAATGATATATTTTTTCAAACTTTAAGATTAAACTGAAAGGTGTGAACCAAATTCTTATTGTCTTGACTTCCATTTCCCTGGTTACTATGAGGTTGTGAATTTACTTACATAAACTATTCATTTGTTCTCTGCTGTGATGTCTATCATATCCTTTTGTCCAATTCTCTATGAGTTTGTCTTTTCTATTGTGGGTGTTCCCAGTACAGTTTAGATATTAACCCTTGTTCCACTTTGCTATTAAGCGTGATATTTGTTGGAGGTTAAACTACTTAAGAAAGTTTATCTACCTGGAATGCTTTTTTGCATCTATTAAAATAATATATGGTTTTTTTTCCTTTTATTATTTCAATGTGATTAATTACAATGACAGATTTTCTGATGTGAGTCATCTTTGAAGTCCTGGCAAATTTTTAGTTTCTCTTAGGTTAGTTTTATTACTGATTAATTCATTTTCTACTGTTTTATTTACTTGGGCTAAAATGTCTTGAGATTGGCCTATATTTTTATTTTATTATTTGGTCATTCGGTGGTTTTAATATCAAAATTATACTGTTCACTTAATATGAGTAGTGCAGTTTTTCCTCTTTTTCTATTCTCTGAAATTGGTCATAAAACTTGCCTATAAAACTGTTTGGTAGAGGAAAAAGGGACAGGTAGGTTGGGTGTGATGTTGGGGAGGGGGGATTGTGAGGGGTGTGTACTATATTGATTCAAGCCCTTTGGTGGTTTATTGGCCTATCAGTCTATTCTTCAATCACTGTGATAATTTTATATTTCTCTCTATAGTCACTGATTTTCTCTAGACTTTTTAATTGATTGGCAGATAACTGATATTTAACATTTTTATAAATTTACGAAAACTGAAATCTCTCTCTAGTTTTGTCCCCTTTCTTAGCTCTAATTTATGTATGTCTGTGTACCTTTTCTCATTTTCTTGAACAGTCATGTTAAAGTATGATCTAATATTAACATACCTACCTAAGTTTTCTTTTGGTTAGTATTTAGTTTGCCTCTATTTGTTCATTTATGTGAGAGCTTGGTTTCTCTGCCGCTTTTTATCAGCATTAGCCATATTTTTAAAACATCCAATCAGATATTCTCTATTTTATTGGAGTAGGTTAATCTCTGCATTTTCGATTCTTGATCTATTTGGACTTTTTCCATATTTTATGTTTTAAATTTACTATGAAATTGCTTTACTTTTATTTTTTTCTTTTCTGCCTTCTTAAATATTTGAGCTTTCTTGCATATTATCCTTCTACCATTTGAGAAGTTAAATATTCTGTCAACCTTTTAGTGGTTACAGTTAGAGTTTGACATCCACAATTAACTAAATCTAATGTTAATCAAATCTACATCCTCCTAAATAATGCGAAGACCTGAGAATAATTCCTATCGCCCTCTCTCACCATCTTCCATATTATTATTTAACATTTTAATTCCATTTTATTCTTAAACTCCTACAAATTAATAATTTTTTTCAGTCAATATTTATTTAGATTTACCAAAAGCTTTATTAATTTTTTTGATCACCATTGTTTTTTATATCCTACTTCATTACTAGTGCAATTTCAGGGATCTGTGAGCAGTAAATGCATATATAGGTATTTGTGTTCTGACAACACCTTTGTTTCTCCCTTGCCCTTGAATGATAATTTAGCTGGAAGAGAATTTTATATTGGCAGATATCTTTACTCAGTACTTTACAATATTATCCACAATCCCCAGCATCTATTGTTGACGATGAGAAGTGCATTGCCAGTCTGCTGTTCTGTCTTTTCTCTCACATAGCTTTTACATTTTTTTAATTTGTCTTATGCTAATTTATTACAAACTCTGTAAGTGTGGATTTGTCATTATTTCTCACCATTGCTTCAGTAGACAGGTTCATGTCCCTTTTTAATTTTAGAAAACTCTTAGCTATTATCATTTCAATATTGACCTCTTTTCATCTTTCTCTTTTCCTTTTAGAATCCCTAGTATATATGCTGGACCTTCTCATTCTATCCTCCCTACTGTTAAGTTTTCTTTTAATATTTTCCATCTTAATCTCTCTGTGCTATCTTCTGGATGACTTCCCCAGATCTGATTAATTCACCAATTCTCTCTCATGCTACGTCTAGTCTACTATGCAACCCTACATTAAATTTTTTATTCAAGAACTACATTTATGATTTCCATAACTTTCTCCTGTCTCAAATGTACATGTTTTTTCATACTCTCTAATAGCTTTTATTCCTCACTTTATTTCTTTCAATCCTGAAAACATACTTACTTTAAAGTCACTTTCATGTCATTCTATTGTTAATTCTCCCATGAGTTATATCTTCTGACTACCTATGATGACTCATCTCCCTGTGGGGTATGCAGTTTTTGACTATAAGCTTCTTTTGAACAGGAATTGTTTCTTTTAGAAACCATAGGTGCCGTGGGGCATGGAAGCATGTGCACTGGATGGTTTTAGATTGGCTTTACAAGGAAGTGGGGGTGGGGGGATTTCAAGTACCCTGTAGTTTTGTGTCTCTGAAATACACAGATAATATGCATTTAGTACCCTCGCCTAGACTTGATGCTGAATTTTCAAGTTTCTGATTTCTGGCGGGTGCCTCTTTTTAGCTTCAGAGGCCACAGTCAGATAACAGTCTCCCCTGCTCAGTCCCTGGAAGAGTGCACAGATATTTCATTAGAATTTATGTTATGGATGGGATGGCATTTTGTAACTCTGGACTTTATGCTGATAGCTCAGTTCCAGCTTCCCATTCAGATGAAGCCTATGGCTCAGACTTCTGACTCAGACATTAAATTCCTAGCTGCCCAGTCACTAAGATCTTTCTTTATCTGGTTCCAATATCCCTTTGAGTTCTTTGGCTGCAATTTTCATTTACATCTTTAATTGTGAGTTTTCTCTCTATGTCTGGCACCTGGGGATTTTTACCTTATTGATTTCTAGGTGAGTTATGTGTTCTTTGTATTATGCTTTGCATTGTTATATTTCATCCAGAATTCCTATGTATTTAGAGTAGGGGTGATGTGCCTTCCATATCTGCTGAGGTTACCATATTGACCAGACATACTTATATTACCTCTCTAATGAAGGAAAAAAAAAAAACAAAAAGTTTTAAAATATATTTAAAGAAACGGTTTATTTTAAGTAACCATTTTTTCCTCCCTGTTTCTCAGTGCTGAATTTGAAGAGCCACATAATTATGAGGCAACAATTTCATATCTGAGACATCCTGACAACTCCATTAACCTGTGCACTGCAAAAGAAATTGCTGATTGTAAGTCTGCTAAGCCAATTAGTATTGTAACCCTGTGTGGAATGAAAATGTGTCAAAAATGGTATTTTCCCCCAGCTCACTATAAGTTTAAATATTCACAGCCATGCTGCTCTACCATCTTCTTTCTTTCTCCCCCCACCCCCCACCCCTTGTCTAGTCTCTTAAAAATATAAATGAATCCCGTTGGGCATCAATCCTATCTCACGACTCCCAGTGATGCCTTCTCTCTACCCTCTTCTAGTCTCTCCTTCCCCAGTCTACTTAGATGTTTTGCCTTTTTTCAATATGTGGGAGAGAAAAATCAAGATATGGTGGTTCTTTTTATTTTTTATTGTCCACCTATAGAAATGTCATCTCTCTTCTTGTGGTGTCTTTCTTGAAGTCCCCTGGTAACGCTGTGTGTGTGGACAGGGAGATAACAGGCCATGAGAATGAGGCCCCTGTGTTTAGCCTGACCTGGAACACAGGATTCACTTAACGAGTCTGACCACTGGTTCAGGGCTAAGTCTTCCTGTCTCTGTTGTTGCTGAAAAAGCTCAGACCTTTCTGTGAAAGAAGAGATCTAATCAGGAAAGAAGATAAAGAAGCAGGGACTCATAGCATTTCTAAAAGTTTCTATGTCTTTCTTCTGCCTATAGGATCATTCAATTTTTGAGGAAGGGCATAAATATTGGTGTTAGATAAATCACTAGGATTTACTGAGTTTATACTGTGGGCCACAGTTTTGAGAGATCTTCTGTGTACGTCCCTGATGATTTGGTGGTTTTATGAACCTACTTTTAGAGACAGGAAACTCAAGATCAGAGAGGTTGACTTACAAAGAGTCACAAAAGTAATATGTGATAGAGCTACAATGTGAAGGGTTCAGACTGCCTCTAAGATCCAAGCTCACCGCAGCTATATGCTGCTTTTCTTAAGGATAGTTTGCTTCCCTAGAAGGAGGGTTAGAGGAACATTATCTGGTCCAACCTCGTTATTGTTTGGAAAGAAAGTCGTGAATACATACTTAGGGAGTTTGCATAATAAGAGTCAGGACCCATTGAAATTTCCTTCCCTTCCTTCAGGAAATAAGGGGTTGTAGAACTCATGGAAAAACTCACTCTCTCCTAGACAGGTAAAACCTAGATTTTCCCATATGGCTTATAAAATGCTAGCCATAGAAAAGGACAGATCCTGCCCCTAACACCACTAAAATTCAATGCTCCATAGTTGGGGTGTCTGGGCCCCTGAATTAGAGCACAGCTTCTCAAATGTTAACATGCAAATCATTGGAGGATCTTGTTCAAATGTAGATTCTGATTCAGTAGCTCTGGGTTGGGCCTGAGATTCTGCATTTCTAATAAGTTCTCTGGTGATGCCGATGCTGCTGGTCCACAAACCACACTTTGCTAGAAGGGCTGTGGGCCACATGTGGGCTACACCCTAGCCGCATGCCTTTCTGCAAAGCCGAGGACTCGCAGGGCCAAGGAGATGCTATAATCAGAGCCTGGACCTTCTCTCCGGACTACATGAGACCCTGAGAATTCTCTCCCACCAAGTGGCTCCCTAAGATCCTGCTTGGGTCTCTTGCCTAAGTCCTTCTTTTTTAGGACAGACGGGCTACAGGTGAGCTATTGATGGGGGTGGTGTGGATGGGGTTTGGATATACGTGAGGCCCCTCAAGGTGCTGAGTAAGGCTGAGGATTGAAAATCAGAAGCTAGACCAAAGGCCTATGTTTATTCTCTCCAGGCCACCAATGCTCAAGGCGGGACTGCCAGGGGATATCATTTGAGATACCCAAAGAAGGAACCACTAACCCAGGCCTCTCTTCAGTCTTTTACTGAGAGGGTCTTTGTGTACTTCATAGGCAGTGCTGCTGAAGAGGCAAATGTTTATGACTGAAAAGAGGGCACAGAAAATAAGCCACTGACACAACTGAGAGGTAACAGAGCAATAGAAAGGGGAGACGGTGGGAGAATGGCCATAGTGGCGAGGGCTTTCTCCGCCAGAGAGGGCATCTCTGTGAAGGAGAGTTAGTCACAGTCCTGACAGGACTGAAGAAGCTGGGAGGTACAGCCTGGGATCAAAATTATTTTGTCATATGTCCTCACACCTTTTTCCCTGTCCCTTTCTAAAGAGACAAGCTATGGTCACCCTACAGAAAGGAAAGGAAGGAAGTGGGCTATTTTACCCACTTGTATCTGTTTATTTGACTTTTCCCAGTGTTTTTCATCCTCTTTACATGACTTACTGATCGAATGACATCTGAACCTCAGTTTCTTCATCTATAAAATGGGTATAATATCTTCTTAGTGGAGTTATTCTGAGAGTTTGCTAAAATAATACATTTAAAGTCAAGAGGAATTCTGCTTTTGGGAAGATAGAGCAGATATACATTTCTCTAGTCCCGCAGCCTAGTATAACTAAAACCCTAGATGTTATACAGAACAAAAGTAAGAAAACTGGAAGACTCTGAAAAGGTAGAAAGAAGAAGGTAGGACAGTTAGGGACCTTAGGACCCAAAGAAAGATAGGTAGTGAGTTCCCTGGGTTTTTTTCTTCCTCATGTATTCTAGACTTGGAGCTGAAGAAGCAGGCCCCTGGAAATACCAGTGGGCACAGACAAATACATCTGCAACAAAAGCCTGCTCCTTCTAGCCAAAGGACCAAAAAAGGGGAAGCCTAGAAAGACAGAAAGCCTCTAGACAACAGCCACTGTACTCCAGCCAAATCTCTCTCTCTCTCTCCTTCCTTTCACACACACACACACACACACACACCACCACCCCTAGCTTCACAGCAAATGCTAAGTGGGGAGCCTAGCTGACCATCATCATCAGGCAGCAATGGCATACCCCACACCCTCTGCTAAGGTGATTTTAGAGGAGACCAAGTAGGGAGCTTGGACTTTCATCTTTGCTGGGAATAACAAACCCCACTACAGTGAGGACCACGTAGGGAGCTTGAACTCCCCTCTCAGAAGTAACAAGGCACCGCTACCTCTCCCAGCCAGGATATAAACGGCAGAAGCATAATGGGGAGCCAGAGCCTCACTCCTGCCCAGCAGTGATGCAGAGCCCTTTTCTCACCTGGGTACAGGGAGGCCAAGAAGTGGGGAGCTTAGACTTCTGCCCCTACGTGGCAGAAGAAAGGCAGTCTTCCTCAACTTCTGCTGCCAGGAAAAGCGAGCTTAAACAGAAGATTTACATAATATCCAGAGTCTCATAATACTCAGAATGTACAGGTTTCAAAAAAAAAAAAATTCACTCATCATACCAAGAACCAGGAAAGTCTCAACTTGAATGAAAAGAGATGACCAATAGATGCCACCAATAGATTCCAGAGTTAGAATTTTCTAAAAAAGATTTCAAAGCAGCTATTATAAAAATGCTTCAGCAAGGAATTATGAACATAATTGAAACAAATGAAAAACATAGTCTTACTAAAGAAATAGAATATATATGAAAAGAAACTGAAGAAAAAACAAATGGAAATTTTAGAACTGAAAAGCGTAACAATAAAAATGAAGAAGCCCAATGGATGGGCTCAACAGTAGAAAGGAAGAGAAGATTCAGTGAACTTGGAAGAATCAACAGAAATTACCCAATCTGAACAATGAAGAGAAAACACACTGAAGGAAAAAGAAAAAAAGCAGAGCTTCAGGCTATTTGTGGGACTATGACAAAAGTCTTAAATGGTATTCTGGAAAGAAAGGAGAAAGATGATACTACTGCAAAAGTACTTGAAGAAATGGTTACTGAAAACTTCCTAAATCTGGCAACTAGAATTCAATAACCAAGAGATAATGGGAAACTCTCGAAATATTTAGAAACAAAACAATACATTTCTAAATATTATGGGTCAAAAACTAAGTCTAAGGGGAAACACAAATTTGAACTGAATGAAAATATAACAACAAAATTTGTGGGACACAGCTCATGCAATGCTGAGAGGAAAATTTGTAGCACTAAGTGCGTCTTACAGTAGAAAAAAAGTAAAGCCTCAAATCCAAGATTCTACATCAAGAACATAGAAAAAGAAAAGTAAAATTAAAGTAAGTAGAGTGAAAGAAATAATAACAAATAAATGAAATTGAAAAAATAAAAACAATAAAGAAAAATCAATGAAATAAAAAGCTTGTTCTTTGAAAAGATCAACAAAATTAACAAACCTCTAGCAAGACTGATCAAGAAACAGAAGGCACAAATTAACAATATCAAGGTTAAAACATCATTACAAACCCTGCAGATATCAAAAAGATAATAAGGAAATACTATGATCAACTTGACACATGTAAATCTGAAAATTTAGATAATTCCTCAGAAAGTACAAACTACCACAACTTGTCCAACATAAATTATTTGAATAGCTTTGTAACTATTAAGTTGAACTAACTTTAAAACTCACAAAAAATGATCTCTATCAGATGATTTCATTGGAGAATTCTAAAAAATGTTTAAAGAAGAAATAATGCCAATTCTGTACAATTTCTTCCAGAAAAGAGGATACTTCCTCATTCATTTTATGAAGCTAGTATTACCCTGATACCAAACCCAAAGACAATAAAAAAGAATACTGAAGATCAATATCCTTCATAAATATAGTCATAAAAACCTTTAACAAAAATAGCAAAAGGAATTCAGCAAACTATAAAAAGAATTTTATACCATGACCAAGTGTGATTTATTCCAGGGATGCAAAGTTAGTTCCGTATTCAAAATCAATCAGTTTAATCCACCATACTGACAGCCTAAAGAAAAAAGAAAAACACAATCACATTAATCAATGCAGAAAAAACATCTGACAAATTCACCACCCATTTGTGATAAAAACTCTCAGAAAGACAAATAGCAGGGAACTTTCTAATCTTGATAACGAGCATTTACAAAAAGTCAACATGATACTTAGTGGTGAAGCACTCTGTTCTTTCCCCCTAAGACTGGGAACGAGGCAAAGATGTTCACTCTTTCCACTTCTGCTCACCATAGTGCTGGAAGTTCTAGCCAGTACAATAAAGCAAGAGGTATACAAATAAAGAAATTAATTGTTCTTATTTGTAGATGGCATAATTATCTAAGGAATTTTTGGGGGGAAAAAATCTGCATGAGTTCAGCAAGGTCACAGGGTATAAAAATAAAAGATCAAAATTGTTTCTGTATATTACCATTGAATACACAGACACTAAAATGAAAGAATACAATACCATTTACATTACTCAGAGAAAAGAAAGACTAAAATCTAATAAAACATTTATAAGACTTAAGTGCTGAAAATTATTAAATGCTGACGAAATGAATTTTTAAAATCTCAATAAATGGAGAGGCATACCATGTTTATGGATTGGCAGACTTGATATAGTAAAACTGTTCATTCTCCCTAAGTTGGTATACAGGTTTAATGTAATTTCCATTAAAAATCTTAGCTAGATCTCTTATAGATAAGATTATTCTAAAATGCATATGGAAAGGCAAAGGAACTAGAATAGCTAAAAACAATTTGGAAGAAGAAAAAGGAGGTTTCAGATCACCTAATTTTGAGAATTATAACTACAGTAATAATAATAATAGTAAAAAGGTATTGGCAAAGAGATACACACAGAGTGATGGAACAGATTGAGAATCCAGAATTCAGACCTACACAAATATGCCCACTGATTTGAATTTTTTTTTACAAAATTCTACAAGAATTCAGTTGAGGAAAGACAGCCTTTTAACAAATGGTGTTGGAACAACTGGATATCCACAGACAAAAAAATAAAACCTCAGCCCAAATCTTACATCTTATAAAAAGTTAAATTATTTTTTTCTTCCTTCCTCTGCCCATCAGAGGAATCTAAATGATACCTTTCTGGGAAGGAGAGAAGGAGGAAGGAAGGGAAGGAGAAAGAGGATGACGTGGTTGGCTTTTTGCTGTTGGGTGAGTCTGTCACTTGACCAATGCCAAGAAAACAGAGAAGACTGTCCCCTCAGGGTGTGTAGTGCAGCACAGGTAACTTTCTAAATCTACGCCCTTTTACACAGAAGTTGGTGGTTGGTCAGCAGGATTTAGGCTGTTCTAGAAGCCCTGCAGAATTGTCCTCATAGCCAATCTAGACCAGTACCATTCAGACTGTGTTTTCCAGGGCCCAGGGCTGTTCTGAGGGATCTTGGAGTCCCTCAGGGAGATCTTCAACCAGAGAAGTCCTGTTCATGCTCCTGGCTAACATTCCATTTAAATGAAGGATTCCATGGCTGGAGTAAGTTTGAAAGCCATATCCTAACTGAGTAACCTTGGGCAAGTTACTTCTCTAGGTGTCTGTTTCCTCCTCAGTAAAACTGGAATACTAGTAGTGATCATCATGAAAAAAAAAAAAATGTTAGCTACTATTTATTGTTTTTATAATAGTAGTAATAACTGTCTCACCTCCTGGTGTTAAAGAGGTGAAGAAATGTTTCCAAGGTCACACGGTGGGGTTAGTATATGGAGAAGAGCTGAGGGCTCGCAGGACATGACCATGCTATTATGTTAGTAGTTGGAGAGGTACTGAGAACCATCTTCTGATATTTGACCTTTTCTCCCAAGTTGGATAAAGCTATTCAGTGGAGAGAGTTACCTAATTCTGGGGGGAAAGTGAGCGAGGACTCTAATGCTGTGGGATTGCGTCCTCTTACTATAATTCCTAGTCCTTTCCTGATAGCCTTAGGGCATACAGCCCTTTGTACTTTATAGTCCTACCTTGGGAGCAAGTTCAGATGGCAAAACTTACCATTTGAGAACCTCCACTTTGTTAGAAAGCAGTATCAAAGTATGAATGTATTATTAATTATTGGTGTATTATCTTTGTTTACTAACTTTGGCAAGTAAGATTTCTCTGAGCCTTGGTTTTCCTATTTCTGAGACAATATAATTATCCCCCATTCCAGGTAGCAAGAAGCAAAGAGATCGTGATTTGTTAATTCTTTAAATATATATATATGGTAGAAGGGAGATAGGAGTAGATTGTCATTTTTTAAACTGAAAAAGAAATCCATACTTGGAATGGATGAGGCAGCCTGCCATCATAAGCAGTATTTTTACATATATTAATAGCTAAACAAAGTTTTTAAAGCAAATAATAGAATAAAATAAGAATAAAATGTTTTGATTAGAAAAACAGTAAAAATAAAAGTGTGCAATTACCCAAGTTGAAGTACATATTATTAACCATCCACACAGAATTTCAGGTCTGAGTGTCGACAATCACATTTTCTTTGTCCCTCAAGAAAATCTAGGATTTAATTTACTTCATTGATGGACTGTATGTTTAGAATAATAATGGCTTAGAAATGTAACATGTTTGGTCAGTTTTCTAAAGTAAAGCTTCAGGACCCTAGCTGCAAAAAAGAGAAAAGGAACAGAGGAGAGTCCTACTTATGCATACATATTCATTAATAGCAGGGAGAAAACTTTTAAGCAAAGAAAAATCAAATTAGCAATTTTACCAAAAACCACATTACTTTCTATACAATGGTGATCTGCTAGAAAAGTTTTATTTCTTACATCATCTCATTAATCTCATTAATGCCATAAGGCAGGTACCAACTGACCCCATTTCACAGATGGACAGGCTGAGGTTCAAACAGATGAAGTGTCTGCAATCCCACAGGTAGGAAATGGCAGAATTGGGCTTCGAACCCAAATTCTTGCCGCTACTCATGTTTTAATCATTAAGGTTGGCATCATGTCATTAAATAACATCCACAGAACTACTGGAAAAATGAAAAAGTATTCAAGCCTTATTTGGTGGTCAGTCTTCTCATTTCAAGCTGTACTTAAGAAACCAAACACTCATGGAACAAAACACTATTAGGCATACTATGGAGTTCATTTCGCGAAGTGGGATTTAGACCTTTTTTGGCCTTTTTTCCTATCCCTTTCCTTTCAAGTCTGCCTTCTGATTGCTACCACTAAACTTCGGTGCTTTCTCTTAATCATGGAATATGAATGTATTTACCAAAACAGGAAACTGAAGATTGTTTCAAATGTTTTTATTGACTATATATTCCTGGAAATCTCCACAGAAATTAAAACCGTGATCATTGACCCAAGAATTTCCCAAACCATCTAGACAAAGCCTCACATAGATCAGTGTGATGAAGTTTGAGAAAACTGAACTCTGTAATCTTTCGTAATTGCTTTAATCTTGGGTACTGTAAGAAATGGATCCTATAAGAAACCACCTTGAAATAATTTTTTTCATGTTTTTCTAGCAACTTATGAAGTTGAAATTGAAGAACTCCAAAAGGTATTGTTTCCTCTCTTCTTAACAACTTTATAACAAAAACAAGTATACAGAGTTGATTCTAAAGTAGTTTCTTTTATGAAGGAGGAAAGGTCTTCGTTTTTGGTTTTCCCCTGATTTCTGAGGCTTTGCCAGACTCCAGCTGCTAAGATTTTGAGGTCTGAGCCCTGTGATGTTAGAGACAGAAAATGTGTGACAGGACGGGAGAAGATAGTCCTAATCCCTTCCCAGCCCCTTATCTAATGCTGCCAGCACCAACTGGCCTTTAATAACAGTCCCCTTAGAGAAAAGAGTTCTTTGGCACAAGCCAAATTTGTATATCCCATGCTTTCATGAGAGTGACTGGACCCTTGAAGGCATATTTTCTAGGCTCCTGGTGGGCTCAGTGCTAGGTGCTACCTTGGAGGTCAAAGTTGCAACTTGATTAGGGCCCAAGTAGAATCACTGGCCTCAATTCCAGCTCCTGGCTGTATGATCTGGAACCTCCATTTTCTCATTTGCAATATAGCAATAAGAAGTACTCACATCTGGAGTCATTGTGAGAATGAATACAAGGTAAATCCAGGTAAACAGTTTAATAGTAAGTGCTCGGCATCTGTTCCATACATTTTACCTCTCTGAGCTTCAGTTGTCTTCTGTAAAATGGTGTTTTCCATGAGGGCAGGAAGCATATGCACATGCTATATCTGTAGTAGTAGATGCTCAGTACAAAAGGGGACCAATACTTGTTTCACTGTATTGCCAAGAGATCTGAGAGAGAGGAGGTAAGCACCTACTGTGCTTGACACACAGTAGGCGCTTACCTAACATAACTGGGTCAGTTAAGGTTCTATGCTTTTCTCAATGGGTACATTTAGTCTAGATCCTTCATCTTTCTGCTTTAGTTTTCTAATGCTTACTGGAAAAAATTGTTCATTCATGGATACATTTTATAGCTAGAAAACTATAAATGGCTGTTATGCCTATTAACAAGAATAGGATGTTTTATCAAAATGCCTCACTTACCTGGCAACATCAGCAAATAAACTTTTCTGCACAAGTGAACTTTCCAAATGATCAAGTTTTATCCCATTCAAAATAAAAATCATGAAAGTATTTTTAATTTTTAAATCCTTTAACCTTCAGACATATATTATGTTCAGCTCAGTATTTGATGAGTAGAATCTGGCATCACCCTTTCTTGAAGACTTGGAGTACCTTGAACGTAAATTGAGTGTGCACAGTCCATGTTCTTCTTTATGACATGCTCTTGGTCCCTTGAAGGTACTCAGAACTAGTTGTCTTTATACCAAATCACCACAAGTCTGTCTGCGGTAATTGTTTTCTGTTTCCTTACAGTTATCATTTCTTTCTTCTATCAATACCTTTGTGTCTAGCTGTGAATCTCTCATGTGGTCAAGCATGTATGTACCAAGTCCCTGTTGTGTGCCAGGCTCCTGTGCGTATATGGTGGCACTTAATCCTCAGTGTTACCCAGTGAGCTGGTACCACCACTTCCATTTTACAGGGACAAGTCGAGGCTCAGAGGTTAAATAATCTGTAAGTTAACAGATATAAAACAAGGTCCCTCTGACTTGTCGTTCTACCAGTGCTGCCATCCAGTCTGCTAGAATTATATAGAAAAGAAAAACTTGTAGTTTCTGAATGAAGGCCTACAAGGCTCTCCTCGAAGGAAAGTATACTTGCTCTTAGGCCTGGATTCTGTGACAGCATTTTGGATGCTAAGACATTCTATATCCTTCAGGGCTAGATTCCAAATAATGGCATCAAATATGTGACAACTAAATGAGGGGCTACATTGTTGTCATTGAGACATAATTTTAACGGAGTCAAATCTAGATTATGTGAGAGCTGATTTTCGATCAGAGGGTACATGATCAGTAAAATAATTCCCAGCATGAGTTGCACACTTGTGTATACTAATTTGCCCACTGAAACATTGCTCAAATATTACAAATTCATATTTCCTCATATGATTTAAAAGTCCTTTGTTCTGCAGATGCATTCCCAGAAAATAATTGATTTTTCTAAGTTATACATTACCTCTAGCATACACTGTAATTTCAAAAATGCTTTAGTTTTCAGATTGACCGAAAACAAGCTCTACTGGCGACAGTTCATGGAACTTTCTGTTGTCGGTCTCTACCTTTGCTCTGTACTGAGACCACCCATCTCACCTTCTGCTCTAGTTTCTAATGATTTGTGACCAGAGACCTAGTTGATAAGGGTAGATTTATGAAACTGACCATTTTCATCTTTACTTTCAGCCTTGGAAGAATTTTCTCCATCAAGAACTTAGGTGAGTTTTATCTTGCAAAAGAAAAGCATTAATCCAGCCACTGCCCCTTTGACAACTGAGCTACTTTTCCTGGATGGGCCACCTATGATTCCAGTGCCTGACCTGGTTTGGCTGCACCCCACTCCCCACCAACCCAGGGCCTTGCAAGGTGCCTAGTGCAGAGAAGGTGCTCAGGGATCCTGACCCTTTCACCATGTTCCAGCCCACACTGCTCTCACTCAGCAAACACTGAATCCCTAGCATGTGCAAGTCATTTGCTAGCTACTGCATCTGTTGTAGTGATAGTGGTCTAAGCACTACCCCAGGGGCTCCCCTGGATTAGATGGAGAGTCACACAATCCAACAAGCATATAACAATTACATGAATCCCCAAGAACTTACAATTTCCCTAACACACTATGCTGTTTCAAATCTCTTTGTCTTCGCCAATTTAATTCATTAACTCACCCCAACTTACTGATCTGGTAAACTCCTACTGACCATCAAACATCCCCTCTTATAAGAAGCCTTCCTTGACTCCCCTCCTTCAGTGAGAAGTAACCAACAAGTCTTTCCCTGTGGTACCACTGTAAGGTACACGTTTGTACTAATGTGACTCACTGTATGTCATGTTTGCTAATGAGTTCATCTTACTCTCTTCCCCACCCTCTTGTTCGTGAGCAGGGCCCATGTTTTCCTGATACCTCTCATACTTCCTGATACAGAGCAGGGCCTCCTTAGAGTTGGCATCTATTACCCTCCAACTGGAGTTATTTTTAATGTATTAAAATAAACATGGTTGTTAAACTCTGAGAAGCAAATATTAAAATTTTCTGGCTGATGCCAAAAACAGAGGTGCTGGGTCATGGAGAGAATCCTGCTTCAGCTTTGTCTCTCTCCTTGAGTTCTTGCCTGACTCAGTTCATGAGCCCCATAATTATCCTTTAGCATCTATCACAGTGCTGGGCACATGGTAGGCACATGTCAAATGGTTAATTGGTTCAACATTTATTGAGCTTTTACTCTGTTCAGACACTACTAGATTCTGAGATACAAAAAATGAATAGAATATATTTCCTAACTTTGGTTCAAGATGGGAGTGAAGTCTGGTTGGGGGAAATTACAATATAATGTAATCACTGATATGGAAATCATAAAAACACAGAGATGAGGCTCCAGGCATGCTTCCTTGAAGAGTGACAACTGAGGTGAATCTTAAAAGACATGTAGGAATTGGCCAGGTGAAGATGGCAGAATGTAGGTCCCAGGCTTAAGGAAAAGCCTAAGAAAAGACATAGAATATTAAAAAGTGAGGCCATTAGAGGAATCCACAGTCTGATACTGCTTGAGCATAAAGTATAGCAGGAATAAAGCTGGAGAAGTACGCAGACATGGTTCCAGGGGAGCCTAGCTCCCTAATTCATCATTTAGATAGCCCTGTCCAATAGAAATATGTGAAAACCACATCATTTAATTTTTCTCCTAGCCATATTTTAAAAGGTAAAAAGAAACAGCCTGAAATTAATTTTAATAATGTATTTATCCAATTTATCCAAAATGTTATATTTCAATGTGTAATCATTATAAAAACTATTACTGAGGTGTTTATATTCTTTTTTCATACCAAGTCTTCAAAATCCAAATGCATTTTACACTTACGGGTCAATCAAGACTAGACACATTTCAAGTGTTTAATAGCCACTTGTGGACAGTGGCCACTGTACTGGATGACACAAATTTAGACTTTATCTTTTAGGTCAGGGGAAACCACAAAATAGTTTCAAAGCAGAGATATTATACCTCTCTCCTCTACAGTAGTATTCCTACAATTCATAATATTAAATTTGAGAGTTATTTATGAAGATTCAACTATGTAGAAACTACTGGACAAGGCCTGCAGGATGGGAAGATGGATTACAGGGGACATGTATACGAGCAAGGCAGGTAAAAGCTTTAGGAGAAATACCAGAAATGTGCAATGGAACAAAAATTATCGAGCAATTCTAACTCAGCAAATGTGTTGATGAGGAAAGGGACACCAGCAATTATTAAGGGTCCATTACATGCTGTAAACGATGCTAGGCTTTCAACATTTTTATCACATTTCATTCTCATGGCAACCATGGAGTCTGGCATGGTGACCTTTCATTTATAGATGAGGAAATGTGATTTTTCAGAAAGGTTAATCTTAAACGTTTAGGAAGAGGTATAGTGGGGATTAGAACCCAGCTCTCATTTTACAGCCCCTGTTCATCACAAAAAAACTAATAAATGGCCTTAATGGCGAACAAGAGTGCCCGGTAATTAGATGAATGAATGAAAATCCTCAAGACTCTTTCCGTTGTCTTTCAGAACAGCACTCTCCTGGTGTTTCTCCTTCCTTCATGACCACAGCTTATTCTCTTTGAGGGCTCTTCTTTCTCTGCCTCCCATAGAAGCATGGTTATAGAACTATCTAGTTCGCTATAACGCCAGAAGCAGAAGTTCTTACGTGGTTATTGATGTTCCCCAGAATTCTGTCCTTGGTCCTCAGTCTTTTCATCAGACCCTCCACCTTGACTCTCTTATACGTCTCCACTGCAGCTGTGGTCTACATACTGGTGCATGGCAGTCATTTATTTCATTAGGGAACACTCTGCGCCAGGTGCAACGCTACGCTACCATGAATTACACAGCATAGTGCTGGGGATATGTGTGTGAATAAGAGTTCTGCCTCTTTATAACTTGATTTTTAGTTAGTCGACAAGGCAAAGTAGAAGTACTGGAGACAGATCCATACATAGTACATTATAATACAAGATAAAGGGACAAAGTGTTGGGGGAGGAGATAAGAAGGTATGACTGCTTGAGAGACTTATGGCAAGATTCTCAGAGGGAAGACATTTAGACAAATTGATAAGGGTGTCGTGTTTTCCAGCAATGTAAGATGTGAAGGCATGTCTGACAAAGGAAACAAAGGGGCAAGTTGTGTCAAGTAGCATGGTAGCTTTGGGGAATTATGAGTCTCGAGTAGAGCAAAAGTACAGGGATGGAGCAGAGGGATGTGGCTGGCCCGATCCTGGTTCCCTGTATCTTAAAAACGACAAAAACGAAGGACGTCTGTTTAAAGCAATTTTCTGATTTATCTCATTTAGAATCAAGTGGTGCATTATCATATACTCTAAACTTTACTTTTTTTCTTGGTATTTCTTCACATTTAAGCCCTAAACATGAAGATGAAGATAAAACAATGAAGGAAAAAGAGCCATCTGGATTAGAACCTCAAAAAACAGCAAAGGATCCACACTCGAACCATCTTTTCAAGGTATCTGTGTTCTTGGGTTCCAGACCAAACGGTACAGTTCAGCCATGTGTAGGATCATCCTAATGGGATGACTTTTTAGAGGCTGAGATGTGCAGCTCCCCAAAGAAACAGAGTCAAGAAGATGCAGTGGGTTTTCGAGGGCATTTTATCAAAGACATGAACGTGACAGTAACTCCGAGCTCTGGCCTTAGCTGTGAAGCAGATCTTAGAAGCAGAGCTGGGACTAGTGTGAGTTCAGCAAGGCACCCAGAGGGCAAAATATTAAGACACTCAGGTACCTCCCCTGGATCTGCACAATGCTGGAGCGAGGGCCTCCTTAGGTTTTGTACTCTAAGGCCCTGTTTAGAAGAGTGACTTAGTCTCTGCACTAGGTCATCTTATCTATAAAATGAGAATAAATAATCCCCACCCAATTACCATCCCCATTCCTATCCTCAATCATGATGATAAAATGAAATAATGTATATTATAGTGCTTTGTAAGCCACAAACTACCATAAAAATAAAATGTATTATTGTCTATTAAGTAATTGATTAATATTATTTATTAATAGTAAATACTTATATATATATCTATATCTAGTTGACACTATCCCCTATAAAACAGTTAGTGTGGTCAGAGGCTTAAAAAGTAGTTTCCGCCAGGGCTACTACCATGCTGAAAACATTCTAGATACCTGTACAATCTACCTGTTTAGATACCTTATGATAGCAAATTGTTCCAGTTCCATCTGCAGGGCTTGGGTAAATCAAATGCCTTGGTGGTGGTGTGGTTCTGAACTGGTTTGTAGGCCCAGAGGCCAGGCTGGACCAGGATGGATATTTACAGAGTATCACAAAGCAGCATAATTCACTAATCATGAAAGACAGGGACCAGAGCCAGGTAAGCAGCACTGCGTGTCAAGGCCAGAGGGCAGGGGCAAAGCCATAAATGGGTGATGAGCCCAGAGATCAGAAAGGGTTAATCAGGAATGTACGAGGAAGGCAGTGGAGGAGCACGATTAAGGATACTGACCATAAAGGGAAAACGCAGGATATGCCCTTTTTCAGTGTTGGCCACATGACAAGGGCAAGGTATGGGGTCCAGCTACCGCCAGAATGACATATTCCCACTTTCATGGAGTGGATTTGAGCTTTGAATATTGTTAGAAGTTACTCGAAATGTATTATGTAAATGTGGTAAGTCATCTAGCTGGGTAGTGCTCTTTGGGTTCAAATATAAACTGTTAGTAGATACCTAATCCAGTGTTTTTCTAGCTGTGAGATCAGAGACTAGTTATTTAACTTGATAAAACTTTTTATCAAGAGGACTAATATTTTCCTAATGAAATGTCATGAAAATTAAGAGAGAGAATATATAAAGAGCCTACCCTATAGTCAGTGCTCCATTGTATCCTGTTTCCTGTGGGTCTGCCTCTGTGCCAGGCATTCATTGGCCGTTCAGAGGTAAACGAAGGATGGTGGTATGCATCCTCATGAAACTTAGGGTCTAGTGACACAGTGTTAAATAAAACAATAAATAATTGTTATCTGTGAGGGATGAATAAATAAAGAATGGCATAAGTAAGCAAAGAACTAAACGGATACATCACAGCCCTGAAGTATTCTCCCTGTTGCATGTGTTTAGGTAGGTGCCTACAAAGGGACACCTGGAAAAATCCAGATGACGAAAGGCCATGGAAGTAGGGATAGCACACTGGCCAGGAAGCAGGACACTGTGATTGACATCCAGACAAAGGCCTGCCCTGAAGACCCAAAGCTGGCCAGGCATTTCCAAGGAAAATGTAAGTCACATTTCTTCCCGGTTCTCTTCACCACTACCAAGTTATTTTAAAGCTGCGCATGACCAAGATTTTAATTTATTTTATAAATATTTATTGAACGTTTGTTATGAACCAAGTAACTTGCCCTAATGAGGCACCTCTGCAGTAGTGGAAAGAGGGCTGGATTTAGAAGCGAAAGACCTGAGTTCAATCTGGATTCTAATACTTACTAGCTATGTGGTAAGTAAGTTCATATTCCTGTAGCTCAATTTCTTCATTTATAAAAAGGGATCGTAATATGGACCTCACGGGGGTTCTATGAACACAAAATCTGACAGTATGTCACAATTAATTGGTATTCGGCAAATGTTTGTTCCTTTCTTTTTATATCTACTAGCTCCTGTTGTTTTTTTGTAGGCCCAAGTAACTGACACACTGATGATATAGTGCCATAACATTAGTTAACTTTATTCAGGTCGCATTTTACGCTCATGTTAGTCAAGATTCTTGATTGCAAGTAACAGTAATCAAATCATATTGTCTTAAGCAAAAAAAGAAAAGGTGGCTCATCTAGCAGAAAGTATGGGCATGGCTGGATCCGGGGACAAAACCACATCACAAGGACTCAGTATTACTTTTTCTACTCTTGGCTTTGCTCAGCCTCTGGCTTATCTCCATTTTCAGACAGCATCTAGCAGTGACAGGCTTAGACCCTGTCTTCTTAGAAACCTGAGAGGAAAACTAGAAATCACTCTCTTCTCAACAGTTATAAGGCACAGATCTGAGTCTTTGGCTCTGATCGGGTCACATGCCATCCCTGAAACAGCCATTATGAATGCAGGCTATGATGCTATGATTGACCTAGCCTGGGTCATTAACTCACCTATAGAGCTGAAGGTAGAGTCAGTTCTGCCGAAACTATACAACATCAGATTGAAAGATTTCCCAAGGAAAATAAGACCTGTTTTTAGGAGGGGGGAAAAGAAGTAGACACTGGGTAGACAAAGAAAACAGATGTCCACTCCAGCCCAATAGCCACAGCAAACCACTGCCATTTCCTAAAGGGTTATAATCAGAGTTATAGGAAGAGTAAATTTGTAATGATCACAAGATGGACTCAAGACCCCTTAAAATCTGCCTCCAGACTAGTTGGCCTCATCCCTGCCACACAACTCCTTCCTTGCACACTCTCTGCTCTATTTTCAGTTACTGGCATATTTAGATGTTCCTGTAATTCTCCTGATGTCTTTCCTCTGTCTGAAATGCCTTTATGCTCATTCTCTACCTACTGACGTCCTATTAATCCTTTAAGATCCATCTTAAAAGTTACTTCTTTTGAGGCTTCCCTGACCTCAATCCATCCTCCTCTTTCCCACTCTTCAGGGATCCCAGTTCCTTACACCTCTCTATTTTCATGTAAGCAGCAACTGAATGATCATGTTTCCATTTTAGGCCTTAGAGTTGAGCTTTTCTGGGACCCAGGACCACTATAACTAATCCTGTAACCTTGGAAAATTTATTTACTTTCACATGCAAATGAAGATACTATACTTATTCCCCAATGCTGTTTATCGCTGCATATAAAGTGTATGGTTCGTGTGCTAAATAACTGTTAGTTCTCTTCATCTATTTTCATTTCTGAAAACTTACAGCATGCCTGACATTATAATTCTTTGTGTACATATTTGTCTCTCATGGTATATATACTGTGAGCACCTTGAGATTAGTGACCATTTGGTACAATGCTTTGTATTTCTGTTACCTGGCACAGTGTCTGGCACACTTCCTCTACCAAGAAAACTTTGGTGAGTAAAAGAATGAAAGAATAAATCAAACTTCAGCTTCTGAGAGTAAAGTGGATTAGAAAATCCGAATGCTTCTTCCAACAGAAACAAAGTGAAGAATAATTATTTTTTAATTTATAGAAGTATCAGAACCGGTACAAATAGAAAGCGTCTGTATACCTGCAGTAAACAAGAGTCCTGGGAAGTGAGTGAGTGCCAATGCCACTTTTGCCCTGAGGGTTTTTACTGAGCTCTGACTCCCTTGAGTTCCTATTTTGACTGCATGCAGAGTACAGGGGCTCTATCCCAGGGCCTGCCCAAAGGGAGTTTATAATAGGAGACTCCTGTATAAAGTTGGGACCCCAAAGGGTTACATTCACACTTTCAGAATAAACAAGACCGTGCCTATAGTTTACAACACTGTATTGCATATTTATAAATTAGTGAAGATTTATAAATAAAAAATAATAATGCTCTCATGCATTATTGCCACAATAAAAAATTTTTAATTTAAAAAGACACAGAGGAAAAAAGACATTTCTGATGAGGTAAATAAGAAAGCACAGAGGTAGCATTAATTTAAAAACCATGCCTTAAGAGGAGAAGTAGACAGAATTATTTAGTGTAGGAAAAAAAAGGGCGGGGGGTGGAAAAATTGAAGTGAATAGAAGAGTTACAGGAAAGCCCTGAATATGGGGCTGAAAGCCATTTCCATGCAATTATGTAATGTCCATGAAGAGTCACTATAGATTTGGGGATTATACCATGATAAAAACAGCCTGAAGAAGATTATTCTGAGTAATCCGTACATACCGCTAAAGCACAAAGGGAGTTGCTGAATCCATTAATAAGTCTTTGTAATACTTATGATGAGTAGCATAAAATGCTTAGTTGAGAGTGTGTATGAAAATAGGAAAGTTTTGAGAAAAAAATACAAGTGAGTGTTTTTCTATTCTCCTATTCAAGTAGGCCTCTTTTGAAAAAATAAAAGGATTGCTTCTTTGAAAAGAAATTCTAAAAAACTGCTTCTAAAAAAATTAGCAATATATAAAACTCACTGAGCAGAAGGAAATTGGCCCACTTTGACCCAGGTGCTACATGAAGGAAAAAAAAAAACCTGTTATTATAAGCTGATCGTCATGTGCACCTGCAGTTCAAATTCACACTGTGTGGTCCAAAAGAAACTCGGTTGAATCTAAAGTTGTATTAGCTTGGTAGCCCTGCCAGACAACCAGTAGAAGCAAACATAAATCCTCTTTGATGGAACCTCCTTTGTCCCAGGTTTCAAATAATTCCCACAAAATGATTTTTAAAAACAACAGTTCGTAGACAAAATATAATGAAACACACAAGTAAACAAGTCACATTGAGTGAAAACCAGCAGAATGACAGACAACAGAAACCAGCCTGCAAGATACTACAGATATTAGCATTATAAGACACAAAGCATAACTATATTTAATATTTTAAAAATAAAACAGATTTTAAAGAGAAAATAATCAATAAATTGATATAGAAATGCAATAGGTGAATTATACATCAGATTCTGAGGAAGCAATGTACTAGAAGATAAATCTAAAGAGATTATCCAAAATTTATACCACAGAGGAAAGGACTGAAAAGAACAAAAAGGTAAGTTTCATGCAGGATAGAATGAGAAGTCTTAAAATCATCAAGTCAGAGTTTCACAAAAGGACACTAGGAAGAGTGGAGAAGAGGAAATAATAGGTAAAAGAGATAGTATTAGATAATTTTCCAGAATTGTAGAAAGATATCAATTCGCAGATTCATGAGCACTAATAATCTCAAGCAGGAAAAGTAAAAAAGCCATACCTAGTCATATCGTAGAGAAACTGAAGAACATTGAAAAATAAGAGACTATCTTAAAATATCATAAAAGCAGAAAAAGGAAAAGACCAATTACCTACAAAGAATTAAGTAGGCTGACTGCTGAGTTCTCAAAAACAAGAATGTATGTTTAGAATACAATGCTGCTGAAAATATATTAAATATCTACCTAGAATTTTATAACTAGTAAAAATGTCCATCAAGAATGAAGGAAAAAAAATACAATATTTCCAGAACAATAGTAACAGATATTTTAATGACCAAATAAAACTTTCTAAAGGAAATTCTGAAGTGTGTACTTCAGGCAGAAGAAAAATAATCCCACACAGAGAATTCTAGATGCAAGAAAGAAAACTGAACTAAAATATTAACTAAATAAAATAATAATAGTGTCAAATTAGGGCAAAGAGAACTAAAATATTGAATATTAATGGCATATGCATTGGGAAGATGATCAAAGTTAAAGCATTCTAAGGTTTTTAATTGACAATAGCTATATTAATTCAATATTAATTAAAAGAATAGCTAGAATATACTCCTTAAAAGATACCAAAGTGTGAAAAAGCAAGTCACAGAGTGGGAGAAGATATTTGAGATATATTTATATATTTGACAAAGGACTCATATATGAAATACGTGAGTTCTATAAACATCCTTGTATCTAGAAAATATGAAACAGAAATATTTTATATTTCTATAAACATCCTTCTATCCAGAATATATAAAATAGAAATCAATCAGGAAAAAAAAAAACATTTAGAGAAAGTGGGAAAATTTTTAAACAGACATTTCACCAAAGAGGAAATCCAAAAGGGAAATACACTGACCAACTTCATTAAGTCTCAGGGAAATGCAAATGAACCTAAAATGCAGTAACACTATATGACCAACAAAATGGCTAAAATTTAAAAAGACTAAATATATCAAGTGTTAGTGAAGTTATGGAACAACTCTTCTACACTGCTAGGATTGCAAATTGGGATAATCGCTTTGAAAAATGTTTAGCTGTATCAATTAAATCCCAACACATATATATCCTGTGTCCAAGCAATTCCATGCCTATTCTTATACCCAGTAGAAATGTGTACTTCAATTTACCAAGACACATGCAATATGTTCATAACAGAACTTTTCTTTATAATAGCCTCAAACTAGAAACTGTCCAAATGTCCATCAAAAGTAGAATAAATTGCAATATATTCACACAATGGCATAGTTATGGGAATGAACAAATTACAACTATATACAGCAATATGAATGTATAGCACAAACATAAAAAGTAAGCGGCACTAAAGAGCACATTCTAAATGATTTAGTTCACATAAAGTTCAAAAATATGCAGGATTTACCTCTGGTATTAGAAGGTAAGGGAGTTGTTATCCTTAGGTGAAGGAACAGTGACCAGAAGAGAGCATGAGAGGGGCAGTCTAAGACACAGGCAAGATTATATTTTTCAATCTATGTGCTGTGTACATGATTATGTTTGATTTGGGAAAATTCATTAATCTGTACTCTTACGATTTTAAAACATAGTAGGGTAACTGTAAAAAAAGATAGACATTGCATACATACCTTGCAAATAAAAAAGAATGAAGAAATCTCAATCAAGAAAGAGGAAGACGAGGGGAAGAAAATGGAATAAATAATAAAAGTATGTAATAAGAGAGTAGATATAAATTTTAAAATACTGATAAACTATAAGTGTAATACATGAGATTCTCGTTAGAAGATATATGCATTCAAATTATTCAATATTTAAAAATATCCCAGACAAGAAAAAGCTGAAAAAGTTCACCACCAAACTAGTATTACAAGAAATGTTAAAAAGACTTCTTTAAGACTAAGGAAAAAAAAAGATAAAAAACATGAATAATAAAATGTCAATAACTACATATCGATAATTATTTTAAATGTAAATGGATTAAATGCTCAAATAAAAAGACATAGTATGGTTGAATGGATAAGAAAATAAGACCCTTACATATGCTACCTACAAGAGATTCATTTCAGATGGAAAAACACACAGACTGAAATTAAAGAGATGAAAAAAGAAGCTGGGGTAGCAATACTTATCTCGGACAAAACAGACTTTAAAACAAAGGCTATAATGAGACAAAAAAGGACCCAGTAATTCCATTTCTGAGTGTTTATCCAAGAAACCCAAAACACTAATTCAAAAAGACGTATGCGCTCAAATTCAAATGTTCATTGCAGCATTATTTTCAATAGCCAAGATATGGAAGCAACCTAAGTGTTTATCAATAGATGAATGGATAAAAAAGTTGTACATATATACAATGGACTATTACTCAGCCATAAAAAAGAATAAAATCTTGCCATCTGCACCAACATGAATGGACCTAGATGGTATTATGCTGAATGAAATAAATCAGAAAAAAACAAATACCATATGATTTCACTTATATGTGGAATCTAAAAAACAAAATGAACAAACAAAACAGAAACAAACGCATAGATACAGACAACATTTTTATGGTTGCCAGATGGGAAGGGAGGTCAGGAGGAGAAGTAAAAAGGGGAAAGTGATTAAGAAATACAAATTGATAGTTACAAAATAGTCATAGAGATATAAAGATAGCATAAGAAATATAGTCAATAATATTGTAATAACTAGGGTGTCAAAGAGTACTAGATTTATCAAGGTGATAACTTTGTGAGTTATATAAATGTCTAATTACTATGTTGCACACCTGAAATTGATATAATATTGTATGTCAACTGTAATTGAAAAATAAAAAATTGTTTTAAAAATTTGAAGAAAATTAGGGAAAAAAATATTTGAGTGCCTTTTATGTGCCCAGCATTGTTCTTGGTGCTAAGGGTATAGCAGTACACAAAAGAGACAAAACCTCCTGTCTTCAGGAAGGTTGCATTCTGATCAGAAGAGACAGATAATAAATATATCAATAGTAAAATATCTGTGTGGAGTGGTAGTAAATGTTATGGGAAAAAATAATAAAGCAAGGAAAGAGAATTAGGGAAGCAGGTGGAAGTAGTGGAAGTTGTAATTTTAAAGTGCTCATAGATGATCTACAGCCATGCCATCCTGAACAAACCTGATCTCGTCTGATCTCAGAAGCTAAGCAGGGTTAGGCCTGGTTAGTACGTGGATGGGAGACCTAGGAAAACCAGGTGCTGTAGATAAAAAAAAAAAAAAAAAATGAAAAATAAGGGATTGTAAGCTGACAAGTTCTTTGCAATCTGTAAGGTCAACCAAGGGTTGCCTCACCAAATAAATAAATAATAAATAATAATAAATAAATAAATAGCTCATGGATGTCCTCAAAGACCTCAAGTGGATGAGGAAGCGAGTCATATGGATCTAGGGTAAGAATGTCCTGGTGAGAAGGGGAAAGAAGTACAAATATCCTGAGGCAGGCACCTACTGGCTGTATTGGTGTTAATAGCAGGGAGTCCAGAGTGACTGGAGCAGTGTGTCTGTCTGACAGAGTATAGTAGGAAATGAGGGCAGAGATATTAAAGAGCCAGAGAGTGTAGGGGCTTTTTCAGACCATCTCAAGAACTTTGGCATTTACACAAAATGAGATTTTAAAAGCCAATGTAAGGTTTTAAGTAAAGAACAGAATGATTCTACTTGTATTTTACAGAATTATTCTGGCTGCTGTCTTGAAAACAGAATACAGAAAGGTAAATTAGGAGGCCTGGTAAGTTTGTCGCAGGAATTTAGGTGAGAGATCGTGATAGCTTAGAGGAGGGTATTGTACTAGAGTTGCTGAGATGTCTTTGGATTCAAGATGTGACATGAAAGACTGGAGGTGGGAAATGAGAAAGGAGGCAAGGTTGTCTTCAAGGTTTTGTACGAATCAACTGAAAGGGTGGAGTTGCAACTTTTTATTGAATTGGGTCAGACTTCAGGAAGAGCAAATTCACGGAGAAACTGAGAGTTTGGTTTGGAATGTAATATATTTAGACAACCAATGGAAATGGTATGAAGCCGATGGAGTGTCTAGAATTCACCAGAGATGTCCAAGAGCTGTAAATGTGGGCATTGTCTATGCGTTTTTAAAATGAAGTTACGAATTTTTACATTTGCCTCAGCCAAAAAGAGTAAGTAAAAAAATTGTCCTAAACTAAGAATTAAGCACCTGTGTGTTTAGCATCTTTGTTTTGTTTTGAAGAAATTTACTGATAACTCCTTAAGAAAAAGCAGAACCCTATGCCTCTGGGAGCTGACATCCATTGAGACAGTCTGGAGCCTATATGCTAACTGACTTCTTGTCAGAGGATGAAATCTTGTTGGTCGGTTCCTAGTTAATAGGCACAACTCAATTTGCTTATTGTTTATTTCACAGATGTATTACTACTTATTTCTGATTAACAGTTCATGTTTGAAAATGGATCTGAATCACCCATATTCTAAATATTAATCTATGCCAACTGATAAAAAGCTGGCAGTTTTATGGTAATGACAAAATTATCAGCTCTGTGAAATAATCCAGCACCTGCATTTAACTAGCTACTTGTGCAAACAATCCCAATACATTTTACAACCTGGCAAACCGTCTTCTGGCTTATTCCAACATCAATGAATATTGAATGTTGACATGTGTTCGATCAATTTTTCTAAGAAATTGTACTTTAAGGAAAGAAATGCACAAAACTAGGCCATCTAGGCGTAGATAGAGAAGTCCCTGAAGGACTTCACCATTTGAGGGCTGGGGTTAGAGGAAGAACCGTCAAAGCAGAGGAGTTACTGGTTTACTAGGTAACTAGCACCCTTTATAAAAATGCATTAAGTCCTTGACACAGTCACCTAAAGAGCAGTTGTTATTAATCATTATCCCAACATCAGAGAATCATAACAGGGTCTCTGCAAGGGGAAACGGTTTGCCAAAGGATCATACATACTAAGATTCTAATCCAGTTTTGGCACATGTAACCTGCTGTTTCCTATTTTTGCCTCCATTGCTGGGGTGTAAATGCACTTATGATAGCAGTTGTTCTTCAAGGGGTTTCTCTGTTTTCCTTACAGCTGGGTATGCAGAGGCCTTGGAGGTGACTAAAGAAACACCAAGCCAAGGGGCCTTTAAGCCAAATTCCATCTCAGAGGAGACGTACGATGACGTCGAGTACTCTAGGAGACAGGGGTAAGTACATTCCAGACCTTCAGCAGTGCGGTGAGACTTTAAATAAATGTGGTGAGACTTTAAAGGTGCAATACAAGTTAATGGTGTTTGTTTCTTTTCTCCCCACAGATCAAAGTCAGACTTCTCTAACTCATTTGCCTCAGATAATGGTAAGTATAAGAAGACATTTCTGAAACTGCCAATAGTAATTGCTGAGTGCTCTGTGGCTGATTTATGATAAACTGTCTTTTATTTTTTTATTTTTTTAAATTAAGTTTATTGGGGTAACATTGGTTAATACAATCATAATTTTCAAATGAAAACTGTCTTTTATTTATATATATTTTTAATAATACCAATTGGGCAGGGTGGTAATAAGCTACGGGAAGTAAGTGGTTTGAGATATGTGCTGATAAATGCATTTAGAATTGTGAAGGTAAAGATGCTGGTAATGGTGCTCATGTGGGGGAAAAAGAAAAAGTCAACATCACTGTGAAATTGCTTCCTTCCTGATCTCTTCACAACGCAGAACTGATTATAGGAATGTTTTTACTTAAAACACTTTCATGGCTTCCCAATATTTTTACAATCTACCTTAATATGGTCTAATGGTCTTGAGTGGTTTGCCCCTACCTGCCTCTGAGGCCTGTTCTCTCACTCTCTATACTCTATGTTTGAGATCCAGTCATGCTGAACTTTTAGCTCCCTTTCCAAGCTCCCACTGCAGGATGTTTGTATATACTACTCCCTCTTGCTAGAATTTTCTTTCCTCCCCTGGATCCCTTTGCCTAAGTTACTCCTAACCTTTCTTATATCAGATCGATCATTATCCTCCCAGCGCATCCGATCTTTGGTATACAGTCTCAGAGTATCATGGCCCTCCTTTTCATAGCACTTGTCAGAGCTGTAATATATTTATGTGATTTTTTGATTAATGACTATCTTCCCTCCTAGATGGTTTTCTTCTTTATGCTTACCGTTTTCCCTAGCCCCTACTATAATGCCTGGCACATGTTATATATTGTTTTAAATATTTGTCAAATGAATGAATGAAAAAAATAATGGAAGAATAATCAAATCCTACTCTGATTGTTTCTGTTCTTCTTAGAATGTCAGAATTTTAGATGGAGAAACTATCCTTGAGATCATTAAACACAGTATCCTCATTTTAAAATGGAAACTGAGGCACAGAGAAGTTAAATGACTCTCCCATACACCTTGTGCGTGAGTCAGGTTCTGAACTTGAAAATACTGTCGTCAGGGTAGACTCAAAGTGTATCTGTGACTACTAAAGCATATGTGCTGGGCTAAGCTAAAGCCATGCCATTAAGGGAAAGATTATTCAAGATGTATTAGTTCTCCATTATTTCCCCAGAATTCAACAGTGTCTGATGTTTAGTAGATTCTGATTATTATATACTAAATATACAAGGGAGGGGGGCAGTAGAAGGAAAGAATCTGTTGATAAACCAACTTTCATTGACCAAATCAGATCAGACTTGGAATCAAGTTTTACATAGGTTTAATTATTTTTACCATATGCTTATAAAAATATGTGCATGTTTCAATAAAAAATGCTTAATAACAAAGATCAAACTATCCTAGCACCTGGTAGGTATCCAATAAATATTTATTAAATATGAATCTGAACTGTTTTTATAATGAATGAAAAGGTTTTGTTGGCTTTTTTTTTAATTTCAGATGAAAATAGTGAAAAAACGTATGACGATGTCTACAAAACAAAGAGCAACTACTCAAAGATGGAGTGAGTTTCTCTTTCTTGGCTTCCTAGCTAATGGTATTTCCTGTTAGTCTAAGAAAACCAGTTTAAGAAGTGGCTCCTTTGCCTGCCCTCACCATCTTAGGGAGGATTTGCAAAGAGAACAGAGATAAGCTATTTTAATACCTCATGATGATCAACAGAATACTTGTAATTGCATGTTATAAATTTCAAATCACATTGCTTTCTCTTTTGAGAAAATGTCCATCTTCCAGAGTAGATGACTTTGATATCGTGTTAGAAAATAAGTGAGAAAGAAGTAAATGTCAATAAAACTTGCTTCAATTCTATAGTATTTTTCTAGGAAGACGTCAACGGTTATGATTTATCTGTGTTTTTGCAAGTTACTAAGACTCATTGAGATTTGGGCTTAATTTAGTATCTAAAAATTCAGTGTTATCAAGAATAATATTTGTTCGAGTGGGCATTATTTGTTAAGTTTAATTATTAGAGGCACAGTGTAGAAAGGAAAACAGCAATGGTAACAAACAAAAAGTTTGGGGTGAAGGGAAAAGATGGTATCCATGGTGAGCAGGACAATGCGGATACATTACTCCCTCTCCCTACTCCCCAAAAAAACCAAGAACGTATTTGGAAAAATTTTATTCATCACCCGAGCAGTCAGTGTATCACCATTGTTGTATTACATCGTTCTGTAAATTAAAAATCAGTGACGTGAATTTCAGGAGCCAGATATTCTTATAACGTATTTCTAGTATAGTTTGTAAAATATGCTTCCCCGGATCATCTCTTCTAAAAGGAAGACTTTGCTCTGTGAACTCTGCAAAATAGAGACCATTTGCAGTAGGTGAAAATTTATATTAAAATATAATAATTCCCTTCATGGCTGACTGGTGTGTGCTATTTCATACAGACATCAAAACAAAGAAGAAGAGCACAGAAGTTGACAAGGCATTTCCCTGCTCTTCCTTGACTGGGATGTATTTTAGAAATGAGACAAAAGCCTCTGATCCTTTTTACTCCAACAGCCTTCCATCTCTGTTACTCTCTCAAATGCCGTGTTTATATTCTCTGATTCCTCTTAGTTCAGATGGAAAAGAAACACTTAAAAGACTGCAGAGGTTCTTCAAGAAAGAAAAGAATAGATTTAAGATGAAGAAAACCAAGTCAAAAGAAAACATAAGGTAAAAAATAAAAAAGTTTTTATTTCTTTGTGTGAGAGGATTAGTGATGTTGGCCTGGTAGTTACACAGCTTGATGTTCTCCATCCTATTCTCAAAAACAGTGGAGGGGATATCAGAAACTAAAACCAAAAGCTCTGGTTATTACCTACCTCTTTCTTGCCAAGTTTCGAGTGAACTATCCCCACAGATATTAATGAAAAAGTGACAGCCCCTGTTGAAAAAAATGTTGAGAAAAGGTTGTAGACAAGGATACAGAGAAAGTCTTAATCTTACCACTAAGCATTATGTTATTAATTATGTCCTTTTTGGCTTTCTCATCCCTACAAGTTCCAGTGGTTTTGTCTACACTTCCTATTCTAATTTGTCTCTCTTGAGAAAGGCAACATGTGTAGAGGGGAGACGAACTTTTCAGCTGAAGTCCATGTATCTCAGTATTAGACCTGGAAAGACCCTCCAAGGTCACACTGGCCAATTGCCAATGTTTGGGAAATTAATACTTTCAGTGGTAGTAGAAAGAGACAGGAGGTCTAGATTTTGGATTCTAGTTTCAGCTCTTCCATTTATTGAGTCTGTAACCATAGGCAAATCATTTCCTTTGTGCACCCATACAGCCCAAGTGTCCTCTTGTCTACAATGAAAGGGAGACTGGGTAGTCTCTGGAGGTACTTCTCTCCCTAATCTATAGATATAAGTATATAGGTAAACATATAAATCTGCATTTTATGAGGGCAGGAATGGTATAATAATTTGCCCAAGGTCATTACATATATTGACATGGAATTGTGTTATTCTACTTTGAAGTTCTTTCAATTACAAAGCCTCAAAGTTATGTGATTTTAAGTCTAACTGTCTGTTGGATGTAGATCTACCAAGAGAGCCAGCAGAGTACGGGGTTTATAAATTGTAGTCTTGACCATCGAAGATAAGGGAGTTTGGCTCCAGTGGTCAATGAGACCTAAAATCAGACCCTGGCCTGAGCAGGTTAGATGCTTCTGACAAAAATTATTAGCATGATACCAACAGTCCCTTAAAAATTGGATCCAGGTGAGAATGCTCTGACTCCAATGACCATGTATTTCTTCTGCTCCATCCTGCATATCACAGTCCTGACAGCATCCAGTCTGGTCTCATGGACCAGCGGTCCCTAACCTCTTTGGCATCAGGAACCGGTGCTCCTGTGAGAATCAAATGCATAATGATCTGAGGTGGAGCTGAGGCAGTGATGCTAGTGCTGGGGAGTGGCTGCAAATACAGATGAAGTTTCACTAACTCACCTGCCACTTATCTCCTGCTGTGTGGCCCGATTAGTAACAGGCCCAGGGATTGGGGACTTCTGTTATAGAAACTAACAGCAGGGATCACTGAGCATCTATCTGCTCTGTCCCAGGGACATTCACCTAGGTATGCTCATCCAGTATAAAAGTAACTGTAAGATAGGTGCTGAGATTTTAGAAATGAAGAAACTGAGGCTTACATAAAGGATAGCTGATCTTCTCGAAAGTATTCTTCCTTTGGACATTCCTTGATTATGTTTGTCCGAGTGCTGTATTAATTTACTTTAGTCTCCTTCACTAAATCCCAAGCTACTTCAGTACAGAAACTCTGTCTGATCGTTTTGTACATGGAACACATGGGCCTGGCAAGTGTCCCCAAAATACCTGTAGGACTGAACTTATATTATTGTTTAAAATGCATGGATTTTTTTTTTTTCTACATCATACTTCTTTCCACGTGATCTCCTTAACCATGAGATTTGAGGAGAACCAAACAATCTACCTGGGCCTAATGTCCTTTCACATTTAGCAATTTACCATCTTCCATTTCCACCTAGCCTAGAATTCTCCCCTCAAGTCATCCCTTTGGCCTACATATATTCATAGGCAGGGTTCAGTGTCACCAGAAGGTTGTTCTCTCTCACCATATTTATCCCACATTGTATGTATCTGAATGACATGTGGAATGTTAGAAGGCTGAAACAGAATCCTGTGGATGGAGAAGGGCAGGGCTGTGGAATAGCCTGAGGATGTCTGCTTAGAAAAGGGAGTATAGCTGGTCACAAGCCCTAAATAAGCTCATTTAGAAAGGGGGTGGTAAGTGATCAGAACAAAGCTGAAGGAAACGTTTGCTTCACATCTTTGCCTAGAAGCCTCTGTATTAAGAAACCTAGTCATCAATCTGCTATTCTGAATATGTTTTTTTTCCTTAAACCTTATGTGTCTTTTGTCAATCAACAGTGCATTTTCCATTTCACTGCCTGATTTAGGTAAGTGATATCCACTTTCTGCTGGCACGAAACTACTCAGTATTGGCATATGCTGGGGCAGGTAAAGAGAAGTAGTAATCCCTCCTGCATTCTGTATTTGATGAAAAACTGATACATTGAAATCAAGGATGAAATTTTACACAATAATATTATTGACTTTGGGGAAAATGAGAAATTTTCTCAAGTGCCTACTATATACCAGGCCTCTTAAATCCCAGTGAAATAGGTGTTATCCCATTTTAGGGAGGCTCCCATACCCACATCTCTACTTTAGTGATCTGGGATTTGAATTCAAGTCGCTCTGATTTTGAAGCTCATGTATTTGACATTATGCCGCACAGCCTCTTGAAGGATTTGACACCCAGATCACCTTAATTAAGACATAATTTGAACATGATCACATTGCAGCACACATACTAACTGAATCAAAGATGGGTCAAATGATATATTGTTTGCTTTGCTATGAAAACAAATGTACATGTTAGCACAGTGCCTGACATATAGTATGTTCAGTAAGTTGACTGTCAATTAAAGAGGTCTCTGTATTGTTGTTTGTTGGCTTTTGTTTATGGGCTCTAGCCACAGTGGCTACTTTGCTTTTATTCTGACTTGTCAATTCAAATGTATATTATATTCCACAAATATGAGTTTGCCAAACTAAATAACAAATGAAGATTATATAAACCCAGTAAAACTATAGGTCTCCCAAAATATCCTTGGTCCTTCGTTTAAAAGAAAAAAAAAAAAAGCCTACTTACAATAGGTAAGCATTGTGCCCCCCATCCAAACTTATGAATAACTGAATATGAATTATGAATAATTATGCCAGAAGGTCTCAAACTCATTCAGGTGGTGAATCACTTAAATATTCTAGAATTCTGTGAAGAGCATCAAGGAATGTGACTATCCTAAACTGAACATGTCTAATTATGTACAATATATACTAAGTCAGATTCCATTTTATGCAAGATTATTATAAAGGAGCAGTTGCCAATGGTTTGAAATAAAAATCATGGAAAAAGTCAACTATTAATCTGTTTTCTCCCCTAGGAATTAAGAAACACCCTCTATTTAGCAATATAACATCTTTGTCCAGTTCTAGATGATAGAAACCTAGTCTAAAAATGATCCTTTCAGCAACTCATATTTCTGGAAATCTGTATAAAATCAAATTGTGTGTCTGAGATATTAGGACATCTATTTTTTTAAACCCTCAGTTGAATTTCTTCCCAAATGGAGAACCTTTTCTTTCTTTGATCTTTTTAGTCCGTCTGCATTCTGTAATCAGATTTTGATAAAACCGGCTTGGGGATGCACCTGAATAATTGTGTGCAATCTGAGAAGCCAGGGACTGTGTAAACCATACCTAATTATGGACTATTTTGATCCTATCTTGATCCTAGAATTTAGGTCTCAAGAAGTTATTATCCATGATGACGTGAACATAAATGAAAAAGAGTCAAAGTAAGTCAATTTACCTTATTGGCCATCCCTGCTTTTTAACCCATTTCCTGGTGTTTTGTTAAATATGGTCAGAGTACCATCTTCAGATCCTTGGATACTTGATGAGAAGTCAACTTATGGTACTCCCTTAAGAAGGAAAAAAAAATAACAGGTGATCTAACAGTGGTAAGTGATTAAAAATTCACTGGAGCTTTAGAATCTGTTTCTTATATTTGAATCTAGAATTGAAACTGATTTCAACACAATTACTTATTTAGTCATGTGTTATGTACAAGGCAATGTGGAAGATAGTGAGCACTATCTGACAGAACCTCTGTTCTCAAAGACTAAATAACTATAATCTATCAAAAAAAGAAAGTATCCCAAAACTTGATTCTTCCACTCTAGCTACTTATCTGTCCTTTCCCTCTCAACTAAATGGCTGAAAATACAGGTCTCCTCCTTTTACTCCAAGATCACTGCAATTGGGCTTCTGTTCCTATCACACTCGAGAACTTATTTTTGATAAGGTCACTATTAACTTCTTTGTTAAATCTCGTGGATACCTTTAAGTCTTTATTTTACTTGGCTTCTCTATAATATCTTAAATTGTTGATTATGCCATCCTTCGAAGGAAAAAATATTAACTTTTCCCCAGGTTTTCATGTTATTTTTTATTCATCTTTAGCTGTTGTTCCTCCTGTTTGGTTGTAAGATTTCCTATGTCAGTTCTAGTCTATCTTCATATGTTCTTGAATGATCTCATCCACATCTAAGGCTTTAATTATAACCATTAAAGTAATGATATTGAAATTTATATTGGGGTCAGATTTCCTTCCTCCACCCTGCTGAATAACTCTATTTGAAACTCAGAATTCCATAACTAATACTCTCAACTCTCCCCATCCAAATATGGTCCCGTTTCTTCTGATCTCTGTGTTGGTAATTGTTTCAACACAGTTACCCAAACCAAAACCCTGGGCATTGTCCTCAACAATTCCTTTCCTGCCTTGCATCCTCTTCTGTCCCAGTAACTCTCAAAACACTCCCACTTTCCATCCCTACTGCACAGCCACAGTGCAAGCCCTCGTCGTTTCTTAGCTAGACTGTTGCAGCAACTTCCAAAATGGCCTTCTCATGTCCACTTCAGTTTATTCTCCAAACTTTCAGAAGTGCAGATGTGGTCATGTCATAAAACCAACCATCCACCAGCTTAAAAATATTTAGTGGTTTTCCCTTGCTCTCAGAATGAAATACAAACTGCTTAGGAAGACATAAAATTCATTAATTTCACATTGGAATTTGGTTGTTTGGATATTTTTAAAGAAAATATAGAATGTATACGTTGGGAAGAGTACATAGTTGGGGAATGCCTCTATACAGGGGTGAGAATTTAAGAAAAAAAGCGAATGGTTCTACCTATAACACTTTGCTATGCTTTTTGCCTGGTAATCTATTTTATTTCTCATTATTGAAAGGTGAATTCAGATTTTACTTTCCCCAGGAAGCCCTCTTTGACCTCATCTATTTATGTTAGGTACCCCTTTTTTATCAGAAGATTTTTCTCATAGTTGTAGTGGTCTTGTTTCTTGCCTATCTCCTTGTCTAGGTAGAAACTCCCTGAGCTTTGGACTGTGGCTTTCAAATTTGTATTATGTGGCTTCATACCAAAACGTAGTTTGTTAAATCAGTTAACAAAGGGCCTACTAAAAAGAAAAAGTGCAAAATAATCTGGAAGCTCAGAATAGGCAGCCATTTCCATAATTTAGGGTTTCAGAAAAGTACGTGCCCAGTTGAAGCAGGAAGGATAGGTAACATTTTGACAGGTGGAGACTGGGGATCAAGAAGAGAGAAAAGGAGGGTATGGGGAGGGGAACAACTATGTAAATAGAAATGATCACATAAGAGAGTGTTATAAGCAGGAAATGCAATTTGGCATGAAATGGAGAGGAGCCCTGGAATATCAAATTAGAGTAAGAATGAATTCTTTTTCTTAAAAATAAATTATAAAAATCAAAAGAAAATCAGAAACATATGTAAATTGTAAAGCATGACAAAAGAAATCCCTCTGAATCCATCACTCAACTTCAGAACTAGAATATGCCTTGGCTTCTCTACCTTGTGCACATCCCCCAGCCTATCTCATTGCCATTCCCCTAAGGTAACCGTTCTCCTAAATTGTGTGTTTTATTTTCTGTTCAAAAGAAAAACAGTATTATCAAGCACATGATTAAATATAGTTTCATTTGGGTTTTGAACACTATATAAAAATGGTATCATGCTGAATACAGAATTCTGCAACTTTTTTTAACTCAAAATCCATCCTTTTTTTCTTTTACCACTGTAATTCAGTCATTTTTATTATTCTATAATATTCCATGATATGTATATACCACAATTTAGCCATTCTCTTGGTTGGTAGGTATTGGGGTAATTTCAAATTTTTTGCATTTATGAATAATGCTGCTACAAATATTCATGTCTCCTGTGAATATGTGCAAGAATTTTTTGAAATATATATCTTTTATACACACACACAGGAGAAAAAATGAAAATTATATAAGGGATACAAATTTGTAAGAAAATGCCAACTTGTTTTCCAAAGTGGTTGTACCAATTTACACTCTCCCTAGTGGTATATAAGGATAATACTGATCCACATTCTCATCAACACTGAGAATAGGAAGAATTCTTAATTTTGCCAGTTTAGTGGGTAGAAAATACTATCTCATTGTGGTATTAATTTGTATTACCTTCATTACTAACAATGATAAATCTCTTTTAATATGTTTATTCACCATTCATGTCTGCTTTCTATAGAAGACCTGCTCATACCTTTTGCTTGTTTTTCTATTGGATTACTAGTCTTTTCCTTATTTAGAGCTAGGAGCATTTTTATGCCATTCTAGATACAACTCCCTTGTCAGTTATATGTACTGCAAGTATCTTCTTCCACTTTGTAGCTTGCCTTTTCAACTTCCTTTCTAGTCTTCAGGTGAATAGAAATTCTTAATTTTAATGTATTTGAATTAATTTACCCTTTATAATTGTTGCTTTTAAAGAGATCTTTTTCTCAAAGTCATATATTCTCCTACATTTTCTTCTAAAACTGTTAGTTTTGCCTTTTATACTTAAACTTTAGATCTGGAACTGGTTTTTTGTGTGTGTGTGTGTGTGTGTTTTTTTTTTTTGTAGTTATAGTGTAGTAGAGATCTAATTAAATTTTCTTCCATAGAAATAAATGGGCTAGCATAATTAACTAAATAGTCCCTATTTTTTCCATTGATCTACAATACCATCTTTGTCACACGAGGTTTCCATATATCTGAAGATCTGTTTTCATGCTCTCTATTCGATACCAGTGTTGTTTCTATCCTTATTGCATTGTGGTCTGAAAAAGTAGTTGATATCAGTGTCTTCACATGTTTTAAGACATGATTTATGCCTGGAATATGGTCAATTTTTGTAAATGTTCCATGTGTACTTTAGAAATATATTAATTCTCTAACTTTTTGATATAAGGATCAATTTATGTCCTTTAAATCAAGTATGTGTTAGCTCTATTAAAATCTATAGATTTATGAATTTTTAAATGCTTGATCTATCAACATTTGAAAGAAATGGGCTGAAATCTCAAGCAAATATGGTATATTGGTCATGTTCTGCCAAAAGTTCTATCAGTTTTTGCTTTACATATTCTGAGGCTCTTCTATTAGTTACAAACAAAATTTAAAATATCTTCTAGTGAATTGAATGTTTATGTTGTAGCCATCTCTATTCCTAATACTATTACCAACAAAATACTTATATAGCTCTTAATGTAGGTCAGTCACTGTTTTGTATATTTAATATGTATTAACGCATTCAGTCTACACAACAATCCTGTGAGGTAGATATGTTTTAATACAACAGTCTACACAACAATCCTGTGAGGTAGATATGTTTTAATACAACTGCAGAGGTGCAGTTGTTCAAGCTCACGCAGGTAAGTGTTAGAACCAGAATTCACACCCAAGTAATTGGATGACTAATCCGTTCTTTACTATTTACACTATGCTCTCTCTCCTAGTGATTCTTTTTTGTTTAGAGTCTAATTTCCCAGAAATTATATGACTACTGATCTTTCTTTTAGTTAGTATTTCCCTATTATACATTTCTGATCCTTTAAGTTTCTGTTGTCCGTATTCTCATTCACTGTGTCTCATATAAATAGCATAGAACTGAATCTTCCTTTAAAAAAAATTCAGTATGACAATCTGTCTTATCTTCTACCTTGTCCTTGACCTAACATTCAACTTTCTGAAATACTGTGGTGCTGATAACTAGCATTTTCCTCAGGACAAACTTGCCTTTTGTGCTTACATATTGCTAACCGGCTTTCTGTCCGGTTTCAGCTGGATTAGTGGAGGCTAATAGGACACTATATGTAGTGCTCACTCAAACATAAAGTATAACAATTTGTTAAGACAAATGAAAACAAAAAATTTTATCCAGGATATGGTGGTTTGGTAATGGGAAGGCCCTTTCAGAATATGCTGCCCTATGAGGAAGTCCAGAACTCTGCGCAAGAGGACACTATAATCATAGCTACACTTCAGGAAAGAAATCCAACCCTCCCATAGAATGCCTTGAAGAGAAGGTCATAAGTAGATATGTTAGAATATTATTACAATTGCTCAGGTGAAAGATGATCAAAATGTGTTCTACAGTAGTACAAGTGGAGTACAAATGGAGAAGATATTTCAGGAGAACTTAAGTGGATTTTATTAAATTGTGAATTCCTCTGGTAGAAACCGTATCTTCTTTATCTCTATTATCCAGTTCCTAATATAGCACTTAAAACGTGGTCGGTACACAAGGAAAATTTTATGAATAAATGATATTTATCAAGTAACTTAGCTCTTTTTTTTTTTTTTTATGTGATAGAGTAAATCTTCCATACTTTGGTCTCAGAGAAACCAATTATTAAAGGCACTTGTAGCAGATAGAACATTGATGGAAAGTGCAGATTTGGAATTAGAAATGTTTTTCTTGTAAGTTTGGCTAGTTTGAATGTCATGTCTTGGTAGGTGTTAGATTGAGGAGTAGCCTATAAACCGCAAAGGATTAAATTGTTGACAGATAATCCAGACCTCTGCTTTATGTTTCATTTCCTTTTGTTCATTAGAATATCTCCTAGTCACTCAGCAAGAGAAGGAAGAAAAGAGGGGAATCTTGAAAAGGACACTGAATGGTTTCTATAACTTGGCACCTGTGGGACCTGGGCATGTTGTCTTACTTCTCTGAACCTTAGTTTCTTAACCTGTGATATGGCAATAACAATCCTCATCTTGCCAAATTCATTAAGCTCTCTAACTAGATCACTAGAAAAACTAAAATAAGTTAACAGAGACACAATGAGTTGACATTAATGCTCACATGGTTAGCATGGGTATACACTGGTATGATCTTTCTGAAAGAATAATTTGGCAATATGTATCTAAAATGCCCAGACCCTTTACTTAACACAGTAATTTCACTTCAAGCAACTAGCTCTAGTGAAAAATAAAGGACCCATAAAAAAATATGCACAGAAATGTCTATTTCAGGGCTATTTACAAAAATAAAATGTTTAAAGCTGCCCAAATATCCAATAATTTGCTTATTATAGTACTCATCATAAATATTTAAATATATGCTAAATATATACTAGTTTCCAGTCACAGGGAGAAGTGCTTGTACCATGACAAGTGAAAAATAGCAGAATGCAAAATCATGTATATAGTATACTCTCAATTCAGTTTTTAAAAGGGCTTAGAAAATGTTTAGAAGTAAACACAGATGTCTTTGAGAGGTCAGATTATGCTTATTTTGTCTCTTTTCTACTGCTTTCAAATTTTTAAATACTCAAAATATGTAGCTTTATCTGTAAAGAAAATAAACTTTCAAATAGGCATTTGCCTTGCCCATTCCCTGTCCTCACAGTTCTAGCTCTTTCCAAATACGTCCATGCACAAGTTCTCTTTGAAGGCTTGCTGTATGCCTAGCGTCGTGCTGAGCTCACCGGACACATTGGATTATATGTTTGGATCCCATCTTCTGGGAACCTAAAGTGAGGAGAGAAAACAAGTGACCACTGGACAATTAGAAAAGCAACTGCTGAGCTCCATGTTCTAAACTCCACAGTCAGTAGACAGTAAAAGAAGACAGGGATGGAAGGAGATCCCTCGACAAGCTCTGGAGGGCTTCTTAAAAGCCTTCCCTAAGCTGCATCTTCAATGCTGGTCAAATGTTGAGTCCTTGATATTCTGTTGGATACTTGTGATCACAGTGTGAAAGGGAATGGTGACACAATGTCCCTGAAAATCTCAAATTCCTGAGACATATATCCTTGTGGCCATAATTTACCCTATAAAGTTTTTGAAGTGTTCAAATGTGCAAGCACCAGAGATATACAAATGGTTGGTAAAGTCCTGTCTTGCTCATGTTAATGATGGACATGTTGGTAATTTTGTCATATCTGGGAAAAAAACGTTTTGAAGTGGCACATATGGTAAAAGACCATTAACTTAAGAGTCAAATGCACCTGGGTTTAAAGCCTCTATTTCTGTGACCATGATAGTTCTCTGATCATTTATTTCCTCCTTTGTAAAACTTTATGAATGACTACCTTAAAAGACAGTTGCAATGCTTACTGTGAAAAACAAATTAGTTAATATATGTAAAATGCCCAAAGTAAGACTCAACACATAGGTGCTCAAAAAGTGTTAGCTCTTTCTATAATACCCTCTTCCCTCCCTGAATCCTTTTCTACTAATGTTAAACAGTAGTTGGAGTAGTTTTCTCTCATGGTAAAGGTTAATATTATTTTTCACTATTAGAAGCAAAGAAAGTGAAGCTTAGAAAGGAGAGGAAGTATGATTATAAGCAGGTTGATCTCTTGCTTCTGGTTTCAAATTTGAATCACTGAAGATCAAAGGTCAGCAAACTACAGCCTGTGGGCCAAATACAGCTGCCACTTTTTTTTATAAATACAGTCTCAACAGCAGAGTTGAGTGTTACCATAGAGATGGTAAGGCTTGCAAAGCCTAACATATTTACTATCTGACCTTGCCATAGGTTATCAAAATATACTTCTAGATGACTTTAAAATTTTTTTGTAAAACATAATTGCCCAGAAAGTGCTGATGGTTCCATAAATGTTTTTAGCTCAATCTTAATTTACTTGCTGAAAAATACTGTCCTCCACAGAGATGAAGATAAAGTAAAAGCTTGGAAGCCCAAGTTTTTAGTACCAAAGGAAAAACAAGAAAAAACTGCTGAAGAATCAGAAAGGTAAGTACACAGGTGTGCTTACATTACAGCTCACCTACTGCAATGTATACCTTACTAGATGTGTAACCTTAGGCATGTCAGTAAATTTGATTTTCAGGTTCCTCATCTACAAAATGAGAATTATAACACCCAAATCATAGTACAGTTGAAAGGATTACAAGAGACAAAGAATAAGAAAATATAAAGAGTCACACACCTTATTTTCATCATCATTATCCCTACTTTTGGTGGATAGGGAGTGAGGAAAGATTTCAAGCTAGCCCTTATTAAACGATGAAAAACTTCCAGTCTTCTCTTAACTGTACGGGCTTTTCCCTGTAAGACAGACCTTAAATAACATAACAATTTGAACTTGAATGAAACTTTGAGAAGAGAAACTAGATATCATATAGTAAGACCAATTACCCTAAAATATAATTCTAGTTATGACTACGTTAATGTTAAATTACAAAAAAAAATGTTTTATCAACTCAAAATCTAACTTTCACTCATGTGATTCAAGTTCCCATTAGTTGTTGAGAGGTGATTTTTTTACTGTCTCAAGATAGTTACTTGGTGCTGTGTGCTTCAGTCTTCACCTCAATTACTAGGAGATGGAGCTGTATCTGAGAGAAACTGTTTAACCAAAGTCTTTGGGAAATCCTTGTCTAAATCTGGGAACACTGTGTGGTCTGTCTTCTCTAGGGAACTTGTCTAGAAATGTCCTAAAGGGGCACCCCAAACAAAATAAGACATCGGTCTATACCAAATTTAAACTCAGGTTGGAACAGGATAATCCTTCCCCTAAGTTTACTTTTTTTGAGTTTAGACTTGATGTAATTTATTTTTCCCAAGTTAGAAAGATGTATTCACAGACTAGAAAAGCACTTCCCACCTTAAACTTCATTCTTTTGTGTAGCATAGCAAAACAAAATCCAAAAGAGGAAACAGTTAAACTTTTTACCTCCCACCCACCCAAAGAATAACTTCTTAGTAATTTTACTGACTATACATGTCTTTTTAGGAAACAGTTTGCTGGTGTTGTTTTTTTATTTCTTATAACAAAATGACATAGTTTACTTTTATTCTCAATTGAGTAAATTTTTGAAAACGTATGTTGAGGCTCTCACTACTCCTGTAGATTGATGTATCGATTTCAACGTACTCTTAGCTTCATTTTAAACGGTTTCTACCGTAATATATTCTATCATAAGTGATGTTTTCTATATTAGTTTGATACTTTTATTATCCCTTTATTAATCAAGATGATAAATTTTCAGAGACATTAGGAAAGGGTATGACACATAAAAAGGCATGGATATGACAGCCTACCTTGTCAGATGTTCCATGTAGACTTTGTATGTAGATGGGAAAGGGCGGCTGGAAAGGCAGATTGTGGCCAGAATATAAAATGTACTATGTACCATGCTAAGAAATATGACTTAATCTTATAGGCAGTAGAGAGAGAGTAGAAAGTTTTAAAGCAAGAGAGTGACATGATCGATTAAATTTTACAAAGATGACTGGAGGTAGGTATGCAAGTGGATTCGCAAAAGGAAAAGCAAGAGGAAAATGGTATTTCAAGCAAGAAGTAGTCATAGCCTGGTAGTGGCTGTAATCTTTCTTAGATGGAATGAAACAGATATGTGACACTTCTGAATAAAACTGACAGGACTTGCTTGACCTTTTTCCTTTTGTTAATTCATAAAACTAATAAAATGTAGTGCCAACACCCACAAAAGACCAGGAGGGAGGAAAAGGGAGAATAAAAGCATAATCAGCCTCTGCTGCAGGGTTATCCACTTTTATGTCCTGAAACTTTTGCATTTATTTTGTGGCAACTTGCTTCATTTCATAATTCTGTCCTCCATAATCATTCAGCAAACCAGGCAGCTCTTTAATCGATGCACAGGGATTTTTGATTCCTCAATTAAGTTGAAAACTTAGAACAACAAAAAATATAAGCCATTTACTCACTCTTATTGGTTTCCATTAAATAATCTGAAAGGAATAGGACAATTTATAAATTTCTTTAAGTTTCATCTTTCTTAATTATACTTCTAAATCTGAAGTTTGTTGTTTAACTTAAATTGTTCAACCAATTAGATGTTATTTCAAGTTATCTTACTGTCAAAAAATTTTTTAATTGTAAGAGAAAACAACTGGTTTTACTTTGTTCAGTAGTTATGACAATCTGCTCTAATGGGAATGTATGTGTAATAAAATTTACATAAAATTATACATACAAAAAAATTATACCTGAATTTATCCTGAAATAGATTGACTTCATAGATTTAGAAACTTAGTTTTATTATTGTACATTTAACCCTACCTGTATTCTTCTTGCCAGTTTATCACCGAGAAATTTCTTCAGAACCAAGAAGCAAAACTTAGGAAAAAAAAGAATGGAAAGAGAAAAACGTTTTAGAGAAAGATTTGAGGTATGTTCTCCTCTGAAGGTAAAAATCAACAATATTAAAGGCTAGAAACTTGTTTTCAAAGATTCTGTGAGTGTGTTGCACCTCTGCCTCTCTGGGATTAAGACACGATCTTTGACTAAAAAGCTGGTATTTTTATTTTTTCCAGGTGCATTTCTGTATTATCATGCCTTTGTAAATGCTATTTCCTCTGCCTGGAAAAAATCCTAAATTGCTCCATTCAAATGTCACCCACTATTTCTAACTTTTCTCCAGGCAAAGTTACTCCCTCAGGACACTTTAAAAATTCTAGTATACACATATCCATTACAACAACAGTGATCAGCTATATTAAAACGTGTGTGCCCACAGCACATTTGGAACTAAACTCTTGAGTTCCTTTTGAAGGAGAGACTTTGTCTCACTCAAGTTTGCTCCTTAGCTCCCAACATAAAACTGGTCACACAATATTCAGTGAATGAATGAATCACTAAACAAATAAATGAACAATAACTGAATGAATGAAGCAGCATCTGAAGCTCCTTGACTTCTTATCTTGTCATGGAGAGTCCATGGACACTTTTCCCATAATTCCAACTAAACCAAAAAATTTAGTTGGAATAAAACAATCCTCCCTTGATTTCATATGCTGTCAAAATAAGAATTTATTTTTTAAAAAACTGAATACCTCCCATGTGCTAGGCAATGGATTGTGACAGAGTGCATACTGCTCATAAAATTTGTCCAAGTCACTACTCTGCCTAAAATCTTTCAGAAGTTTCCCAATGCCAAATGAGTAAAGTTTGGGCTTCTTAACATGTCATACAAAGCTCTTCATGTCTTGACTTTTGCTTGTCTTTCAGATTTTATTTCCTGCCATTCTTCACCTTGCACTTTGTGCTTTGGCCACAAACTACTCATAGTTCTGTCCCTTGAATGAACCTGCACCTCCATCCTTATCCTGTTTCCCTTCTCTAGGCATTTACTTTGTCTGTTCCAGCTGTCTGGTATACCTTGCTATTGTTCTCCATCTTACTAGCTCTTGATTACTTACCCAGACCCAGCTGATGAATTTCCTCTACTCCAATATTAACTCAAACTAGCCAATTAAATAAATTCCTCTTCCTCTATATATCTATATACCTGAGCAAAACTCTACCTTACCACCAAATAATAACATTATTGTAATTATGCTTTTATCAATTAAACTGAGCTTCTGGAGGACGAGTTATATTCATATTCATGTGCAGAGCAGAACAGGACTACCTAATACTTTGCAAACATCCAAAAATGTTTTTTAGGCTAAACTAAAATAGAAATATATACAAATTCTTCATAATCACTTAAAACTCCTGCTTGAACCAATGTCAATTAGGGTTACTATTAAATTGTGGTATGAATTTATCAGCTGCCAACTGTGACCTTACATGACTAGTTGAAAAACAAGTAACAACCATTATTTGTTGAAAAGACCCCTACGTTCCATCTAGTGTTTTTCTCTCCCACTGCATCTGGCCTGTCTTGTATGGGACAGAAATTCTATTCCTCATATGTACATGATTCCATTCTTCCTTATTACTTGTGGTGGGTTTCCTTGATATACCATTAGAAAAAGTATGCCGTTTTATTCAGTTCAAATCACAAAATATCAGGTACATTTGTGCCAGGCACTGGAAGTACAAAGATGAATAGAAATGTCTTTCATTTTCATTTTATAAGACAAAATGTTTATTAAATGCTACAATGGGACTATATACAAAGTACAATTAAAACAATAAATTATACATGGCAGTTGTGAAAGTCTTGATGCAAGGTGGTTAAGAGAAAAAAATGGTATTTCAGACAGAATAGCATGAGCGTTGGCATGGAAATATGAAAGGTAAGTGCTATATTCAAGATTATTATATAGCTTAATGTGGATTCAATAACAGACAGAAATGGGGGCATGAGGAATGATAGTATGCAAAGGAGCTTGAATGTCAAGCTAAGAAATGTGGATCTTATACTGAAAGCAATGAAAAGTTTTTAGAACTTTTGCATTCTAAGAAGTCATTGTGTATTCACAGTGAACAATGGCCTGGAAAAGGTAAGAAATCAGTTAGTAAGCTATTACTTTGTTAGGCAAAAGCAAAACTATTGTGTAGATCAGATCCCACTTGGAATAGGGTGATCTTATAATTTATCATCCAAATTCAGGACACTTCTGAGAATGGAAAGAGGCATACCTAATTATAATAATAATTGTAAATAGAGACATTAGGCATAAATATAAGATTGTCCTGAGCAAAGGGAGATGTCTGGTCATCCTAATTTGGTGAAGTATACATCTGTAATTATGAGCAATATATTTGGAACTATTTTCAATCAACAGATTTCAATACATTGGAAGGTGATGTACCTGTAGATGTACAGGCCAGCTAGTTTATCACGCAGAAAAAAAATGCCCCCGGGATCAGAAACTGAATTTCTCATTAGTTTTTTTCACAAATACCTGTCTTGGACCACAAAAGGAGAGTAGGAACTGCCTCTAAGCCCTACTTTAAAGTATGTGTTCTACAGCTATGTATGAGAATATATAAGCCCACCCAGAGAGGAAGGGTGGGAGAGTCATATCTAGAAATGCTAGGTATGTAAGAAAGTTATAAACTAAACCACTTCACAAAGAGGTTTTTCTCTTTCCCTCTTTTTTTTTTTTTTTTTAACTTCTCCTTTCCTGGGTTTGGTAGTAACCTTATTACTGGAACAGTTAACGTATTATCCACAGTACTCAATTTATACCCAGGCTTTTCATTTCGTTTCATTTCATTCCCAAGAATTCATTCTAGTACAATTAGATATTGCATGTGAAAAACACTTTGAAAATATGATCATACCAAACAAATATAAGATTGTGGCATTTTAGTATTTCCTTAAGTAACTTTCCTTTCACTGAATATCTTGCTATTCCTGTTCCTTTAGATATTACTTAATATCTAGCATCCTGAGTTTATTTTGAGGTCCTCCATTAATTTTATTATAATAAAAAGATAAAATTGATGCAAGCATAGTCTAATTAGTAACCTCTCATTTCAGTATGACAAGGAGATTACTGTCATCAACACAGCAGTGGCATGTTCCAAAAATTCAAGAAATGGAATATATGATTTGCCAATAACCCCTGGAGAAGAACTGGAAGTCATTGATGTCACTGAAGAAAACCTAGTAATATGTCGTAATTCTAAAGGCAAATGTAAGTTACTGGCTTAGTGACCATAAAATTTCTCTGTTTTAAAAAAACTCAGGGCATTAACTTTCAGATTAGTAATAGTGATTTTTGTTTCTATAGATGGATATGTACTAATTGAACATCTAAATTTCAAGTAAGTGGTTTGATTTTGTACTTCATTTCATGAATTCTAAATACTTAACATGTTGTGTACATTAAAGACTACTGAATTTATTTAAATTCAGGAAAAATTCTGAAAATTAGGTATGTACTACCCTATTCTATAAGGATTACTCTGGAAGAGACTTTATTATTCTGTCTCCTGAGTATGTTATCAAACTTCTCTACAAAGCATACTTATAAACACTTAAAGTAACAAAAAAATATTAAACTGGACAGGAAATTCCCCAGAAATCTCCTACTCACTACTCTACTGGCCTATATATTTTCTTTTTTTCCTCAGGCATCAAGGTTGATCGCCTTAGGAAGAGCAACATCAAATGTATGGATGCACAACTGAGAACTACTAAGATCTTAGTCCTGCCTCATATGGGTTTCAGTTTACATGTCAAAATGAGATAATGGGTCTGTGGAAACTTTTGTTAGAAACTTAGAAAACAAAATAAATCCTCTATATTGAGATGGTTTTACTTCTGAACGGTTATTTTTCAAAGTCACTTCAGTATCTATTTCACTGATGGCTCAAGAGAATGTGAAACCGTGTTAGCATTTGAGTACTTGTTTAATGAGCCATGTCCAAAGTTAGAAATCATGCCATATGGCACCCAGTCAGTTGTACAGATGGTTAGTTTGCTTCTAATATTAGCGCACGAGTGTTTATAATTTCTAAAAGATGCTGTACATTTAAATTGAATGTAATCTAATTCTGAAAAGTAAATGGTGTAACCAAGGTCTTTTAAATGCTCAAAGTATAATCTTAAAATAATTATGAAATGATTATGACTCAGTCTTTAAAAAAAGATCAAGGTATAAGTGTTCTGCATTATCACAAAACCAAAATCAGATTCGAAATGCTGCTCAAAATTGGTTTTTTGGGGGGGAATAGTATGCTGAATGTAATTTATTCCTAAATTCATCCAACATCATTTTAAGAAGTGCCTAAGTATATTGAACAAAATTTAAATAATATATATGCTGTATCAGTTTAAAATACCCTGTTGTACAAAATAGTCATTACTTTGTCTGTGCCTGAACACCTATTCGAATAATAGAATTCATCTGTATTTTTACTTATATGAAAGTAAAGAAAAATTTAAAGACCGAACTGTTAACATTCTATTTTTTAAATGATGTACACTGTTTATTAAGCAGGGTGATTCTGGCCTTCAAGGCTATGATGGAATTTATTCTATGGCCTCATCCTTTATACTGTGAGATTATTTCAAGTTTCTAGGTTCTTTTATCCTCTTTTTCATGTTCCAAATTGCACTTGCCAATGAGGGGAAATAGATATGAATGAAATGCCCAGAAGATTAAGAAAGGTTTTACAGATACGGTGACACTGAAGCTTGGTCTTTAGTCACAAGTATATTTTCTAGACAAGGCACAGAGATGGAAAATCCATGTTTTGTCTGATGACTAGGAAGAACTTCAAAGAAAACAGAGTGCACTGTGTCTGGTGAGAAATGGCAAGAGCTGGAATGGAGTAAGTTGGGGCTAGAATGTGACAGAGTTCACTTGGCCTTTTTCCTCTAGAGAATGGGGAACCATTCAAAGGTCTTCAGGAAGGCAACGCCATATGTTTACAGAGAAAAGAATCATAACAATATGGGTGCTAGACTAGTTATTTTTGAAGTACTAAAGGCAAAAGAGCATTAGACTTTAAAACAGCAGCAATTAAAGTTCCGTTAGATTACAAAGGTAGAGAAACAGAATTAGGGAATGACTCTTTGCTTTTTTGGGAGATGAGATTAAGGATGGTACCAAAATTTGGGAATATATTTCTGCTTGTATCCCCTTGAATTAAATTTACCTACTCAGTGAGAAGCAGGGCAATGAGGCAACCAGAGCCCTCTCCCATACTCTATGGCCCGACCTGTTACAGTGGGCATTATAGACGAGGAGGATAAGTAAGACATGCGGGCAAGAAGGTGAGAGTGTTTAGGGATTTGTTGAGTAGAGACCTTTCATGCAATAATCCTGTACAAAAGAGAATCGTAAACCATATATTACTCTTGCCACCTCACCAAAACATGACGTATTTTAAATCTTATAGTGGCAGTGGAGCTAAATCTGAACTAAGATTTGTCCCATATACTTTCCATCTCATCACAGGGCCTCTTGTTCTAATTCCATGACTCAGCTCTGAGTCTCAATTTCCTCGTCATATAATATTCACCTTGCCTACTTCACAGGGTTGGTTTCGACCTGCAATATAATAAGTAAAAGTGCCCTAAAAATTTTAATATACAATACTGTCTAAGTGATGTTATTTTAGTACCTGACCTTTTCTGAAATTGGAAGAAGTTGAAAACAAAACTATGTTTTGAAATTCAAATCTTAAGACTTGAAAAAATGGCCAGGATGTAATAATTAACTTTATATAGATACATTTAATAGAATTTTAAAACTGAATATTTTTCTCTTTTTAAAGTATAAACCATTTGATTTAAATAAACTAGTACCTAATTACTATTGATATGGAATGTATTTCTAGGAAAAATAATTGCTTCTATCAATTCGGTCCATACTCGATATGATTTTTTCTATTTCACTGTCAGCCACATTTCTTCCATTCTTTAAATAGCACTGAAACTAAATTTCTCACACTATGGATTTCAAGATTCTTTAATGTAAACATTACAACTAAGACTTCGGTGATGTCATCTGTCTCCTAGAAACTCTAATCTAGCATATAAAGTTTCAATGGAAAGACTGAGACTCTATTGTACTTTTAATTTTCCATGAAAAGATATCTTTTCCATGAAAGGATACTTGACCCTAAAGGAGACTAACACTAGCCATGCAAATTCATTTACAGGCCAAGTCACCAGCAACCTGTTAACATACACCAACAAAACTTTCCCTTCCTCCTTTAAGTACCTCTTGAAACACTTGGTCTTCCAAGATGACATAGTATTCTCTTGACCCTCTCCTGCACATCTTCGGAACTTTTAAAACAGATTCTAGGTGGAAGAACAGGAAGAAGAAAAAAATGAATATAAAATGACAAATTCTTAAGACATGGTTGTTTCTGGGCAACAGGGTCAGGATGATCTTTTTTTTCAGCTTCTTCAAACTTCTTACAATAACCATTATCCACACAATTTAGGAAATAAAGGAAAAACATTTTCACTAATAAAAACAAATTCATTCTTTTTAAAGTTTAGATGAAGCAAATTAATGACTAGAGCACAATGTTTTTCAAAAAGTTGCTTTTAAGTATATAAATATGAAAGGTTACCATTATCAGTAGGACATAGGATCACATCTGTGTTGCTTACTCTGTTCTCAGTAGCTATTGTTAGCGTGAGGTCTTCGAGGTCTTTCCCTTTGTATTCTATGGCTGTGGTACACAGAATTTTGGCCTCAGTGATCTTCATGCGTTGGTATACCTGTAAATGTTATATGGCTTTGTAGATAAAGTTAGTTTTGCTAACCAGTTGACTTTAAAATAGGGAGCCTATCCATGTGAGCCTTACAGCATAGTACCTTAAAATCAGAAGAGGAGGGCAGAAGAGTCAGTCAGCTAGTCAGATGCAGTAGAAGAGGCAGGAAACATTTGAAGCATGAGCTTTGAAGGCTTTGAAGATGAAGAGAGCCATGGGCCAGGGAATGGTGATGCTCTCTAGAAGCTGCAAATGACCCGTAGACAAGAGCCAGAAAGGAAACAGGACCTCAGTCCCACAGCAGCATGGAACTAAATTCTGCTAACAACTTGAAAGAGCCTTGAAACATATTCTGCAGAGCCCAGCCCTACCAACACTTTTGTTTTTGGCTTTGTGTGATTTGAAGCAGAAACGCCAGCTAAGCCTACAGAAATTCTGAGTTACAGAACTGTAAGCTAATCAGTTTGTGTTCTTGGAGTGAAGTCAGCATCATGGCAGAGTGAGACAACTCCATTGTATATTGCCTTCAATCTACAACTTGCAGGACATTTATGACCCAACACAGAGGGTGCTCTGCTCAGTACATTGGGACACTTGAAAGAGCTACACATTGACATCTGAAAGTGGGTATACCAGCATGTATAATGGAGGCAGAATAAGTGGGGGAGGAAGGACAGGAATAGAGCCCCAGCCCTGGCTCTCTGGCTCTTGTTCCTGAGCCCATATTCCCAGCAAAGGTGGTAGTGGCAGAAGAGTTGAAGGGTGACCCCCATACCACACAGCCTGGCAGATGGTATGTGGGGCAGTAGCAGCATCAACACGTAAGAATCTAGCTCCCTCCCATGGATTGTGGTAGTGACTGTACCATGGAAAAGGCTGGTAGCAGCACTGGAGACATGTCTCCAGGGTCCCAGCCATGGCACAACAGCACCAGCAGCCACAGGGAACCAAGTAGCAGTATGGTAGGCTCACAAACCTGGCCACCCCCATACCTGCCACCTCTCCTTGATATCATGGTGGTGGCGTAAGACCTAGACATCCCAGACACAGTAGGGGCACCCACCAGCCTGGTCATCCAAATGGCAGATCCACCAATCAGGGCAACACCCCCCTCCAACTGCAAAGATACCAACAGTAGTGGGCACCAGAGGTCAGGAAGGCACAAGTAATATGCAAGTTAAGAGAAAACCAAAACGCACTACAGCACCGTCTACTGGAAAACAGGACCTCTATCAACCTGGTGAATTGTTAAAATTGAAATGGTACCTAAACACAAAAAGTGTTCACTACTTTAAATGTGCCAGAAGAAGAAAAACACCAAACACTGTGAACAACCACGGTAACATATCATGAAAAGAAAATGACAATTCTCCAGAAACAAAATTAAAAATCATGGAAAACTGTGATCTAAATGAAAGTGAATTTAAAATATCAGTCATGAACTCAACAAAATACAAGAAAACTCAGAAAGGCAATTCAACAAGCTCAAAAATAAAATTAACAGAAGAAGTATTTTATCAAAGAGACTGAAACTCAAAGAACCAAGCAGAAATTCTGGAGCTGAAGAATTCAATAAATGAGATGAAGAATGTATTAGAAAGCAATGAAAATAGAGCCGACAGATCATAATGAAGAGAGAATTAGCAACAACAAAGGTAGAAATCTAGAAATTATTCAGATGGAAGAGGAAAGAGGACTAAATTTTTTTTTTTTTTAATGAAAGAACTCTAAAATCAATCTATTAGAAAGGGCAATATAAGGATAATGGATATCCCAGAAGAAGAAGAAAGGAAGAGAGACTATTCAAAGAAAAAATATATGAGAACTTCACCAGGGAAGGAATTGGATATACAACTTCAAGAAGCTAAGAGAACAACTAACTACACCTCAAGTCAAAAAGACCTTCCCTAATACACATTATATGAAAACTCAGAAGTTAATGATATTTCTCAAGGCATCCAGGGAAAACATAGTAACCTACAACAACAAAAACAGATTATTATATTTCTCAGCAGAAACCCTACATTCCAGGAGAGAGAGGAATAATACATTCAAAGTATTGAGAGAGAAAATCACCAGCCAAGAATACTCTAATAAAGCTATCCTTTAGATGTGAAGAGGAAATAAAGGCTTTCCCAGACAAAGCTGAGGGAATTTACCACCACAAGACCTGCATTACGGCAAACATTGAAAGAAGCTCTTCAACCTGAAACAAAACGAAGTGCACAAAACTTTGAGTTAGGCATCAGACAGAAGCAAAAAATCATAACTATCAGAATAGCGTGTTAAACAATTATAACACAAAGGTTAAAAAGTAAAAAACATTAAAAATATCTATAGCTAATTCAACTTGGTAATGAACACAAAATATGAAAAGGATAATTTGTGAAAACGAAAAGTGGAGGAGGAAAAGGATGAACTATTATAGGCAACTGAAGATGCTATCAGAAGAAAAAGGATTATTTTATCTATGAATATTTTATATAAACCTCATGGAAACCATAAAACAAATCCAGAGCTCAGACACAAAACATTACCAGAGAGGAAAGAAAAACAGAAAACCACCAAACTAAAATAGCAGAAAGAAACATGAGGGAAAAGCAATAATGGAGATATAAAACAATCAAAAATCAAAAGATAAAATGGCAATAGTAAATCCACATATATCAATAATGTCCCTGGTGACTTCCCAATCAAAAGGCACAGATTAGTTGGATGAATTAAAAAACAAGACCCAGCTATATGCTGCCTTCTCATAGGCTCAAAGTGAAAGGGTGGAAGATGATACCTCAAGCAAATGGTATCCAGAATAAAGTGAGTTTAGCCATACTTTTATCAGACAAAATAAACTTCAAGACAAAAAAGGTAATGAGATGAAGATGGATATTTTATAATGAAAAAGAGGACAATCCCTTAAGACATAACATTTGTTGATATATATATGCACTCAACCTAGGAGCAGCAAAATATATAAAACAATTATTACTAGACCAAGAGGGAGAAATAGAGAACAACAGAATAAGAGTAGGAGACTTGAACACCCCATCTACACCAATAGATAGATCATCCAGACAGAAAGTCAATAAAAACATCATCCTCAAATGATAAATTAGACCAGTTGGATTTAATAGACTTTTATAGAACTTTCCATCCCAAAACAACAGAACATACATTATTCTCAAGTGCACGTGAAACATTCTCAAGGATAGATATGTTGAAACAAAACAAGTCAATAAATTCAAGAAGACTGAAATATCAAGCATCTTTTTCGAACACATTAATATGAAATTAGAAATCAACTACAATAAGAAAGCTGGGAAAAAAATCACAAATATGTAGAGATTAAACATGCAACTGAACAACTATTGGATCAATGAAATAATAGAGAAGAAACCAAAAAGCATATAGAGACTAATGAAAATAAAAATACAACATGCTAAAATCTTTGGGATTCAGCAAAAGCGGTACTAAGAGGGAAGTTTACAGCAATATAGGCCTACCTCAAGAAACAAGAAAAATCTCAATCTAACATTATATTTTCAAAAACTAGACAAAGAACAACAAAGCCCAAAGTGAGTTGAAGGAAGGAAATAATAAAAATCAAAGCAAAAATAAATAGAGACTAAAATTACAACAGAAAAGATTAATAAAACTAAGAGCTAGTCATTTGCAAAAATAAACCTTTAACTAGATACACTGAGGAAAAGAAGTCAAAATCAGAAATGAAAGAGAAGTTAAAACATACCACAGAAATACAAAGGATATAACAGAATACTATAAAAGGCTAGACGCCATCCAACTGAATAACCTAGAAGAAATGGATAAATTCTTAGAATCACACAATATTTCTAGACTAAATCATGAATAGAAAATCTGAATAGACCAATCATTAGTAAGGAAATTGACAGTAATCAAATACCTCCCAGAAAGTCCAAGACCAGAGAGTGAATTCTAAACCTTCAAAGAAGATTTAATCCCCATCCCTCTCAAACTCTTCCAAAAAATACTGAAGAGGGAATGCTTCCTAATTCATTTTACAAAGCCAACATTGCCCTGATACCAAAACTAGGCAAAGACAAACAAAAAGAAAATTATATGCCAATAACTCTAATGAACATAGATACAAAAATGCTCAACAAAATATCTGCAAATGGAATATATTAAAAGACATTGTTGTATCCCACGACCAAGTGGGATTCATCCCAGGGATGCAAGGATGGTTCATGACCCACAAATCAATTAGCACAATACATCACATTAATAAAATGTAGGATAAAAATCATATAACCATCTAACAGATGCAGAGAAAGCATTGGACAGATATATCAACTTATGATTTTAAAAAACTCTCGAACGGATAGAGATGAAAGTACCTCAACATTATAAAGCCCATATATGACAAATCCACAGATAACACCACACTCAGTGGTGAGAAACTGAGAGCTTTTCCTGTAAGAACAGAAACAAGACAAGGATAGCCACTCTTGCCAATTTTATTCCACATAGTACTGTAAATCCTAGTCAGGGCAAGAAAAATAAAAAGCATCCAAATCAGAAAAGAAGTTAAACTGTCACTATTTGCTAATGATGTGATTTCATATACAGAAAACGCTAAAGACTCCACCAAAACATTAGAATAAACATCGTAAAGTTGTAGGATACAAAATCAATATACAAAAATCTACTATTTCTATATACTAATAATAAAATATCAGAAAGAGAAATGAAAACAATCCCATTTACAATTGCAACAAAAAAAATAAAATACCCAGGAATAAACTTAACAAAGAGGTGAAATACCTGGACACTAAAATCTACAAGACACTGTTGAAAGAAATTGAAGAAGATACAAAGAAGTGAAAATATATTCAGTGTTCATGAATTGGAAGAATTAACATTATTAAAATGTCCATATTAAAGCAATCTACAGATTCGTTGCAATCCATCTCAAAATTTCAATGGCATTTTTCATAGAACAACAACAACAAAAATCCTAAAATTTGTTTTGGAACTACAAAAGATTCCAAGTAGCCAAAACAATTCTGAGAGAAAGAACAAAGCTGGAAGTATCACACTTCTCAATTTCAAACTATGCTACAAGCTCTAGTTATCAAAACAGTATGATACTGGCAGAAAAACAGATACACAGAATAAAACAAATTGAGAGCCCAGAAACAAACCCACACGTATACGGACAAAGGAACCAAAAATATACAATGGAAAAAGCAAATTCTCTTCAATAAAAAGTTTTGAGAAAACTGGACACTCACATGCAAAAGAATGAAACTAGACCTCTGTCTTGCACCATACACAAAATAACTTGAATGTAAGACCTGAAACAATAAAATACATGGAAGAAAACATAGGTACGAAGCTTCTGAACATCATCAGTGTTAGTGGTGTTTCTGTGAATTTGACTCCAAAGACAAGAGAAATGAAAACAAAAATGAACAAGCAGGACTACATCAAACTAAAGTCTTTTGCATAACAACAAAAAAAAATCAACAAAACAAAAAGGCAACCACCTGAAAGGGAAAAGATATTTGCAAATGATAGTTCCAATATGGGATTAATATATCCAAAATATATGAAGAACTCATACAACTCAACAAAAAAGAAACCACTCAATTTAAGAAAATGAACAGAAACATTTTTCCAAGGAACACAGACAGATAGCCAACAAGCACATAAAAAGATGTTCAACATCATTTAGGGAAATGCAAGTAAAAACCACAATGAGGTATCACCTCACACCTGTTTGAATGGCTATCATCAATAAATCAACAAACAAGTGCTGGCAAGGATATGGAGAAAGGGGAACCCCTGAACACTGTTGGTGGGAATGTAAACGGGCAGCCACTATGAAAAACAATATGGAGGTTCCTCAAAAAATTAAGAATAGTACTACTATATGATCCAGCAATTCCTCTTCGGGGTATTATCCAAATACAAAAACACAATTCAAAAAGATGTATGTACCCCTATGTTCATTACAGTTCGTTACAATAGCCAAGATATGGGAACAATCTAAGTGTCCATCGATAGATGAATGGATAAAGAAATTGTGGTATATATATATGCATATGTATATATACATACACACACACACACACATATACACACATACACACATACAATGGAATACTATTAAGCCATAAAAAAGATGAAATATTATCATCTGCAAAAACATGGATGGATCTTGAGGATACTATGCAAAGTGAAGTCAGAAAAGGACAAAAAAAAACATGATTTCACTCATATGTGGAACATGAAACAAAAGATAGATAAATGAACGAACAAAACAAAAACTCAGATACGGACAACAGATCAGTGTTTCTAAGAGGGGTAAGAGGTTGGGGTGAGGGTAAAATTGGTAAATGGTGTCAAACACATGGTGATGGATGGATACTAGACTTGGGGGCGAGCCTGCTATAGTGTATACAGATGCTAAATTATAATGTCGTACACCTGAAACCTATATATTATTAACCAATGTTACCTTGACGATAAAAAAAAAACTGCATTGTTAAAATCATTAAGTTTGTAGTAATTTCTTATGGCAGCAACAGAAAACTAACACAATGGCTAAAGTTAGAAATTACAATGTACAATAAAGAAGCAAAAGTGGACAAAGATAGTATGAAATCTCCGAGAAATCATTAGGCAACATTCTTCTACAACAGCTTTCTCTAATTATTCACTGACGTGCAGAATATTAGCTTAATAACTGAACAGAAACAAAAATAACTTTTAAATTAACCAGACAGTTTAATTTGATTTTGTGAAGAAAGCTATAAGCAATCAGGCAGGCTGCTGTTCTCTTTTGTGTCTGTTATCTATGAGTTTGTACAATGCAAATATTAACTAGGGTGAACCTGTAACTGTGAATGTTGTGTAATTCAAGAAGACATCTTTACCACACAGTTACTGAAAGACAGTAATCATTGATCCTTCCCACTGATCATTGAACACTCACAAATAAGTCATAACAAACAAAACTGAAATTTGAATTTATGGTTATTAAAACAAGAAAGCACTGGGAATCTGGTCTTTTTCTTCCTAAAACGAATTATAAAAAGTGATCCCAATTTCAACAGTTAAAAAAATGTTTTTAATAGTTACGTGCTTCAGTAGTTTAATGTACCAGCCTATGGAAATTTTTTCTTTTCAAAGATGGTCTAAGAAAGAATACAGGATCTTCTTTAAAAAAAATTTAAATACTTAATATCCAATCTTACATTTTCTGATGATTGTCATGGACATAAACTGTTGGCTGTCAACTTTCAGTTTTATTTGTTGCATTCAAAATCCACTGTATGATATTTATGTATACATGATAAAGAATACAAGCATTCTTCTGAAAACAATATTAAGATTACTATGCTTATTAAATTTACAGTTCTATAACAATTTTACATTAAACACAACATTGTACAGCCATAGATCTGTGAACAGTCTTGACAGAAAGCTGTGTTAGTACATCAGCTGACATTTTAAGAAGTTCTGAATATATGTTGCAACAGAAGACAAATTTGATAACTGAATATTCAATGTTTCAAGAAATTTTGTCACTTAAAATAAGAATACCATAATTTGTGAAACTGTGGTCTAAAACACTTTTACCACTACATTTTTACCACATAAGACTTACCTAAAATCAAAATATCAGTATCAAAGATATCTATTTTTTTAAAAAAAGAGGATTTACATTAAATATGAGGATGATTAACCCTGTATTTTAACAAGGGCTTTCAGTTTCTCACATACATCTGTGAGGTAGGTTATTATCCACATTTTGTAGGTGAGAAAACTAAATGAGGTTATGTGACTTGCTGCTGACATAGCAGCCAAACTGAGACTCAGATTCCAAATTAGATTATATTCTTTGCATTATTTCTTTCCTTCACAAACTTTTTAAGGGGCTGAACTATAAAGATTGCTATTCATTGCATTCATTTTAAAAACATGAAAAGGCAGCCAAACTTTTACCAAGGTGACTTAAAAAGTGAAGCAACATAAAAGAAGTAGAAAAATACATCAGTGAACAATTTCTGATTGTGACAAGGTGAGGTCAGGCCAAAAGAACCCAAAAAGACAAAAAGAAAAACAATGTGAACATTTGAGGGGGGGAAATACAAACAAAAGTGGGAGAAATCGGAACATAAGAAAATACAGTTCAAATAAGTTTTTGATTAATTATTACTGTTCCTATAATTTAAAAGAGAAGGCACAATTAAAGTGTTTTTGTTTTTTATTTTTTAGATTGGTGGATCTGTTTCTCTTTTCTATTTTATGAAAATGTCATCTGTCTAGAAAAGTGGCCTTTGTCACAAAACTTATTGGAAAGAGGCTTTTAGCTGTAAAAAAATGCATGTGTAAATTAGCAGCAAAAAACTATACAATTGATTCTCCTTGGCTAGAACGTTTCTATTTTTCCTTGAAATTTTAAAACAACACAAAGTGGCAAACACTGAATAAACAAAAAAATAATAATCACACTATATGAATCTTGTCAAAATTCTATGAATGCTCAAAAAAGCTTTCATGCTAGGATATTCTACAAATGCTTTTTTTCCTGTAAAGAGCACTCTACTCTAGAATTTCCTTAATTGCACTTTAAATGTAACTGAAATTTACCTACCCTGCTTGTCCAAATAATCATAAACTACTTCCACAAAATCTAAACTGCTTTAGATATAAACAGTAGTTACCAAAAGTCACATACACAGTCACGGCCGAAAACTGGCATTGCTATGCAAGACTGGTAGTAAACATTAACATTGGTTCACAAAATTAATACAGGCCCACAGTCTGATAACTTCTAGACCAGCCTGATTCTTATCAAGTTATAGCTGAAGAAGTTTAATTAAAACTCAATCCAGTCTAGACTGTGGGTCCTGTTCTCTTTGCTATTACTGTTCAGTGGCATCAAATACATCATAATTATATGTGGGAAAGGCTACTAAAGGATACTGGCATCTTGTTTAAACAAGGTTTATATAATTTTTAAAACTCATAAAACAAATTACATTTCAAAGTTTTATAAGGTTTGAGAGAATTCTATCAAGCTGATAATAATTAGGTAGTCCGTGAATAGAAATGCACTCTATGAAAATAGTGTTTTATCACTTAACATGCATACAAAATGAAAAGTTACCAATCTGTATATGAAATTTAGATAAGCCTGATTCAGATAACAGTCAAAAACTATGATAATTTAAGATAGGGGCTGAAACTGGTTTTACTTTTTTAAAAAGATTGTACTATAAGAACCATGTAAATAAAATTAGAAGAATCACGTCCTAAAAAGTTCCTTTAGTATTAAGCAGCACCCTCGATAACGTAAAAGTACTTATAAAAATCAAAATGCTAATCATAAATACTTCAGATAATTACATCTAGTTAGTACAATCAACTGGTTCGAATAATTAAACTAAGAAATAATCAATTAAGACTACATTATGTCACTCTAAGACCTGAAAGCAATACATTTGTGTTTACTTTTATTACTCAACTACTCAGATGTTTCATATGAAGAACAGTGATCAACGCTGAATACCTGTATGGCATTAAATCTTTATGAAGAGCTTTCTGGTCCTGCTTTCTTATCTGGAAAGTGGTTACCTCACAAGGTTACTACAATATATTAAGTTAATAAATATGGAGAGTCTCTGGATCTAACAATCACTAAGAAAATGTATGGAACACTTCCATCACTTCAAATTAGTCATGTTTTGCTTTATGTCAAGTGCACATGATGCTTTAACATACTTAGTTGTCTGGATAATTTCTGCCATTTGTATTCCAGAGGGCAGCTGTACTTAGAAAAATATTCAAGTATATACATACCTTCAAAATGCCTCACCAAACATATAGAGAATATTCACACTAGTATAAAAACTAAATATATGAAAAGTGGATACTAACACAAATCATATAAGACATAACTTTAAAGCCCGAAGATATCTCAGAGGTCTTTTAATCTATCCCTCCCACTTTAGAGGTTACAAAAATGAACCCCAACATCGGATGTAACTTACCAACAGATTGCACATATCCCTCATCCAGAATTTCTAATAAAGTAGAATCTCTGAGAACTATTATCAAAATAAATTACATTCCCTATTTAAAAAGTCACAGAGTGACAGGATGACCAGGTAAAGAAATGCCAAGTTGAAAAGGTGGGGAGTCTTTAAAAACAAACAAAAACAAAGTTGTGAATGTGTCTAACATTTAGATACTGAGATTTCACAACCTTTAATAGGATTTAAATTATTAACCAGTGAATAGACAAAAATACAATATCTGTGTTAAATAGGTTCCAAGCTTTTATATTTTATAAATGAAAACTGCAGTGCTTATTAATTCAGTATACTGCACACTAACAGAGGCTATAAATAAATCATCAAAAAATCTGTAACAGTTGTCTATGATTATTTTCTCAATTATGTTTCATCTAATACTAAAAATCAATTTGTATTCCCTGAGTACATATTGGCTAGGGAATAAGAGAAAGCAAACCCAGAATTATGGAACTGTCATGGATAACCTACATGCAGAAAATGGACAACTATCTGTACTACATATAGCCAATTCCCTGACATTGAAATACTATCATTTCTGATTAATGTAGGCTCCTGAATTCTCTTGATGGATGGATGGATGGCTAGTATCAAGGAATGCAAACACTAGAGGTTACAAAAGTGTCTCTAAAAGTTTGTTGATGAAAACAATCCAACTTATAAGAGTTTGCCTACCTCCCCTTTTACAAATTCTATTTGAGATGTTTCTTCCTACATTAAAGAATAATAGAAATTAGATCTAACTATTTATAAGTATTTGGAAAATGTTCACTGATTACACATTTTGAAAGTAAGAATCAATGATATTGACTGATCATCCATACAGCCATAAGCATTAATCACTAATCTCTTAATACTTTTTACAAGTGATCTTGTTCAAGATTTTTCAGTTATTCACTCAACACAAAAAGTAATTTTGCTCCCAATCACAACCTGATTAAGAAAATCATGGTGCTATGAAAAAGCTGCAGACATACATAATTCTATTTAGTCCAGCATTTGCTCAAGATGAGTATGTCCACAGTTTAAAATGAAATTATTCTGATTTGAACCAGATTCTCTCCAACAAGTGAAAGGGGTTAAAGCAAGTCTTTATTTTGTTCTTAATTATCCTAATTATGACAATCTGGAACAATAATTTCCTAAACTAGTATATTCCAAATCTGCTTTTTCCCTTGAGATAATAAGTTTAAAAAGATGGTTAAATTAATTTGGGCAAAGTAGGGTTAAATAAAATTAAATTTTTTTTTTTTTCTTCACAGAAGGACTTTGATATCAGAGTCTTTAATGTTCATATCCATTGTCATCCTCTAGCGAGAGGGTAGCATGAAACATTTTCCAAACTTGCTCAAATAGAATCGTGTTTTTGTTTTTGTTGGACAATTACAGAATACAATTTGGGAAATGCTATTCTAGAATCCTATGGAGTCCATTTCCATGATATAGCTAAGGCTTTATCTACAACCTACTAAGAGAAGGTCTCCAGAATTTTAACTGGAAGGAAGTTCTTGCCCCAGACCTATCTACCAAAGACCATATCCACAATTAACCAGTTTATAAGATTAAAATGTGGGAATTCAGTAATTTATTCTTTCCTGGTCATTAGAAACAAAAAGTCCCCTTTGACAATGTATCTAGCCCCTGTTATACTGGACTAATAAGCCTTCTGTAATCTTCTCTCTTATATAAATAACAATTTGAGATTCACAGAATGTTATGTTTTAAAAACTTAAGCATACAAGAACCAAAACTGTAACCCTTTATTTTCCTAAAATTTTGACAGGTAACTACCAAATTGTAGATAATCATGAATACTGGCAAGAATGAGCAAACAGTAACTATTTTAACTCTCAAAAAACATGATAATCATCCATATAATTTTGATTTGAATGTTTCTAATATCTGAATTATTAGACTAATGAAGCTAAAATGCCACTGGATTCCTTCCTGTTGTTTCTTTACCTTCAAAATTGTTAGAGAATTTGTCACGGGAATAAGGAATGAGACTAGTTCCTTATTTCTAAGGTCATCCCATTCATAGTCAGGCAAATGTTATGAGGTGGCCTTGTTTTTCCCAAAAGATATATTTACACATTTGGAGAGGCCAAAATTATGCCATATTTGTAATGCACATCAGACTAACACAACAGGACTACTGCTTATCTCTATAAAAATAATGACAAAAAGCACCCTTTGGTGCCACTAGATGGCAATCTTTCAAAGGTTAAAAATTCTTAACTGCAATCCCACCCTCTCTTTCCCAGCAAAGATTCCATTTATTTTAAGAAGTCAGACTTTAAAAGTCATTTAATGAGTATTTTTAAAAGTTCTACAAAACAATATGATGTAACACTACAAACTCCTGACTCAAACTATTTAAAGACAGACATGGCTATCTTCCATAAACACAGGAGAAACTTGGTCTAACATTCTCATTTGCTTCCTGTAGAAAACCTTTTTGGCAAAGAGAAACCTGTCAAGGCTTAGTCACTTTTTGTTTTCAAGAGCTTAATCTTTTCTAGGGCAAGTCAGGTGAGATTGTTAATTACAACATACTAAAGAAAACGAATAAATACAAATTAGATAAATTACACATAATTTAAAAATTAAATACTTTTACTAAAACAAAATATAATCAATCAGCTATTATCTACCCTGCTGTATACAAGTTTTTTTTTAAGATTACAACACACACACACACAACCTGCACAAAGCAAAAGTTTGGTTTTCCTTTAAAAGCATTGGTGTGTGAATACATATATGTATATATGTAAACAGCACGTATATTTATACAAGAGAGATTTTTTTCTTAATGTTCAGGGCTTCCCTGCCCTAAGAGGTGCAACAGTGAAGGCCACAGCCTATCAAGCTTTGGAGGTACATAAAAGCCCTTAGGGCTAGAACATGTTTTCAAATTGGATGGCTAGCAACCAAGATATAAAACAAAGAAAGGTAACCAGAAAAGATTTAAAAGCTAAACCAATCAGCCACTAAGGATTAAACAATAAACAAAGACAGAAGGTGACTAGGGTGAGGGAGGGGTTGGCTGCAATAACAAACTTATTCAGATGAAGAATTAACATGTGAGATGCAACCTCTCCCTCTCTCTTTCACACACACACACATACACACGCACACACACTCCCCCAACTACCACACCCAGTAAGAAATCAAAGATAACAGCTCTTTTTAAAGAGACTGTTGATGCTTCGCTTTGTTTCATGTAATTATTTCATCACATTTTAGAAAGTACAAAAATAAATAGAACAAAAAAGAATTTGCAAAAGGTAGGTTTTGAAGTCATGTTTTAAAATGATATGTTTATGAAAAAGATAAAAGTCGTTGCAATTCCAGATGTTCCAATACTGAGTAGAATCTTGAAGGCTTTTAAAATAAATGTTATTCACAGAAATCTCAAGATAAAACCTCTAGTTGGTTACAGTTTTTAAGGAACAAGGAAAGCAGTCCTGTTACAGGACCACAGCCCTTGTGTTAAACACTAGGTGAAAACTATTAGAAGAACTTGGCTTCTGATATTTTGGGGGCAGGCTTTTAAGAATTTAACATTTAAACACTACTTACTAATGCTTGTTTTATTTTTTTAATCTTCTCGTGCAAAAGAATTAGGTGCATAAACACAGCTTAAAGCCTGCTGAAATATTTAGAAGTAAACTGAATTTACCTAAAGAGTAAAGCAAGGAGGTGCTGCCAAACCATCCTTTGAGATGGTTCACCAGTGAAGGTGTATTAATCATCTGTAGTGAACTCACAATTTTAAATTAACAATCTTCATCAATGTTCACCTATTAAAGAGTCTGCCTATGTGAATTTATCATAGACAAAATAGAATTACAGACTTCTACAGGTAAATAAAATGTCAAACTCGTTTTCAGTGATTTCAATGGCATTGGGTGTCCCCTGGCAATATTCACGTCTGTCAATCAGCATTTTAGAGTATGTGATATGCATAAGTAAAATAATAATTTAAAGAATATATCTGATTTTCACAGTGCAGTAACAGAAAGATATAAACTAGGGATAGAACATCAACGGGCTAAAGTAGTGATCAGACTGGCACACATTTCAAAAAAATCCATGGTGTGACTGCCCAGCCGAGGTGTAACTGAAGACAATGGGTTTCCGGTCAAGGAGCCAGTAAGAGAGCCAGAAAGCGAATGGCTCTCTGGAGTTACAGAATCAAAACTTGATCTTGGTCTGTGTAAGCCAGCAGCAGAACAGGAACGCTGAGGTGTTGAAGAACCAGACCTCTGCTCCACCACCTCATCTGAAATGGACCAAAGAAGAACAATTTATCTGAAAGGTCTATTTGTCCTAGCCCTTCCTATTAAGATGCTATATTCAGAATATTAAATAAGTAAACACATCTGAGCAAAGGCAATCTAATAATGAATGTCATATTTCAGTGTTTTAGGAGCAGGGTGATAATACCTCTTTCCTCCCACAATGGAGAAAGACATCACTAATCAATCACAATACTTTCACACAGTCAAAAGGTGACCCCTAAATCCTTCTCAACATAAGATTCAGCATTAACCTTGAAATCAAACGAATACCCTGCAATGAAGAAAACACATCCTTGAAGGCTTATTTTCTTACAGCATATCAATAAAAAATCATTCAGGTAAAAATAAAAGTTACCGAAACACAGTAGTTCTGACCTTCGGAGTACACTGAAATTGCCTGAGAGTGGAACAAGGGAAATCTTGTTAAAAATTCAGATCCCCAGTTTTGCAGAAATTCTGATTTAGTAGGTCTGGGGGGTAGTTCCCAAGAATCTGCATTTTAATAAGAACTCTGCATAATTTTGATGAAAGTGGTCTGGGGACCATACAAAAAATGCTATAGTTGATGGTAGTTCAAGAATAAAATTTACAAGCTCTGTTTAAATAGACTTCCTTATATCTGAACTCAGTCTTCCTCTTGTTCCATCTAGCACTTGATCCTCAGTTTATTCAGTTTTATCCCACGTGGGCCTCTGAACAAAACAAGCACATCGGGTTCACCCAGGTCTGATCCTTGGCACACAGTAAATACTCAGATAGAACTTCCTCCCTCAACTCCTTTGGCTCCTGGACAGCCACAGGCACCGAAGTCCAACCTAAGTCCCAAGAGAGGCCTGTTCGGTCACCTTGGCCAACCAAGATAAAGGAATTTGATGAATGGGGAAGTTTAGATATTATAACGCTAACAGTTATAAAATATGAATGAGAAAATGTGACCACCTGACAACATCAGCTAATTTCAGGTAAAAACTGCTTCCCTGTTTTCTGTTCCACAGCCAACACTTTTGATGCCAAGGAAGCACTTCTTTTGGAGAAGTGCTGGATTTGAGATGTGTGTCTTTGATCCTTTTCATTTCACACTTACATTTTTAGCTCAATTTAGATCACTTAAAAACCAGTGACGAGCAACCCACCACGTCTTTGAGATGATTTTAACATCCTGTCAACTAGTGCCCAGTTTTATCTTCTCAGAGCTCATGCCTGCATAGCTTCCTTACCATCAATGCTTTTAAAGTCCAAAAGATAGCTTCTATTGTCAACCAGGTAAAGTTGTAAGCTCATTTTCACATAATTGCCAGTTACTGGATTTTTCCTTCTTACACGAAGATGGTATGCATTCACTACCTAAAATGGGAAATTTTCTTTAAGGAAAAATGTTAAAAACAACAAACTACAAAACATCTCCCTATTCTTATTGCAAAGAATACCAAAACAAATAACTGATGGAGGTAGAGCAGAGAAGAAATTCGTGAATGATCATTTAAAAAAAAAAAAAATCTACAGCACCTGGTCTTCCTAGGTGGTCTCCCATCCACATACGAACCAGCACCGACTCCGCTTGGCTTCCGAGATCATACAAGATCGAGCGGATCGGGCGTGTTCAGGGTGGCATGGCTGTAGACTTGAATGATCTTTTTTTTATATTACATGGTAGGTTAGTATTTATTCAATCTCCACCAACAGTAGTGTGTATAGCAATTAAAATTTAAAGGGAACTCTGAGATTATATGGCATCTAGCCATCATTCTAGACATGCCTTACTCTAAAACACCAATAATAATTTTGGTTGCCCAGCCTCAACTTGAATATTTTACTTATGAATATGGAGTAGAAAGTATAAAGGGCAACCGACATTAATAGTTTGCATCAGGCACTGTAATAGGTATTGTCACAAAATTTAAGTATCACAATAATCCTGTGAGAAAGGTATTATCTGCCTTTTGAAGATAAGAAAATTGCAGCTCAGATAAAGAAGATCCTGGGTTTGCAAAACATCTATCAAATTAGTTCCAAAATTTTTCTGCAAGGAATTTTAAAGATATTAACAATTCTTTTTTAACTAAAATCAAACTGCTACAGAAAACTGTGGTTTAAATGGTTTCAAAGAAAAATTTTATTTATGTATTTCATGCACAAATAATGAAATGAAAATGACTGATTTATTCAAACATGTCAAGTGAACATTTACATGGTGTGCTTGAGTGTTTTTCTTCTACCTTTAAAAATACATTCACAGTCCTCAAGAAAGGAACAAGAGTTATAGGGATAACGGAAATGAAAAAAATGTTCCCCCCGCCCCCTACATATACACAAATAGAATTAAAATAAATTGGAGCACTAATAAAAAAGTAAAATGTGGACTTGAGTAAGAAAAAGACACCGTAACTAAGGATTAAAAGCACCAGCCAAATAAGGGAGATTTTTCTCAACTTAGAGAAAATATCTGTTGAATGAACAAAATATAGCCTGATGGTATAATGTGTATTGACCATTAGCTGCTACAGCTGTTGGCAAAAAGCAAAAAAAAAAAACCTTCCCTAAAAAAGAGAGAAAAGTAAAAATATGTATCTTTGAAGACACATGACTTTTTATTACTATAATGGATGCTGAAACAGGTGACTTCGAGTTCATTACCTTTTGTTTATCTGCCAAAAATGCTAGTTTGTAATTCAAAAATATCTAGGTCCTCAACATCAACACTTTTCTTTCTTACAGATGTTTGTTTCGCATGCACATGGTATATTATTGCAAAGAATGGGGTTTATCAGCCAGAAGCATCAAAACCACTTAATTTACAACTAAATCAAAAACAACTTTTTTATCGACCTCAGTTCTCAACTCAGCAGCTCACAGCAGCTTACTACGCACAAAAAATGGCTTCTACAAATCATCTCAATATACAATTTCCTACCTTCCATTCAAAATCCAGCTGCTTCATAGCTCGGTAAACTTCAGCCATAATGTCATATGGTTTGCTTTGACTTCGGATCCCAAGATGCCACTTGGCTTTTTTTACAGCTAAAGATTTGGGCTTAGTTGTATTCAGCGCATCCAATGGACATCTTGCTTTCGGGCTGTCTGCTATAAGAGGTGGCATCCTTTCTGGATGAGGTTTCAGGCCTGGGGGAATATGCATGGCACTATCATCCATAAAAGAACCAGTTGGGGGACTAGAGGCGAGATAGAACTCACTGGCTTGGTTCATTATTCTCCGATTGTCAATGATAAGATGATAAGCCACTGCAAGCTGGTCTTGAGGGTCACCACTATATAAACTGTTCATTACTTCTGATTCTGTACACTCAAATTTTTCACACACTTCTTTCACAGCCTCATCATCAATGACGTTAGCATCATAGGAGGGGTCTTCAGGAAATAAGTAACTGGGCAAATCTTGTTTAAACCATTCATGCTCTCTAGGAAAAATACCACAATACACTATTGTAAGAACAAGCTTTGGCAACTCCCAAATAATTGAGACATGAGGCAATACAACATAACGGAATCAGAAAGACCTGCTCTAGTAACTTACTAGCTGTGTGACTCTGGATAAGTTAATTAACCTTTAACCTTGAGTAACTGTGGTTATTCGGACTTGGGTATCTGGCTGACATTTTCTCAAAAATCAACAAAATGAGCCTGTCACTTAAGAGGAAACAATTAGAAGTATTTGATGCCAAATATAAAATCCAAGCTTTCAAGTAAAATTTTAGAATTATGTGTAATTTTATCTGTCTCCATGAGCTTGACGGCTTCTCAATACTTAAAGACTTTTCTGAGAACTTTGTAATGATGATAATAATGAGTATGATTTTAATATTATATAATGAAATGTGTCACCATTTGGAAAATCTAACTTGAAAACTCAATATTTTCCAAATGACCAATGCATGATATTGCAGAATTATACATGGGTAAAAGATCCACTAAAATGCAAAACAGACCAGTGAATCTTAATACAAAACAACTACAATAGTTAATTGATATATTTTCATATTTGATAATTCAACTAACATATTAAGCTTTGGTTTAATATCAAAGAAAAATATCCACAGCTATCTAAAAGGCTATTAAACTGTTCCTCTCTTTTCCAATCCCTTATATGAGTGAGGTCAGATTTTATCTATAGACTTCAACTAATATAACACATTGCAACAGTGAATCAAGAAGTAGATATGAGAACCTGTCATCTTTGATTAAGCCGAACATTAATAGGATTTGAAAATGTAAAATAATGCTTTTTGTTGTTGAAAATAAGGTTATTTTTCATACAAGATGTTATTTAGATGTTACCATGTACAGGTTGATTATTTTTAAGTGAATTAAATATTTTGTAAATTTCTCAGTTTTAATTTCTAATATAATAAATATTGATAGATATGCCTGCATTAAAAAATAAAACAAAACACAACACAACACACAACTCTTTGGAGACCTCAACTTTAAGAGTATAAAGGGGTGCGAAATCAAAAAGTTTGAGAAACAGTCTGCTAAATCTTATTTTCTCACACTTCTGGGCCTTTGAACGTGATGTTACTGTTGTTACTATAAGAAATCCCACGCCCTGTCATTTAACTGTACTATTACTACTCCTCCAAGATTGCATAAGCATTATCACATGGGGGAATGAGGTACCCCCTAAGCTTAAATTCAGATCAATATACATTTTGCCCGGATGCCTGCTATTGACTGATTAATTCATTTATGAATATTTACTAAGGACACTCTATGTCAAAAAGACACACTCCTTCACCTCACAAAAGAGATTATATCCTAGCTGGATAAAGATTAAACAAATACTCACAAAAATAAATATACAGTTACAAATATACAAACATGAAAATCTTGTGATAAAGATTCTGAGTGGAAAACAGGGTAAAATGATAGTATATAATTCAAAATGAGAGATGATTAGGGAAGCAATTCTGAGTAACATTTAAGCAGATACCAGGATAATTAGAAGCTAAGAGTTGAGGAACAGGTATCCAGCAAAAGAAACAATATATGCAAAGACTCTAAGTCAAAAAAGAACTTTGCCATGTTCAAGGAACTAAACTCAAGCCACTTTCATGAAAGCTTAATGAGTTATGAGTCGGAGTGGCAAAAGATATCAGATATTTCTGACAACTGTTATGTTATAAAAAAGTTTTTGGGATTGGAACCTATGGTTAATGAAAATCACTGAAAGATTTTAGATGGGTGGCATGATCTAATTTGCATTCTGTAAAGATTTTTCTGGTTGTGATAAACTAAATTGAAAAGATAAAAAAATGATGATGATAACGGTGATGACGCTAGTGCAACAGTCCAAGTGAGAAATGATGGTGTGCCAGACCTTGAGGATATACAAAGATGAAACCTCTACAGCTTCTAGTAGATCTTTCTATTACAATATTCCCACTTTTTTTTATAGTTCTTGATTTATTCTTAACCTTTCTTACTATACTGGGAGCTCCTTGAAATAGGGACCAAGTCTTATTTAGCTGATTTCCAATACCCAATAAATGCTCAATAAATGTAGAATAAATAAATTATGACTAGACACATTAAGTATGAAGACAAAAATAAATGTGTTTATTTGCTATATCATGATAATAACAAGCATTTATTAAGTGTTTAGTAATAAAAATGACTGAGTATTAATTTCTTCAAAAGAAATAATGGATAAGAAATTATGTTACACATGTAACATTTTTCAAAAGCAATGACAAATAGGAAAGTAAGCACTTTTGAGTGAACTCCCCAAAACTCCCTCTTCCATTAAAGCAATGAGATGACACACAAAAAAATTGTCAAAATCAATTTTTTCAGAACTCTGGAAATGAACTAAAAGCTGTATCTCAGTAAGAACAGAAAGATTTGTGATATTTTAAGTTGTCCTATATCCATCTACCTTTCCTCATATCTAGATAGCCTTGAAAACCAAGAGCCTCACAATCATGATAGCCCAGGAAACCAGCAGCATAGCAACCACTGGGGGAAAGATGGGGAGGACAGGTTTAGTGTTCCCCAAAAGTCCTATCCCAGAGAATTGTCATTATTTGACATGTCTAGCAATTCCCTGGAAACCTCTACAAGCAAGCCTTGTCTTCATCTCACCTCAGAGCTCCCTCACTGCAAACAACATTCTCCCCAGGACGATTGTCAAAAACAATCAATGGCAACTGACTAACATCTCAGCTGCCCAAAGCGTCAATAAGAGTTGGTCCAAACAAGAAGCTGATCAAAAAACTTAAAAGAAAAAGGGAATAAGAGTTCCATAGGAGTCCTTGAAATACTCTGATATATTCCTGGGACTCAAGAAGGCCATACGTATATGAAGTGTTGTATGTGAAAGGCTCTAATTTCTCATCACTGACTGACTTTGAGGCTCTGTGCTAGCAAGAAATGAAGACCAAGGCAGATTTATGAACTTCTTGGAGCACTGAAGACATATCTCAACATGTACAGAGTCCCTCAGCAAAGCCTGGGAGACTAATTAGATCAAGGCATTCAAAGAAACCTCTAAAAATTAGTTGACCATTAAGCTAACCAGGCAGAGACTTCAGTGGCTACCCATGGCAAAGAATACAGACTTTATGGAATTAGTTCAGCAAAATCACTAAACAAACAAGAGCAACAACATATTATTATAAATCCTAGGTATATACTCATGAGAAATGAAAACATATGACCATAAAAAAAATCTGTACATGAATGTTCATAGCAACATTATTCCTAAGAGCCAAAAAGTGAAAACAACTCAAATATCTACTAACTGATGAATGAACAAAATGTAGTATATCCAAACAATGGAATATTTTTTAAGCAAAAAAGAAATGAAGTACTGATACATGCTATGCCATGAAAGAGTCTTGAAAACATTATGCTAAGTTAAAGAAGCCAGACTCAAAAAGCCACATGCTGTATAATTCCACTTATATGATATGCTCAGGATAGGCAAATCCAGAAAGACAGAAAGTGGGTGCCAGGGACTGAGAAGAGGGGGAAATGAGGAATGACTACTAATGGGTAAGGATTTCTTTTGGGGATGATGAAAATATTCTGGGCTGAAATAGTGGTAATGACTAAAACTTTGTAAACATACTAAAAACCACTAAGTTATACATTTTAAAAGGACATATTATGGTATGTGAATTATATCAAAAAAATGAATAAATATTTAAAAAACAATCAATAGGGAAATATTCTAAATTTTGATTTCGAATTCATTAAATGCAAGACCATAATTGTTTACAATGAGAAAAGTGCCAATTAAAAAGCCGCACTTTCAGCTTTTGATTTTCAGGAGTCAGTTTCTGAGTTAACTCTACCAAGGTAAGCAGTAACCAGGATGTTTATGAAGGTTCACCTGAGACATGATCAATTCATTTCATAAGGATTACTATACAGCTACCAGAAAGTATGTCCTTCTATCACTATTACCTGATACCTAATTTTGATGTGATTTAAGACTAAATGAGTGATAAAGACTACTAATCAAATTTTAGAACTTCCCAATATGTCCAAATTTCTTTAAGTGAAACTAAAAGAAGTTATCATTTTAAAATAATATTAATAACTAACATTATGGGCTGGCTATTGTTCTAATAGCCTTAATTATATTAAGATGAATATTTGCAGTTCTTACAGAAATAGTAAATTCACATGGTTCAACTTAAGACTATACTCCCAACAAATCTACTATGTATGATGTAACTAAAGTAAAAAAGAAAGTATATGCTGATAGCTAGTAAGCAAAAGAATCAGGATTCATACTTAGACAGTTGAACTTCAGACTTTTCACTTTTAACCATGACAATATTAATAGTAATACTAAACTTAAGGCATTTAGGAAAATACAAAAATGTGATTTTAATGAAGACAACGTCTGTCTTGTCTACTATTATATTCCCAGCATCTAGTAGATGCTAAATATTTGTTGAATAAAAACAAAATGATTAAATGAATGAGTAGGTATTGAGATACATTTTATAACCACCAATGGTTTACTATCTGTAAGAAAAAATAAGATCTGTACAGAAATAACATAAGAGAAATATAAAATAAGGTAAAATGGAGAAAGGATAGATGTCACAGAACCGATACAGCAATTTGAAGCAGTGGAAATAGAAGTTTTGAATTCAGGCAATATCTGAGTTGAGCTCCACTGCTGACTCTTATTAGCTTCATAATTTTCAACACACACAAATTTATTCAACACTTAATTCATTTTGAATACTCAGTGCTTGGTACATATTAACACTTGGTCCCTAATTTAAAGGAACTTAAAATTTAATAGGGGCAAATAGATACATAAGTGAATCATAATATAATCTTTCTAAGCTTTAGTTTCATGGTTTGTAAAATGAGATTAATAACAGCTACTTATTGAGAGTCAGTGCAATAAAATATGTCAAGTATCTGGCAAAATACCTGTTATATAATCATTGTTCAATACTTAGTAATTCTTTCCCTGCTGAACTGTATTTTATTGAATAAAGAATTCCCAAATATTAAAAAACCAAGTTTAGATTTAAAAAAATGGTGAAAACTACTAATTGAAGTTATTATATTAAGTACAGAAACGAATGCCACTATTTTATACCACCTACGTATGTATAAATTAACTTAGCCTAGTAAACTTTTATTTACATTTTTCTTCTAAAGCCTGTACATATACAAGCACCTATTTTAAATAACAGAATCAATACTTTTCTAAATGTATGTGCTGACAGATACAAGTACATATCAGCATATCTAATTTTCTTTCTAAGGAAAAGCCAATTAAATAAACTATATATTCTAAAGAATTATGAACACAAAAGGTGCTTTTTCTGCTAAGTTCATTTCCATAACTAAATCTGGTGCTAATTTACAATTTTACATTTTTATGCACGAAGCCTGGAACACTGAAGAAAGACTGGGAGAAGAAAACAGTACAGGAATGCAAAAAGAATCAGTCTTTTCTTGCAAGAGATCAGTAACAATCACGTAAACAACTACCTCGGCCATCATTTAAATATTACAAGAGTCACAGGTCTCTAAATAGTCATTCTGGCTTGTGAAGAGAAGGAGGAGGATTCTGGAAAGATGTCAAAAAAATGTGTTTGTAAGCAAATATCTGATGAAATGTTAGGTAAGAACAGCAACAACAAAAACCCTCTAAGAAACATGACTTGATAAGCAAAAAGTAGAAAGCAATGAAGTATCTTGACTTGTGTGTGCTACATAAAGGTCATATTCACAGTAGCACCAGCAACCATACTTTCCAAAGTTTCTCACTAACAAGATATTCTTCACAGCAAACCTACTAGTAGCTATTTTTGGATTCGAAAAATCTTAACAAATCTTTTATTCTTTATTTCATCGACCTTATGTAAAATACATAAATCTCACCCTGTTTTTCTATTTGAATTTTATTCAAATACTTTCTGGGCATTTATTATATTCTTAGGCCTTCTAGCACTGCATATACAAAGATCAGTAAGACATTCTCTCTATCCTTATTTAGTTACAATTTAACAAAAAGAAAGACACACTGAGAAATAGCTACATACACTGAGAATGAAAAACTAAAAGCATGAAGTAAATGTGGAAATCACAGAAATGGAAGCAGCTAACATTGCCTAGAGAAATTAGAAGTGATTTCACAAGGAAGGTGATATGTGAGAATTTTAAAGGATGAATGGAAATCTATCAGGTCAAATAGGGCAGCAGAGACAAATGGAATAATATAAACAGAGATATGAAGACATAAAATATATTTGAGGAACAAGGAAAAATTCGGTGCGGCTGAAGACCTGGTATAAGGGATGTGGTAAATGAGTGCAGGAAATGAGACTTCAGAAGTTAAGTACAGCCTTTCTATTGAGGACCTTGTATGCTTTGCTACCTAAGCTAAAAATTTGGGAAACAGTTTAAAATATTTAAAAGATGAGTGACATGATCAGGTTTGTGTAATAAGAAAAGTAAAATTTGTATAAAACATTTAATTGGTGATACTATTACTAATACTAGAATATGTACATAGCAGTAACAAAAAACATATTCACCTTATATCTTTGATAGTTGCTCGTTTCAGGGGGTCGACCTGCAGCATATGCATCAGGAGAGTGGCAACAGAACGATTCAGATACTCTGGGATATAAAAAACACCTCCTCGGATCTTCTTAAATAATGTAGGTACATGCTCATCATCAAATGGGAGGGTGCCACAAAGAAGAGCATATAAAATAACACCACAGCTCCAGATATCAACTTCAGGACCTGCATACAATCTAAGAAAAAAGATGACAACACAAACCTGAAATGCAAGTGTCACTTTTTCGCATTTACATGACCCCTACTTCTACATATACACAATATGCACTTGGAATATAACACTTTCCAAGGTCTTTAATGAAGTCCATGGCCACTCCCCAAGTCTCAGTGGTTATTCCCCACAGAGAATAATTAATCAGTCTAATCAAATACTATTCAAGTTTTCCAAGAGAAAATGGTATTTTTGGAAGGCACAAACTCATTTAACTGAACTTATTAATTTAAAAATATAAAATTTTTTATGGTTGATTTTTGATAGAAACATCAAAGTAGATGACAATTAACTTGAAGAAAAAAGAATACTATATAGTATATAGGCTAAATCTTCTTACCATAAAACAATCACAAGAAAGAAAATGCACATATAATTTCAGCCCTGGCACACCTACTTTAAAGAATATTTGAAACAGTAAAGTGCCTAATTAGTCCTGTGGCAATATCGTTGATAGTATTTATCCTGTATCACATTATCCTGAGTACCTACTACTTTCATTCTAATCACTTGCTAGCTCATGGAACTAAGATTAGCTTTGCTCCAGAAAACCTGTATTTAGAAGGTTATTCTTTTTTCTTTCACCTATCTACAGTATTAAAATTCCCCTGATAGCACATTATCAAACTCAAACCTGAGTCTGAGGTAAAAAAGTAAATCTCCATAATTCCAATTAAAAGAATATATTACATTTAAATAAAAATTGCTGTTCATCATTTACACTGTTGGTTGTATTGTCCAAACTCCTAAATCTGCTCCTACGATAATACCTTTTCTATTTTTTCTCTCACAGAATTCTCTTAATTTTTAAAATCAGACATGGGTCACTGAAGAAGACTGGCATTTATCATTGCAATCTGTATAAACATTCTAAAAATGTTTGAATGAATAATCTATGTGAGTAATTACACAATCTACACTTGTGTAGTTTAATTCTTCAAAACTCATGCTTCAAAAAAGCAAAAAACTTGTGTATTTTATAAAAGAATAGGTAAAATTTTATTAAAGGCTCATGTCTGATATGCAAATAATGACACTAGCTTAAATTCAGTAAATATTTATCTGCACTTCTCTAAAATAAAAATCAAGATTTATTTCAGTCATTTTTTAAGGAACAGCACATTCATAACAAAATCTAAATTAAATGTTTAAAAATTTGTTTACTATAACTATTATCTATTCAACAATGAAAAAATTAAAGGGACAGCTATTTCTACTGTCTTAAAAATCTTTGTCTTCCAAAGAGAATATATTATAATGAAATGTTATCAATGAGAAAAATATTACAAAAAGCTTTCTCTTTACTGATATATAATTACCTGCCTGAGATTACTTCAGGTGCAGCATAATTTGGAGATCCACAACTAGTTCGCAGAAATTCACCATCTGACATCATATTAGATAACCCTGAAAATAAGTGTAAAGTTTACCTGGTGCTAGATATTTTTTAAAATAGATACACAAACAAACAGAGACTCATGGACTGGACAATAGACTAGTGGTTACCAGAGGGTAGTGGGGAATGGAATAGGGGGAGGTAGATGGAGTAAAAAGGGTCAATTATGTAGTGAAAGAAAGAAATCTAACTATGGGCGGTAATCACACAATGATGTGTGTGTGTGTGTGTGTATGCCTTTCTGTTAAATTGTACACCTGAAACAATGGATTTTGTTAACCAATGTCACCATAATAAAAATAAGTAGATTTTTTTAAAAAGTAGATACAAATACATGAGGAGAAATGTCAACTCTTTAATATGCCATAAATCATATTTTTAATTGCTAAAAAAAGCAGTGGAAAGCATCTGTTAGACTAGAAAGAGACCATTTCAGAGAGCTGTTACACTATGACAAAAAAAGCTAAAATGCATCACACATGATTGGAATTAAATTCCTCTTCTAAATAAAAATGTTGATTCACTTCACAAATATGAGTTATTCTAAATTATATCAATTTTTTCAAGCATAAACGCATCAAAATATTATTTACCCATTTCTACAGTTGAAAGAATAAAATAGAGACTATTATTTTTTATGCTATTCCAAAGCCTTTTTAAAGAATCTCTAAGTAGAAATTAGGCTACAATTTATAAAGGTTATGTTCCAAAAGTTTTTAATTTGGAAAGCTTTAATTCAACACAGAAAAAATAATCGACTGAACCAAAACTCTATTTAACTATAGTACTAAATGAGTTTTGTGATTTAGAGCAGCAGTCCTCAATCTTTTGGCACCAGAGACTGGTGCTCCTATGAGAATCTAATGCCTGATGATAATGAGGTGGAGCTGAGGCGGAGATGCTAGCACTGGGGAGAGGCTGCAAATACAGATGAAGCTTCACTAGCTCGCCTGCTGCTCACCTCCTGCTGTGCAGCCCAGTAGAGGTCCGTGGCCAGGGGCTTGGGGACCCCTGATTTAGAGAAGGAAGAGGAATAAGGAAACTTGTTTCCTGATTTTAGACCAAAGACAAAGTACTGACAGAAATTTTAAATAAGCAATGCTGAACTCTGGCACCCTTCTCTCTCTCTATCATCTCTCACTTCGTAATCCTTTTCCCAAACGCCCTACTATGGCACCCTTCTCCAGGTACATTTACTTGAGAAAGTGATCTATAAAATTATATCTTTCCTTTTATCCCTGACAAAAAACTCCTACCAAGTTGTTAGATGTTACTCTGAGATCCACTGACACTGTACCTATCAATTCAGAAGAGCTATAAAGCTCCAAAACTGCATGCGAATTTTCATGTACCTCTGTTTAGGCGCATTCATCAAAGAAAGTGCCCATATTTTCATTAGATTTTCAAAGGAGTTTGTGGTCTCCACATAAAAACAGTTATGTTTCATTTCCTTAGGAAGAAATGCAGATTGAATGGCTTTACCTTGATGTTAGCCCTCTAACTTCTCTAGAAGTATCTACATTATTTTTTTAAAGTGTGTTTAAATAAACAGAACAAGCTAGTGTGGAGACTGTGCAACAAAGCCCTTTTCATGGTACAGGATTTACAATGTTGTAACTGAAAGTTTAGTTTTTAAGGGCTGTTACCGACACATTTTATAAGGCAGTTAGTACGTTTCTGAACAACCTCGGAGTTACATACCAAAATCAGCTATCTTGGCATTCATGTGTGCATCCAACAAGACATTTTCTGGTTTCAAGTCTCGATGTACAACCATATGCCTATGACAGTAATCCACGGCAGACAGGATCTGCTGAAAGAGCCTCCTGGCTTCCATCTCTTCAACCTATCAAGTATAAAAGAAACTGCACTAAGAATATTCGGGACATCTACATAGCAAGAGTTTCAGTTTCATAATCAGCCTAAATATAACTGAATAAGCTAATTAGGATTGTGTTGGAATTCTTAACAAATCAGACAAACCAAAAACTTGCATTAAAGGTTAACACGTCAGTCAACAGGTTTTTTTTGCTACTAGGCAGTAATATTTAATTTTCGATTAATACTACTAAATGTGCCCAAGTTTGGGGGAATCGGCAAGTAAAACAATCTAAAATAGAACTCATGTGAAAGTGCTAAGAAAGGAAATAACTGCAGCTTCCACATGAAGCTATGGAACATATTTTGCATTTTGAAAAGCATAGCATCACGTTACCAATTAAATGGAACATATTTCTTGAGATCAGTATTTCAAAAGGTGTTCTTTTTAAGAAAGAAAATGTCTAATAATCTATATGTGTAGTTGAGCATTATTACAGAAGCAACCCCAACTTTGAAAAAGGTTAGGAGTTTATTGTACTAGATATAGTATATTACTCACCCGTCCATGTTTACAGATGTAGTCAAATAATTCACCACCAGACACATATTCCATTACCATAAAAAAATCTGTTGGAGTGCTGATCACCTGGTATCTTTTTTGTAAATATAAAAAAAGTTAATAAAAATATATTACTTTAACCAAAATCCATCTCATATATCTATTCATGCTACAATTTTATATTTCAGTGTCTTATATTATTTTAAGGTGGCAACAAATTATGTAATTTATCAAAATAATCAGAGAACCATAAACATGCAGCTTTACAAAATTAAACTACTTTCTAAGGCTTATGGATTTCCTTCCAAATTCTCCCTGCCATGTTTACAAAATCTTTGAAATCCTTCATTCTTCAAAAACCAAGTAAAGCATTAATTTTTCCATTTAAACAAAAATTTGTTTCAGTCTGTAGAGATGAGGTATCATATATTTAAACATAAGTAAAAAGTATTCTTGGAAAGGTTAAATGATACCACAAGAATATAATCAACAAAATCCAGAAGTGGACAAATGATCCTTCTTCAACAAATAAACTTCAAGAAAAAAAGAAAAAGGGGAACCTATAAATTAAGAGTAACTCAAGAGTCATATTACCAATTATACTGTACAGACTTATTTTGATTCTGATTCAAACAAACAACTTTAAAAAATCTTTTATGAAACAAGAAAGTTTGAATACTGATTGGACAGTTAATATTAATTTTTTAGGTGTTATACAGAACTATGCTTAAGTTATTAAAATTTTCTAAAAAGTATCCCAGAGCAGACTGAAGAGTTTACAGATTAAAAACATAATATTTGGGATTTGCTTCAAAATAATTTAGGGTGGGAAAAGTAGGAGGAAGCAGATAAAGCAATACACTGACAATTGTTGAAGCTGAATGACAGATACATGAGGCTTCATTACTTTACTTTGTATACATTAAAAAATTTACTTTGTATACATTAAAAAATTTCCATAATAAAAATTAACTAGATGTATGTGTAAATTTATTATTTGTTTGTTTCTAGCTGAGCACATTAAAAAATAACAAAGAACCTTAGCTCTATTTGACAAAATAAAATTTTTTCCTAAAAAACTACAACTTACCCCCATACATACAATTTTACAAAAGTGAAAACTTTAAAACAAAAATATAACAATGTTTTAATTGAAGGTTGCCCTTAATACCTATATAAATGAATAACTATTCTACTTTTTCAAATAGGTTTGTTTATAAAGGATTATCTATAATCTGGTTGATCATGAGCAACCTCTAATTTACACTGAGTTACTACTTAGGGCCACTAAGTATAGTTGTGTAGTTTTTGCATGGCTTAAAGGTACCCAGTGGAAGGCCCAGATGCCACCCTTTACGCAGTATACCTTAACACAGGATGTGCCAGAAGCAGGGGAACCTTTTGGTATTTAGTCCACCCAGACAGGGCACCTTTTATTAATCTGCACAAAGTAAAGTATGTGCTAGATGGTGATTCTGGTTACTATCCCCTATTAAAAGTGAGGGGGAAATGGCCAGGAAGTTGGTGAGATAACTACACACTATAAATTTTAAGAGGATACATCATGTATAAACACTTGAAAAAAGTAAAACATTATAGTACTAAAAATGATTACAGATTTTCAGAACAAATACTTCTAGTACCAATCTTTAGTCTTTGGGGTGAAAAATGACAGGGAATCCCACTTTATATAAAATAAACTAGTATAATTGAGGAATAAGGTTGAGAGTACTTCAAATGAGCTGTGGAAAGGGAATTTTACTTAGAGCGCTAAAAGAAATGGGTCTATAAAAACCATCCTAACAGGCACTAAACTCTAATTGAATAAAATGAATAGTGTAGAGCAGGAGCACTTACTATGTCACCTCATTGTAGGCTAATCTGATTTATTAACAGAATTCTCAACCACTTGTCTGCTCTATACATCTTTAGGGCCTAAGAGAAAAGAAGGGATGAAATTCTAATATATTTAGCTGCTGATTTCTCCAAGTATATCACAGGTCTTAAATAGATATTGTTGAATTGAACTATTTCATGAAACCTCAAATTCTACAGCAGCCACTGTCCACATCAAAGGCCAATCTAGAGCAATGAAAACCACAGCTAATATTACTGAGCACTTACTGTGTGTCAGACACCAAGCTATTAAATGGTCACACTTGATATTTGAGTACCCACTTCTATTGCATTTGGTAAGATCAATAGCTCCTCCCTGTGCTTGTGGAACCTATCCAGGAAGACACTGAACAAGTATTCTTTTCGAAACACAAATCTGTTCTTCAGGAGATTCCGAATTAGACATCTTTGGGAGTTCCCCATTGCTCCTAGGTCCTGTATTAATAAAGCCCCTGATTATCTCTATAGTTTTGTGTCACCTTTGATTCCTACCACTACAGTATACTATTTCTTTTATTTATTAGTCATGCTGCATTTCCTCCTGCCACAACTCCTTTATATAAGTTATTTCTGCTAAACTGTATATTATACCATGACCTGTATGCCACCCTTTAACTTGTTACTAGTCATCTTTTAGATCTCAGCTTAAAGGTCACTCCCTAAATCCAGATCGAGTCCTTTTTGCTCTCACAGAAGCATTGCCCTTCACTTCGGAGCATGTATCTCAGTTTATAATTATACGTTACAATGATTAATGAGTATGCACCTAGAGAAGTATGTATAACAAAGTAGGTATTTAAATAAATATGTAAAATAGCACCTTTAAATAATGTGAGCAGCTTAGAGTCAAAACCAGAATAATCTGAGACTGAAAAATTATAGCAAAATTACAACAAAACCTTAAGAAATAAAATTTTAATTAACCAGAATGAGGTGGAGATAAAGAGAAACATAATTTTTAGAAGAAAAAAGTCTTAAGAAAAAGGTGAAGTTAGTGAAAAAGGTAAATTTCAGGACATGTTAAGCCTGGCCAGAGTAAGCCAAATCTTTTGTGCCTTCTAAAATAATTACACTGAAGTGTTACAAGAAATTCAGTCATGAATCATTCACACATTTCATCATTATTTTCTTAATATTACAGAAAAGTAAACTAATGTGCTTTTGAAAACTTTTCAAAAACAGTATTTCTAATTAAGCAAAAAAAAAAAAAAAAAACCCTAAGCATTCCCCAGTTTGGGCAAATTATGTGTACATTTTTAGGCAATATCTATTTAGACAGCATATAACATTCATGAAAAAAGAAATCTTTCTAAAGCTAGACAAAAAAATCAACATTCATGAGTATTCCTTTTTGATGGTTATGTCTATAGAGATTTAAAAATATTATTTATATAGCTATATATACAGAATATTTTTCTTTAATTAGAACTCAGTTATAAAGAAATAATCATTATCCTTGGTTCACAGTACTTATCTTTATTGGTCCATCAATAGTCTTCTATTATTATTTTTAATAATGTAAGTACTTATAAACCCATACCCAAACAAAAAGCCAAGACTTTGACAATACCTTCCATCTAACCGTACAGTAGTCGCCCTTCCCAGCCTATTGCTTCTCCTCACGCAAGGCAGCCATCATCTTGAATCCCCTGTTCATCCTTCCTTGTTTTCTCTTTTATACAGTTTGATTTATGTATGTACATATTTGTGTATATGTCTATCCTCCGTATTTATGTAAAGTACATATTCACATGTATATTTTTATTTTAATTGTTCTTAGCTTTTAAAAAAGTGTATCATTCCATATGTAACATTTGGGGACCTGTATTATTGAGATTCATCCACATTGTTGTGTTTTCCTATAGTTATTCAATTTGACCATTGTATAATACTCTATCGTATTTATTCTTCTACTCTCCTGTTAATGGAGAAGCTATTTATTCATCCAATCTACCACTAAAAGATATTTAGATTGTTTCTACAATTTTGCTATTATAAATTGTGCTGCTGTGAACATTCCTGTACATGGCAAAATTTTCTCTCTGATATACACCTGTGAGTGGAGTTGTTGAGTCACAGTTAAATAACTTCCTATCTTACTCAGAGTAAAAGCAAAAATCCTTACATTGGCCTATAATAGCTTACACAATCTGGCTCCCTTCTATGTCTCTGAAATCATCTCTTACTCTAATTCCCCCTAGATCACTCTGTTCCCTTGAGCTCTGGCCTATGGGAATTTCCACCTCAGAGCCTTTATATTTGCTGTTCCCTCTACTTGTAATTTTCCTCCTCCGGATATCTGCATGGCATATTCCCTCACCTCTACACTGTCTAATATACAATATAATTTACTAATAGAGGTTTATTATCTATCTCCTCACTGCCCCCCCCCCAAAAAAAACACACAAATATAAGCTCCATAATAGCAGAGATTTTGTTGACCTTTTTTTGTTTGCTGATATATCCCCAATGCCTAAATGGTGCCGTTGGTTGAATGTATGGATCAACAAGCTAACTTTCTAGCTTTATTTTCCTCCATTTCTTTACACATACTCTGTGCATCAGACAAACCAGACTGTGTGTGTTCCCAATACACCATAATCTTTACACTTTCATTTTTCTGCTCTTGCTTATCAAGGACCTTGTTTAAATGTTACCTCTTTATACATGCTACAACTAATTATCTAACACCTACTATGGTGCTAGGTGCTAGGGAGATAAAGATGTTATTTGACATCTCCATTTGGATGTCTAAAGGGATTCTTAACATAGCTGAAACAGTACCCTTAATGTTCATAACCCAATGTGATTCTCCTCCACTCTTCCTATCTCAGGAAATGGTATTATTAACACCACTTAGTCACCCAGGCCAAAACCCAAAATCCTAGTTGCTCAGGGAAAAATTTTTAGAAAGGATTCCTTACTCTTTTTTCTCAGTAATTCTTTAGTTCTACTTCCAAAATACATATATTGAATCCATCAATTTTTCTCCATCTAGACCGGTGCTGTTGAATAAAACTTTCTGCAATGACAGAAATGTTTTACCTTTCCTCTGTCCCATACAATAGCCATTAGCTACATGTGGCTATTAAGTATTTGAAATGTGGCTATTGTGACCAGAGAACTAAATTTTTAATTTTAATTAATTTAAATTTATGTCACATGTGGCTAGTGACTACCATATCGGACAGCACAAATCTAGACTATTACTTTAGTTAAAGCCTCCATAATCTCTCAGCTGGCCCATAACAATAGGTCTTTCTGGTCTTTCTGATTCTACTTCTGTCTCCATACTCATTCTACACCATGTCATTCCTCTAACTCTCCGAAAGATTCTCATTTAGAACAAAATCCAAACCTCCTAGCAAGGCCTTCAAGACTACGATAACTGGTCCATTTCTCCTCTACAATCTCATAAACCACCTCTCTTCCCCTCACTCCACTCCCGACATTACAAAAATCTTTTTCCTACAACACCTGAAATTTGTTTCACCCTTTTGGGGTTGCTGTTCTCCTTGCTTTGAGAACACTATACCCAGATCTTCAAATAGCTGGATCTTTATCATCCTTTAGGTCTCAGCTCAAACTTTACCTCCTCAGTGAGGCCTTCCCCAGAATCTAATCTAAATTAGCACTTCCTCTCTTCCTAGTCGCAGAGTCTTTGATACCACCATGTTTCATTCTCCTCGTAGCACTTATCACAGCCTAAAATCATCTTATTCATTTGTTTACTTACTATCTAGATCTGCTAGATACTGCTAACACATAAACTCCAGAAGAGCAGAGACTTTGTCTATCTTTCACCATTGTATCCCCAATACCTAGAACAGTACCCATCAGAGTGTAGCTACTCAACAAAAATTCATTAACTAAAAGAAAATAGTTCCTGATCTTAAAGAATCCAGTCTTATAGAAAATAGTAATAAGAAAATGAACAGCTATGACATAATGTCAATGCCTTTGGAAAACCTGAATGCTGGGTGCTATGGAAGCAGACAGGATGAAACCCTAACCCAGTCTTAAGGAATAAAGTAGGTTTTCTAAAGATTATTGTTTTTAAAAGCTGAGACCTAAATGACAAGTTAGAATTGGAAGCCTAGGGAAAGGGAGATGTGGGTAAAGTTTTCCAAGCACGGGTAACAGTTGAAGTACAATAAGCAAGAAAATATGGTAAGCAGAGAGAAATGGATGGATCCATGAGACACACTTAGGAAAAAGAGTTACAAACCTTAATGATTAATTATATCTAAGGGGTGACAAAAAAAGGATGCCCAAAAAAGGATGATGCCCAAGTTTTAGGCTTAGAAAATTACATGAATGCTACTTTCATTTAAAAAAAAAAAAAAAAGGAGGGTAATAAAGGAGTAAGTTTGGGAGAGAAAGACAAGTTCAACTTAGTTTCAGATGGCTGTAACTTCAGAATGGAATCATCCAATAAACCAACTGATAAATGTGTTTAGAATTCAGAAAAAATAATGGCCCAGAAACATAGATTTGGAACTCTTTAGCACAGAAGTGACATATAACACCAAAAAAGGTTTACTAAGAAGATTACAATAGATGAGAATACTAAAATACATCAGTATTTAATGGCCAGGCAAATAGAGAGGCCCATGAAAGAAAATCTTAAGAAGAGGCAAGAACTAAAAAAAAAACAAGACTGTAATGTCATAGAAACCTAAAGACTACAACAGTTCGAGGTGGTGGTGGTGAACAATGTCCCCCGGATGAATAAGATAAAAACTAAAAAAAAAAGCATACAGGCAAAAAGCATCTCTGCCAAATTAGGTGTTGATCTTTGGACCAATTAAAAGAGAGTTTCCCTAAGAACTAGGGGGAAAGAAAAACAAGGACAAAGATTAATTGAACAAATTCTCGTTCATGGGAAAGTTTGGAGTTTCCTTTCAATCTTGCTTACTATTCATAATTTTCTCCCAGTGGGTTTTTTTTGTTGTTTTTTTTCCCAATTTGAGTTAATAGAGAATTGTGCAATAAACAGCCTTCTTTCTTGGTATTTAGTTTTTAAACTTTCTTGCTAATTCTAGAGGCCCATTCTGTAACAAGGAAACTATTCTTGGCAGCTAGTCCAAGACTGTACAAAACAAACAAAACCACTGAAAGGATCAGGTCTCTCTCCCTGTTTAAATCACTAACACTAACAGGAGTTGTATCAATAAGCTTGTTCTTAAGAATACATGAGTGCTTTTTTTTTTTAAATTTATTTTGATCAACAATTTAAGAGGCAATGTAGCTGAATGGATTAAATAAGTTCAAGGCTGGAAGCCAGAAGCTTTGAAGATCAAATTTCCCTCTGCCAATTACTTTCTGACTAACCCTGCTAACATTCTATAACTCCTTCAACAAACAAAATAGCAAATAATAAAATAATTCTAAACCAGAATGAGATAGTCAAACCAAAATTAAACAATTATAAATAATTATAGAAATTGAGAAAAGAAAACACTGGTAGACATGACATCAAAAATAAATCCTCATGACAACTGCAACTTCTGACAAAATCTGATTTCTGTTTGTAAGAACAGCACAGGAGCTAGGACCCATACCCTAAATGTGCAAAATTCCCTTGGAGTCTTTCAGGGTTGGCATTCTAAGTGATGAAGCCAAAGAATAAGGTAAATATATAGAGATCGCTCTCTTCCCCACTCTCACTTTGGCATGTTATACTTTTAGTCTGGCTTCCCAGCTTTCTCTTCTTATAGGAAGTCACCAATCAGTAAGAAAGAGCAAAGATACTTAGTTTAGAAGTCACTCAATAACTAGAATAGTCATTACTAACACGGAGTCACAATCAGATATGAACTATTTCAGATAACTGAAAACTATTCAAAATCATGAAAAAGGACTCCAATCAGCTTGTAGGTTGCCAACTCCTGCTTTAGGTCAATAATGCACATCAAACACTAGGCATTACACCAGTGCAAACACATTTAATGCTCGAATAATACCATGAGGTATCCCCATTTTAAAGTTAAGGAAACAAATAATAGGAGAAGTGAGTCTCTAAGCTCACAGGTGTATTTTGATATTTATGATAACCTTAAAAATCCTGTATATTCATATTCTGGATCATCTAGAATATAGGTCCTAGATGATAATCTTATAATCAAGGACTACCATGCAATTTCAGGGGCTTCATTTCTTGTTTATGTTTATGATCAAGTGAACTTCAAGTGAAGATCAAATGACACTAAAGCTTACTGTTAGAATGAAGCTTTCACACTAATGATTGAGAATTGAGTCATCACAGGTTACCCAATAGCCTGCCAAACCCAAAAAAGCCTTCTCTGAACAGTCAGTGACATATTCAGGCTGTTAGTGAGGTGCACTGAATGGGTACCATCAATGAACACATCAATTTGCAATAGTTCACTAGCAATAAATATAGCAAGTGATAGTAAAGACTGCATGCATGTTCCAAATTCCAGCAATAACTGGATCAGCCACTCATTTAAGGGTTTCAAGAATGCTATTGCACTAGTTTCCCATTGCTGCCATATTTCAAACCTAGTTGCTTAAAACAACAAAAATGTATTTTCTTATAGTTTTATAGGCTATAGTTTTATAGTGTGGCACATGTCTCACTGGGCTAAAATCAAGGTGTCAGCAGGGCTGCACTGCATTCTGGAAGTTCAAGGGGGGAATCCATTTCTTTGTATTTTCCAACTTTTAGAGACCACCTACATTCCTTGGTTCACATCACCCTTCCTTCATCTTCAAAGCCAGCAAAAGTCGGGTGAGTCCTTCTCACATCTTATCACTCTGCCCTTGCTTCTACCCTGAAATCTCTTTCACTGACTTTTTGACTCCCTCTTCTATGGTTAAGGACCATGGTGATTACACTGGTCAAACCTAGATAACTGAGGAAAATCTATTTTTAAGATCAGCTAACTAGCAACCATAAATCCATCTATAACCTTAATTCTCCCTTGCCAGGTAATGTAACATATTCACAGGGTCTGAGGACTAGGACATCTTGGGGAAGGGGGCATTATTCACCCACCGCAGCTATTACGCTAGCCTTGTCATGAGGTATAAACAGGGTTATCTGTTTGTCCTCGTTAACAACAACATCCAAAGGCTGCTTACTAACAAGGTTCGGGCTAAATATAATTTCTGATTATAATGAACTAGCAAAGACTCAAAGATATTAACCCTGGTTTTTTTAGAGTATAATTATATACTTTTTAGAGTATACTTACAGGCTTTCTCTGCAACAATATTATTTGAATCAAAATATATAATATTGGGCCTCCTTCTACTAGTTCTACTATTAAACTAACGGTGATTTGGTTTTTGCAAAACACCATTATTTGTCACGTTACACTACAGATACTACTTTGAATTTCATTGACTTGTCTTATTTGTATCTAAATTGTCAACTTATTTTGGTTTCATAACTGTGCCCAAGCTATATGCATACAGAGTTTATATTTAGTCCTTTGTTTCTGTATACTTAAGTAACAGCACAGTCACGTGCTGTTTAACACAAGGATACATTCTGAGAATGTATCATCAGAGAGTAAACTTAAAGCAAACCTAGATGGCATAGCCTACAACACACCTAGGCTATATGGTATAGCCTATTGCTCCTAGGCTACAAACCTATAATAGCATGTTCCTGCATTGAATATTGCAGGCAAGCAATTATAACACAGTGATAACTAGTTGTGTATCTAAACGCAGAAAAGGTACAGTAAAAATATGATATAAAAGGTTTTTTTCAAATGGTACACCTATATAGGGTGCTTAACGTGAATGGAGCCTGCAGGACTGGAAGATGCTCTGGGTGTATCAGTAAATGAGTGGTGAGTGAAAATGAAGCCTTGTACATTACAGTTACTACTAAAGACTTTATAAACACTGTCCAGCAGGCTCTGCCCTTGCTCCCTTCCAACAGGGTCAGAAATAGAACATCGAAGCTGTCAATGCTGATCCAATGAACAGAAATGTGGGACACACTGACTGGAAATATCGAGGGAAAAACTTGGTGGGGTAAAGCATAGGTCACCATAATAACGACTGTTAAAAGGGAGTAAAAGGTGGCCTGGGTATCAGTAGGAATAAGAAACCAAGATCAAGAGAGAAAAGACCATAGGGGATTGTCATGGCAATATGGTTTTGGCTATTGCATGATGGAACAATGGTCAAATTAAGAAACTTTATGGTATTCATAAAAATTTTAAAAAAGTAAAGAAAGAGTTTAACATGGAGAGGGTATAGAACTGAGAATTTAATATTTTGACTTTGGAAATTTGTTTTTGGTTCCATTGACCCTATCTAGCACAAAGGGCTCTCTTTGGCACTGGATTGATGGAATAAAACTTATCTTTTACATCGTTACAACCTGAACGTATTTCCAAAGTACAGGAACAGGCTGGTTCCACACTACCACTGAAAGCTTTTACTGAAGTGGCAGGGGCACTTAATACTTGTTAAGGCAGCTCCGGTGGATGTGTCCTCAGTCCCGGGCAGTGGACTAGTACCAGTCCTGGCCTGTTAGAAACTGGGCTGCACAGCAGGAGATGAGTGGTGGGCAAGCAAGTGAAGATTCATCTGTTTTTGCAGCTGCTCCCCAGCACCAGCATCACTGCCTCAGCTCCACCGCAGATTATCAGGCATTAAATTCTCATAGGAACACCTGGTGCCAAAAAGGCTAGGGATCTTGGGTCCTCGACAAAATAATTTACAGCAAAATACTCTGAAGGCCATCAAGCTATATCTGGGAAGGATGTAGCACCCTCTGAATATGTGTCACTGGGAGACAGGTCTGTGGCTGACTGATTTGGGTATAATCGGTACACTCAAAATTGAGGTGCTGTGACTTAGAGGGAATTTATTGCCAAGCCCACAAAACTGCTACTATCAGAAAAAATATATATTCCTCCCGAACCACATATCTTTCCATTTCTTATAAGAAATTCAGCTCCATTATAATCTTATGAAATCTATGTTGTATATGCGATCCATCATTGACCAAAACGTTGTCATGCAGTGCATAACTATACATTAAGTCAAACCAAGTATCCACAAATTAATTTTTCCTTTAAAATGAATTTATATAACTCCCAGTTTTGAAAAAGACTAGAGGACTACAGTAGATATTAACAGCATAGAGTTTGTAATGAGATATGAACTCAACTACCAGCTCTGCAACTTACTAGCTATTTGAACTTGGACAAGCTGCTGATATTCTTTAGATATGCAATTTCCTAATCTATAAAATGAGGATAATAATACCTACCTTATAGGCTTATCATGAGGATGAAGTGAAATTGTATATGCAAAATGTTCAATATAATTTCTAATCATTATCAGGTACTCATTAAGATTAATATTTACTTAATAAAACTCTAACCAAGCTTTAAGATAAAAAAAAAAAGACAATTTTCAGTGTTTGGCATATTACATTTTCTCAATAAAAATTAAACTGCAATGTCAATTGATTTAAAGGAATACTACTGCATACTTAACGTCTCAATTTTCTATGGGTCTAGTTGATTTTAAATTAACTTCCAATTTTATTAATTAGCTTATTTATTAATCTCTAATATTTACTTATTTTTTTAAGTTTATAATTTGTCTTATCCCTCCCAAAATCCATTTGCCTTCCTAGGAGTTTACTATCAGTAATTAAAGTAACAGTTGCAGTTTTGTAAGTAATATCATATGGTGGATAATCTTTAACAGTTACTTTCTACCTTTTCTAAAAAGAAAATACCCATATTGGTATGTTAATGAAAATTGAATAGAAAAAATTACAAAATGAATCTACGAATATCAAAGTCCTAAATGAACTTTAAAATGAATACTAGAAATAAGAGTCACCTTTTAAGGCTGCACTCCTCAATTTCAAAACAATTAACTTTTAATGCTAAACCAAAAGTATGTAAAGAAGGACTGACAGAGGTTAAACAAATTAACACTTGTTGAATATAAATATGAAAAAGAATATTTTTATACAAGGTTAACTAAATATAAATAATTATTTATAAATTCATAAATATTTCAAGACAGTTCTCCTTTGTATTATCAGGTACAAAAATACTTACAGTTTGATAATATGAGGATGACGAAAGAGTTTTAGATTTTGAATTTCCCGTTTTATTTTTCCAACAACATCTAAACTGCGAATCTTCTGTCTATTTAAGATTTTAACTGCCACTTTATGGCCTGTCAACTGATGTTCTCCAACTAAAGAAAAAAGGAAAAAAAACTGCTGTCATAGCAACATAATCATGTATTCATGCTTCTTTACACTGTAACTCCCATTTTTTTTTACTTATATATACCACTTTTATATCATTTATTGTATAATAACTTGTTTTATCTCTGATAACTGAAGTTATCTCTTTTCACATCTGTCTCTTTTACTAGAGTATGCACTTCTTGAGGACAGAAACTGTATCTTAGTTTTCTCTGTATCCTCAGCACCTAGCACAGAAATGTTCACTAAATATCTGTGGAAAGGATTAGTGAATTCATATTCCTACATAAAAATATAATCAAATTTGGAACATCTTTTGGACAGAACAGAATTTGCTTTGTTTTATTTCTGGTTAATGCCAGTCATTATATTAGAGAAGAATATATGATTGCTATAATAAATTAAAAACTCATAACTAGTTTCATTACTATTACAATATAAAATTCACATGTAGCCCTTTTTTAGGCCTTTTCCATAAAGCCTCCCCCATCAGAAGAAATCCAATGTATGTTGTTTCTTCCCCTATTTAATGGATTCTCTACTCTTTTCAACACCCTCACAGTATGTTTATAAAGCTCACGTGTCATTTATCATTTTTAAGCTATTATAAATACTTGTGGTTTTAATAAGTCATATAACATGAGCTATTAGTTCATACCGTTCTTGAATGAAACAGTAAGTATTCATTTGAACCTCCCAAAAAGTACATAGCACAGTGATCTATATATACTAGACGCTAAATATACGTGTTAAATGAAACAATAGTCTTTCCCCTTTCATATGACACATTAATAGTACCACACTACTAGTGATATACTTAAGTACTGTTCAGATAAAAAACCCTCAATTGCGAAACAAAAGTTTTAGCCCCCATCTCCTATTTCCCTCGATTGCTATTCTAAGCTTTCGCCAATCTCCTCACAACACCTATTCAACCCTTAACCCTTTTGGCAGACAAATTCCCCTTCCATTTCTTTGGTAAAAAATGCAGTCATTAGGAATGATTTCCTATGTCTTCAAGGCTTAGGTATATCCACACCCTGCTTTTTCTCCAGTCTTAGAGATGTTTTGGCCCTCCTCCCATTCAAAGCCAGTCTTACCAACTTGTGCCCTGGAACCCACCTTTTCTACACTCTTATAGTTGACCTTTTTATTTTCTAACAGTTGCTTCTGCTCAGCCTATCAACACTCCATCCTTCCCCCAATTTACCCTATATTTTCCTCTAGTTTCCAACATCTAGCTCATCAAAATTTCTCAAAACGGTAGTCTATATTAGTCTTCTCTTTCTCCTTTATCACTATCCCTAAATTCACTGCCATCTGGCTTCTGCCTCCACTCCTCTACTAAAACCAAAGGATCACAAAAGACTCATTATCAAGCCATGTATACTTTTCTGTTCTGATTACTGTACACCTGACCCTTGAACAACATGGGTTTGAACTGCGTAAGTCCACTTATATGTGGGGTTTTTTTTTCAATAAATACTTCCTTATGATTTTAAGGACATTTTCTTTTCTCTGGCTACTTTATTGTAAGAATACAGTATATAATACATATAACATACAGAATGTGTTAAATGACTATGTTATTGGTAAGGCTTCATCAGTAGGCTATTGGTAGTTAAGTTTTGGGGGAGTCAAAAGTTATATGTGGATTTTCAACTTTGCAGGAGATCAGTACCCCTAACCCCCATGTTATCCAAGGGCCAACTATAACCTCTGTTGCACTGGACACACTGACCACTCTCACATTTTGGTGGCGCTGCTCACTCCTAGTTCTCCTACTAACACTCAGATGGTCTCCTTTATGGCCTCCACCTGTCTGTAAAGGTTAGTGTCCCAAGGTTTCTTACCTAGGCCCAAAGTTATCTCATTATCTTTCATAGTCTTAATTACCACCTATATGCCAATGATTCTGCCTACTTCTTCAAATTCATATATTTCAAGATGAGCATCCCACAACCACTTCAAATTCAGTATGTTCAAAACTAAACTCAGCATTCTCCTCCTCTTCCCCCGCCAAACCTGTGTCCTTTATTTCACTTGGTGGCACACTCCCTATATGCTAGAAACCAAGGAGTCAAATGACATTTTCTCCTAAGTATTTCTTGGAGTCAAATTATTTTGACAAATATGTTAATAACAATGAGTGGTGACAATGACCTTTATTGTTTATTATGTACTAAGCATTATTCTAAGTGTTAAATGTCCTGCTCACTCAACCCCACAACTCTTATAAAGTATTATTATCCTCCACTCTACAGATGAGAAACTTGAGGCACAGAGAAGTTAAACTACCCATCCAAGGTGCCACAGTAAGTAAGTAAGTAGCATAACATGTGATCTCAAACTGTCAGACTCCAGTTCAGAGGCAGAGGATGTAGAGAAAAGGGAACCCTCATACACTGTGAGAAAGTAAACTGGTACAGCCACTATGGAAAACAGTATGGCGGTTCCTCAAAAAATTAAAAATAGATCTAACATATGATCCAGCAATTCCACTCTGGAATCTATTGAAAGAAAATAAAAATAAGATATCAAAGAAATATCTGTACTCCCATATTTATTGCAGCATTATTCACAACAGCCAAGATATGAAAACTACCTAAAGGTCCATCAATGAATAAATAAAGATGTGGTATATACATATACAATGGACTATTATTCAGTCTTGAGAAAGGAAACCCTATTTGCGACAATATGGATGAACCTTGAGGGCATTCTACTAAGTAAAATAAGCCAGAGAAAGACAAGTATACATGTTATCATTTACATGTGGAATCTTAAGGAAAAAGAAAAGTCAAACTCATAGAAACAGAAAGTAGAAAAGTGGTTACTAGGGGCTATGGGGTGGGGAAAATAAAGAGAGGTTTGTAAAAGGGCATAAACTTTCAGCTATAAGATAAATAAGATCTAAGGATCTAATGTATACCATGGTGACTATAGTTGATAACACTGTATTATATAACTGAAATTTGCTAAGAGATTAGAACTAAAATATTCTCACCAAAAAAAAGAAAGTGTGTGTGTGTGTGTGTGTGTGTGTGTGTGTGTGTGTTACGATGGATGTGTTAATTACTTAGATGGGAGGAATTCTTTCACAATGTATAAGTATATCAAATCATCATGATATATACTTTAAATATCTTAGAATTTTGTAAATAATACATCATCGAGCTAAAAAATTTATTTAAATTTTTAAATGGTATTACTTTATCTATATCTGAGGAAATAGTGACTCATTTATCTTTATACTTGAAAGAAAATTTTCCCCATGAAACAATGGAAAAGAAATGGCATTATCCTTTGAAAGTTAAGCACCTGATAAGCTAAATGGATACATAAAGTCAGGAATCAAACGGGCTAAAAATGCTCCCTCATTTCACTGAACTATATTAACCTCTATTCTCTAATAACCTGTTAAGTGAGTTAGTACTTAGTTATAATAATACCAAATAGTTGTCTCATAATCACATGCCAGCTGAATGCTGAATGAATATTCCTAAAACTCTTGTAATATAAACAGATTTAAGATCAAGAATTTCTATGTGTATTACAGCCATAAACTTTTTTAGGGAAGTAACTGAAAGAAAAGGCTTGCATTCATCAAACTTTTATTCCTATTTATTTATGTAATCTAAAAACATTTACTGAGTACCTTCAACATGCCTGGACTGTATTGATCAAAGACACATGAAATGAGAGGTTTAACAGGCCTCTCATTTAGTGTGTTGTCAGGGGGTGGGGGGCAGGGGGGAGGCACCAGCAATAAAGCTACTAAAATAAGTTCTGTATGGTATTAAATCTATCTGAAAACTGTTAAGGACACCTTATCTGTAAAGGGAGAACACAGATGAGAACATTAAAAAACACCAAGGATGGACAAATTTGCCACAATTTATCACATATATATGTATCCAGATCAATACCTATTCTGACAGGAGCAATAAGGGACATTCATCCATGGAACAACTACTTAATGAATGCCTACTATGGTAAGCACTATACTAGGCACTTGGGATGTACCTTTCCCCTTAAGCCTGGAATCCCAAAGCCATCATCCTGTACCTTGAGGACAAGGTTAGGCAGGTGAGAACAACAGGAGAGAGAAGCCCATGCTTCTGACACCAACAGGATTGACAACAGTCTTAAGCAAAATGCTACCTTATTTAGGCCACTCTTATTTTGAAGATTTCTACCATTTACAGATAAATGTAACATACTTTTAAGAATTCGCCCACAGTCACTGAGTTATGAAGTGTCAGAGTGAAGATTTAAAAATCCAGCAGTGTGCATTGTTCAATATTCAAAGAGCAGAAACTCAGCCATTTGTCAGGATTACGATAAGTTAATGCATTAACTAACAGGCTGAACTACATTGAGCCTAATTTCCCTTCCAACTCTAAGATTTTTCTAATTATATCCCCAAACATCATTCCACACAGAAGGGTATTTTAAGCCACTCTAGCTTCTTGGTGATTTTAGTTGTAGTTTCTGGATACTTTCCAGCTCTGGCACATTCTTCTTCATAAACAAGATGCAGGACTTCATATAGCTATATTATGTGGTTGTAAATACATGATTGTTTTGCTTGAAGATAAAACTATAATTTTTCAAATTTCCAATAGTATTCCCTATGAAATCTAGCATTTTTTACAAGCATGGACCCTATAATTTTATAAAGTATAACTTGAAACACTTATCTTCCTATACATTATTCCTTAATTTACACAAATACTTCCTCATTCAATTTTTATATGATTTAGATTATTATTATAGCTAATAAAACAAAGAAAGGGAACAATTAAAAATATTATGTCTGGCCTGAGCTAAAACAAAACAAAGTTGTCAAAATGTCCTGCTGTAAAGTTTACAGACATACTGTATAATAATTTCAACTATGTCAAAGAAGGGAAAGCTTCAGCCCACAAAAAGAATGTTTAATTTCCTATGCTCCACAGGACCAGTAGCTGCTGCATGTGGTATTCCTTATGCCTATACAAAGTCCTTGACCTAGGTACAAAATTTGTAAGCTGAAATTGGCAGTTGAAAAGCTGTCTCATTGAAATATGGCATCCATAGTGCTATGCTATCAGGAAATTATTAGCCTATATAAGTAAAATCAGGTCTATCATCTTACTACTGAACATAACTAGAAGCTTCTTAAAAATTTCAGAGTGTACTTGGGATGGTATGACTTAAAATTTAGGTTACAAAAATGTACACTAAATCCCTTAGGAGAGACTGCAAAGAGATGGGCATCATCCTTCAGAATGGCTATAGGATTTAACTTGTAATCCAGATCTTTCTCAGAAGCATGCACAACTTCAGTAGAAGCTTCAGGTGATTTGCAGTGGGGGTTATTTAAGGATAGCTAATGATTCTGGGAAGGACACAAAGCTGGAAGGACAACTAGCAAGTGTATACCTATATGTATTCACACATGCTAAATATTTTATGTACATTTTCATTTTAACCCTATAACATCCCTGTGAGAAAGTTTTATAGATGAGGAAACTGAGGCTCAGAGAAATTAAAAATGACTAGTAATAGACAAAATCAGTATTTAAATCCAAGTCTGTCTGATTCTAATACCTAGGTTCTTAATGATTATATTATACTGCATCCTCTGGTTACCCAATGAAAGATTTTACACAAAGTCTAAAATAATACTATTAAATTAAAAGTACTATAGAATCTAAATACCATATATAATAATGATTGGGGCTGGGGGGGAATAGGACACAAATTCCAAGTTGAGATGCTAGGGACATAGCTCTTCCAATTATGGTGATATTTTTTGTTGCCCCAGTTAAAGGACTTCTGTTGTAGTTCTAACAATCTTAGGGTCAGACCTTAAAATTGGCCCTAGGTTTATGGAGTAGGGGGAAAAAGTTGGGGAGCAGGAATGAGAGAGGTGAGAAATGAGCATGGGTAAGTTTGCGCCCTGAGGGAAGGCATATTTATCAATACTCAGCCAGTTCCACAATCTTTTCTGTAGACTGCAGGATTAGAAACACTTCTCTTTGCACTGGTAATTGCTTTTGACCAGTGCCCATACATTATGAAATACTTCATTAGCAAGAAAGATTAGTCTTCTGTACACCCTCCAGTTGCAGGTTAGACAAGCTGATTGAAATGAAAAGCAAAGGGAAGATATAAGAATTTTTTATGATGGTGTTAGACAGAGGTTCTGGGAGCCAGGTTGAATTATGGTATTATACAGAATGGAGGCTCACTGATATCGAGAAGATGGACCCTATCCTATATTCATAGTGTGTTCTACACTTAGTTGGAAAATTGGGATAAAGAGGTACTTAGATTGATTTATGTAATATTGGAGCCTTCACATAGTTTTATAGATTATGCACATAGCAGTATTTATGTAATGCACATTCAGGCATTGCCTACCTTTCCAGTACCATCTTTCACCATTCCTTCACCTCAAATGTTACACTTCAGTCATTTACAACTACTTGAAATTCCCCATAAGGGCTGTGCTTTCTCTTATTTTCAAGGCTAACACATGCTTAGCTCATTGAAAATCACTCAGTAAACTTCAGTGGAATTTTATTCAGTATAACAAATGAATGCTGTTAAACATGTGAACCATTTATGTGCCCAATCACCAATGTTTCGCCTGTCTAGTTCTCATTTGTCTTTCAAAATTCAGCTCAAGTACCATTTCTTCCAGTAAGCATTCCCTTACCACCATCCCTGTTCCCCTACTCATTCTGACAACTCAGCTGTATTAAATGACCCTCCAATATGCTCTCAAGCTCCTCTGCCTGATGGCACTCAACATAATGTTCTGTAACTACTTATTTTGTTGTTTTTGTTGTTGTTATTGATCACCCTCTTCAAACCAATCAGCTCCTTCAGACCAAGTTCTGTTTCTCATTTATCTTTGTATCCTTACCAACCGGGCACAGTGTCTGGCATATAACTGACATTCAATAACAGTGGATGAAATGCATGCCTGAAACTAATATTTTGGTTGTTTGAACCAAAATATTAGTTAGATGATTTAGGTTTTGGTTGTTTGAACCAAAATATTAGATAGATGATTTAGGTTTCATACTCTAGTACTGCTGCTTTAGAATTTCAGAGGGGAAGGCAAATGGGGTGTGCTAATCTCATATCTGAAGCAACAATTATGTCAGAGAGGTGGCATTACTTATATATTCCAAGCCCCAAAGGATCCTACATAGTACCAGATTCCAAGAGATCCGAAATATGAAAAATAATGAAAGAAGAAGGCATAACCATCAGCACTAGGACTACAGTTTACTTAAAGTCTAGGCATTATGGAAGAAATCAGATGTCTTCCAGGAAAATAAATTTTGAAAAGAGATCTAGATGGTCAATAAACATAAGAAAAGGTGCTCAATATCATTAGTCATCGGGGAAACGTAAATTAAAATCACAATGCAATACAATCCCACAACATGTCCACCAAAACAGCAATAATAAAAATATAATAACAAAATATAATAATAATATAATATAATAATATATAATATATAATAATATATATAATAATAATAAAAATATAATAATAAAAGACAGTAGCAAATACTGGCAAAAAAAATGTAAAGTAACTGGAATGTAAATTAATGCAAACACGTGGAGAAAGTATAAATTGGTGCCAAATATGTACTAACTACCAAAACTAAATACGTGTATCTGACTCTGTGATTCAATTCCTAAGTATATAACCAACAGAAATAAACACATAAAAAGGTCTCAGGTACTTTGAGATTCTAATAAAAAGTTCTCAATTCTGCTGGTCCATTGTCTTATGCTTTAAATAGAAAAGATATAATAACTGGAAGGAAAAGTACAGGATGCTAAAGGGAACTAGCTAGAATGGATCTCCAAAAGCAGGATGAAAGGACCAGACAATGCTGGGGTCAAGGAAGGAAAGCAATTTGGGGAAAGCTGGCTATGATATCAATAGGAAGAAAGGTATTTCTGAATGACAGATAATAATAATGGTAATGAGCACTTACTACATAACAGGCATTTTGTACATATGTGTGTGTACATGTATATAAAGCACTTTACGTGCATTTTTGTATTTAAACTCTATAAGGGGTTTTATGGAGAAAACTTAGGAAGTTATATCTTGCTATCCTAAAGCAATATTCAGAGAAAAAAAAAAGGTGTGCTCTCTTCTCATTCCCTATAGTCCTCAAGAGTCCTCTTGCCACTGGAAAAATGACTGGTAAACAGACTGACTGGAAAAAGCACTTAGACCAAAAAAAATACAACGAAACTCTTTTCTCAAAGATATAACATATATGCCAAATAGAACTTGATTTTCTTAACCAAAAATTATACTTCAGAAAAAGATATTCTTATCAAATTCAAGTTTGAATAAACCTTTAATAAAAAGGCAATTTCTAAATCATTTTGAACTACGAATGACTACGAAAGACATACTTGCTCAAAAATATATTAGCTGAGACAAAGCACTTGATGGAATCAGTAAAAATTAAAATATGTTTATCAAGGATATGATAATGTAACTTTCTGAAGAATGATTTTATACTTACAAATATAGAATGATTTTATACTTACAAATAAATAAGTCTTTTATAGATCACTTTTAATAAGTGGTATATTGAATACTGTGAAGCTTGTAAGTATAACTACCAAATGAAAAAACAACAAAAAAAAAACCAAAGCTCCAACGTTACACTAGTAGGCACCTGTTATAATATTGCATAGATTCAAAGAGCTTACACGAATATGGTACTCTAGAAAAGCATGCTAGAGGACTCAAACAGTAGCCCCAGTAATGATAAAAATCTCATATGTAAGGTAGAAAAAAACAGTATTTGTAAAACAATATTTATATGATAGCTTAAATATATGTTTATCTAAAATAGTAATATAAATGGAGAAAAGACATACACAAGAATGTTTAAGACAGCTATAGTTATAATAATCAAAAAGTAAAAACTACCCAAATGCTCATCAATAATGGAATGGTATATTCTTAATATAATATATACAATGATGATAATGAACAAATTACAACTACATGCAACGACATGGACAAATCTCATAATCTCAAATGAAAGAAGCCAGACACAAATATGACTCTGTACAAAATTCAAAAACAGGTGAAACTAATCTGTGGTTAGTGGTTATCTTTGGTGGGGGTAGAGGATGGAAACAGTAACTAAAACGAGACAAAAGTGGGGCATGTGGGATACTGGTCTTTTGTTGTGTCATAGTGGTTATATAGGCATGTTCAGTTTATGAAAATTCATTGAAGATTTATGTAAAAAATCACTTAGAATGTATGTGACTTTTTGTATATGTGGTATAATTTAGTGAAAAAAAATAAGAACGGACATGATTATATCCATACCTAGGCTCTGACAAGCCAAGGGGCATCATATGTGTTAGCAGCAGGGCCTTATCAGGTGGTCAGTCACCTTTACTCATTTATATCAAGAGCCTTCACTCGAGAGTCAAGACAGTCATCTGACTCACACATGTTCTGACCCCTACCATCACCAGACTCCTGCCAAAATAACACAAAGCTCCTTTCTTCTTTGCCCAAGGTGAAACAAAAGTGTTATTGCTTTTCTCCAAATTTCCTTTCTTTGAAAGCCCTTTAGATTTCTCTAAAGGATAGTTCTGAACATAAAGCAGAAGACTTTATTCCTTTTGATGTAGCATTGATTAAATAAGCACTACCAGAACTCTATCAGGTAAATATCATTACACCAGTTTACAGATAAGGAAACTAGGAAATTGAGAACAATCGGTGAATGGCAAGATGGTATATCTGCCTCCAAAGCCCGAGCTCAAAACTCACACTATTTTACCTCCCAATAACCAGGCTCACTTGATTGTAACATGCCAGGAATGCTTATTTGCATGTTTATCCTTGTACCTCCAGCATTTGAGTTGGGAAATTAGTGAAGGGACAGAATCTAGTTTTGATAGGCTAAAGAAGGACCTGGGACAATGGATGAGAATAATCAAGTACAGAGCACTGCTGTGTTCACTTAAAATAAAGGTTAGGGCAGGGCTGTGGCCTTTCCTATAGATAAGATATACAAAAGTTATTCATCAAGAGCTGCCAAATGTCAAGAAAATAAAACAAGAACTAAAATAGTCCCACAATACAATATGTAACATGTACTCATTTTCTATTGAGAGAATTCATATATCCTTTAACTTTTTCCTCCTAGTTCGTTTTACTCTGGTCTCTGTACTCATTTGTTCATTCATTCATTTATTCATTCAACAAATATTTTCTGAGTGTCTAGGCACTACTCCAGAAGCTGAAAATACAAGTATAAATGGGACTTGCCTTATGGTGGAGAATATAAACAAACAAACATATAATGATGATATAATGGCCAAAAAAAGTTGAAGAAAATAAAGCAGAGTACATGTGACAGGGGTAGAGGTGGGAAAATAGGCTATTTTGAATAGATCAGTAAAGGCCTGAAGATGTGATTTTTTTATCAAAGATTTGCTCTACATCTAACTTCTTGGAGAACTGATTACATGATATGCTGCATTCCACTTTATTTTTAAAATCTGTTTATACTCGTTTTAGATGGTAACTTTAAAGTGTTTCTTTAAAACTAAGTCAAGCAAGAATTCCATAGAAGTAACTTGCTTTTTACATAATCATGTAAGGTGAATCATTTACATAGTCAAAAAAAAGTCTTCCAGAGTATAAGTCATTATTTAAAACTGGTGGAGAAAGTATTAGCATTGAGATCAGAGATAACAGATTTGAAAAAAAAATGTTCATAAATATCTTCACTCCAGATAAACAGCCGAATCTGCCAGAAACACTCCCAAAGCTTCTTAAATCATCCTTTCTCTGATGTCTTTCGAATTCTGGTCCTTATGTCTCTATTCTTCTTTCTGTGTTTCTCTTATTTTACAGACTTTGTCTCCTGTTTCTTCACCCTCCCTTCCTTTCCCATCTTCCATCTTCCCTTCCATCTCCATTAACTGCCTCTAATTGAATAATTTTTTGTTGAATATATTTAGTGAATATAATATTATGTTCTATAAAAGTTCTCTTTAAAGAATTGTGGAATGACTTTAGCATTTTCTCCAAAACAAAATGAGAAATATAAACTGTGTCATATCTGTAGGGCCTTAAGGATTTCATTTTAGTAGTTACCTAGAGATTATAACATGCATCTCTGACTTATTATGGTAAATATTTTTACCATTTCCTAGACAATGCAAAGACTTTAGTACACTTTATTTTTCCTCTCCTACTTTTTCTGTTATTGTTATTTCTACACATATTTTAAATCTTACAAGAGATTATTTTGTATAGCCAATATCACTCTGCCTAAAGAATTCCTATTGGTGTTCCCTTTACTGTTAGTCTGCTGGTGACAAATTCTCTCATTTATGCTTACTGGAAAATGTATTTTGCATTTTTAAAGAATATTTTTTTGGGTACAGAATTATAGATTTGCAGTTATTTCTTTTACCTCTCTAAAGATATCATTATACCTTTTCCTCTCTTTCATTGATTTTGTAGAGAAAGTCAGAGTATTGTTGTTTCTTTTAAGACAATATGCATCTTTTATTCTCTGGCTACCTTTAAGATTTTCTCTTAACATTTTCTTTCATCTCTGCATAGAGAGATGCAGTCCACTCCAGTATAGGAAAGCATCAAGCAAACAGAACCAGTTTTGAACAGTTTTCTAATAATGTGCCTAAGAATGCTTTTCTTATATTTATTCTGCTTGGGGTTCACAGAGCTTATGAATCTGTGGCTTTATGTGTTTATTCAGTTTTAGAAAATTTCCTGCCATTATTTCTTCAAATAGCGCTTCTGTCCCAGTCGGTCTCTCCTCCCCTTCTAGAATTGTGTAGTGCCCATTCTCTATGATCACTGGTGATCCTGGGTTCAAAATAACACATTCACAGAACACAAATAGGTAGTAATATAATAACAATTTTACTTAGCGTTTTAGAAAAATTTAGGACTGTAAACATACCATAAGAATATGGATCAAATACGTCTACATCAGGAGTCCTTAAAACATCCAGTTGTTGCTTCCCCTGATCACACAGGGCAGACTAGATTGTGGGGGGTGAGACTACATGCATGGATACAATGCATTCCAGCATTCATAAGTTTCAAAGAGTAACCACATATAACATCCCATTCATGCAGCTTCCAAGCACCCCACAAGGGCTGCACTGAGAATGAACACTGAGAAAAGCTGGAGGTCTGTTTCCCTAAAAGTTTTATGCTGGTAAAACAAAGTTAGTAACATAGTTTCTTGTAGTATTAACATGTCTCTTCATAATCCCCCCCTATTCAGATGTAATTCACCAATCAAAGGTCATTTTCACAATAAATACTGGGGTTTGGTAACAGCACTGAACAAAAGCCTGCACTAAACTTTATCAGTACAGGTTACACTAATACATATGTTAGACTTTTCACTGTGTTCGCATTTGTCTCTTGCACTTTCTTTCCATCAATCTGTCTGTCTATGCTTCAGTCTGGATACTTCCTGCTAATCTATTTTCTAGTTCGCTAATCCTCTTTTCAACAGACTATAATCTGTTGTCAAACCATCCATACAGTTCTAACTCAATTATTCTACTTTTCAGTTATAGAATTCCCTTTGATTATTTTTATAGAGTCCACTTCTCTGCTAAAATTCTCCATCTTGAACTTATTAGTCACAGTTATCTTAAACTCCATGTCTGATAACTTTACTATCTCAATCACCTATGAGTTTGCTCCTATTGTCTTGATCTTGTCTCTTGGAATGTTGAACATGTGTGTGAAAAACTGTAGAGGTTCCAGATGATTTCATTTTCCTCCAGAGAATAAAGATAGGAGGCAGATCATCTTAATAGTCTAGGACTAAGTTGATTCTAAGATGGATTTCAGTCTTCAGGGAGTTGCAACCAAAACCCCAATCGTTTACCAGGACTCTCCTCTTTGACAAGCTGTGAATTCCAATGTTGTCTTCCCAGGATTTAAACTCTGCTTAGCTTTTCTGCCCTTTAGACACTGCTCTCAGTTTGGCTCTTACATTTACCATCATTACAAGTTAGCAAATGACTCAAAAGTCAAACAATATGTCAGACACTCCAATGCATTTTTCGTCTGAAGGGGTTATTGGCTGCTCAAGCACTGGCTGCCTTTGAACAGATTTTTTAAATTTCTCCAGATTTTCTAATTGTTCTTCACTAGAAGGTTGATTTAATACAAGTTATAAGTCATAGCTGGGTATGAGAGTCAATCACACTAGATAAAATGTACATGCAATAACAGAATATTAAGGTTAAAAAGGACTTTATAAATTATATATCTATGCCAAGCTTCCATTCAAGCTAGGAATTTTGTGGTAACAATCTTGAAAGATTATCATCCAGTATCTAAGTAAATATGTCAGTGACAGAATCTAACTGATTTATGGTACAAGATGTACCACTCCTAGACAAGCTCCTTGATAGAAAGATCCTTGTTTTTCTGGATTATAATTTGCTTCCTTAAAATATTCACCCAATAGTCACAGTTCTGTCCTTCAAAGCGTTATTGAATATGTTGACTCCTTTTTCCAGATGGTACTTTAGCTACTTAAAAACAGCTATCACACTTAAAATACGTCTTCTCACAGTATCAAAAATATTTCTTACCACATTCCCTCTACCATAACTCAAATGGCAAACTTTTAAGGCTCCCCTACTCTGAATGAAATATAATTGGGTAAGTCTTTTCCAAATTGTGATGCCAAGAACTTAACCCAATATTCAAAATTCAGCTTAATCCAAAGTACAGCTGAACTATACTAGCTCTACAACTACCAACTAATATGGCCTCTAACAGCTATTTTCCATCCAATTTTTACATTTAAGCATTCATAATATATACTTTCCAAGCTGTAAGTTGCAAATCTTAGGAACGGCTAAAACTTGCAAATCTTAGGAACGGCTATCAACTGTTCTACTCTTTTATGTACCTGATTTTTGTTTTTGTTTTTAACATGAATGCTAGATTTGATAATTGTCCCTATTAAATTTCATTGTCTTGATTTTCACCTAGCAATCCAGTCAATGTAAATTTAAATTGTGATTCTGTGATTTGCCTATTAATTATCTCATCTAGCTTTATGCTATCCTAAAGAGGAAATTATACTATACTTTTTAAACAGAATCAATGACTGAGATTTCCTTTTAGGATGACATCTAACTTATTTGGAAATAGCTGTTCAGCATCAATAAGCCATTCGGAACATATTTCTTCATCTTATCCACAAAGCTACTATAAGACACAAAGTCGAATTTCTTGTTGAAATCAGACTTATAGCGTGTAGTATAACTGTTATACTGTGAATTAGAGGAGCACTAAGGGTGCCTGGTATACATCTGAGTAAAAGGTGGATTCATCATATCATATTTGACTTCGAATTCAAATGTTAGACAAGAATCAAGTAAATTCTGTGATGAATATTTCCCACTGTTTTAAATTAGTAAATCATCTGTTGTATCATGGTCACATTCTTAACACTGGTAAAAATATTTGCTTAAAATCCAATATGACTAAACACAGTAAATGCTTAATACCTATTATTTCATTAAGTCTGGGAAAACTGAAGTCATTTATGTAATACGATATACTAACAAGTTAAATACACTAAGAAAATAAAATTAATACTTATGGTATTTATCAAGAATTTAGAAAAATTTAATGATATATTTATAATTTTTTATTTCATTATTTTCAGTCGTGATAGCTAGATAACTACTTTATATTTAATCTGTAATTTAGAAATGGAGAGATGTTAAATGAGAACATATTGCTCATGGCATTTTTAATTGTACATAAAACATAAAATAATATGAAGAAAAAAAGTATTTTAATAAACTGGTACACTGGCATTCAGAATAAGAAACATAACAAGATCTGATAATTATCATTAATCACATAATAGCTGTTTTAAAAACCTAAGGGCAAATTTAAAAAGACATATTAACACTTTGAAAACAAAGAGACCACCGAAAGAAATACTGCAAAATGCATCAGAGGCAAACATTATTAAACATAAGACACCACTTAAGCAAGAATACTATTCCCTTGAAGGGGTGAAGACAGTTGCTATTATTAGTAGAGATAAGAGCTGCCTGAAATTCTTTCCTTAATAACACCATACTAAAAATAAAATGGTTTACCACATTTCAAAATAAACACATTGCTTTACATATGCATTTCAATCATTTAAATAATAAGTAAAAATCTATTTAACCGGATTCAAGGTGCTTTCTCTTATATTTGCATTTAATAAACATACTAGGGAGATTTGCTCTCATTTTTATAGCACATTCAGAATTTTAGAGGTCTTGCTGTACAAATAGATGGCATGGGCCATGTGAGTAAATTCCACATCCTGTGTGACGTGTTACTCATTAGCTATTAAAGGATTTGAGATTAGATCTTCTGCTAGATCAAATTAAATTATCTGCTTGGCTTTAAAAAATTAACTACTTTCTCTATAAAATATTTTTTCTATCAAGAAAACCACAGGAATCTCAAAAGAATAAATGGGGCAGTATTATCATTACAAAGCAGTAATACCGAATGCTTAAAGAAAAGCTAACATAGACCACAAGTAAATATTTTGATGTGTTTTTACAAAAAAAAAAAAAAAAATTTAAAGCAGTGCCATGTCAGCATGGGAAAGGGAAAAAGTCCAAGGAACTGAGGTAATCACCTCAGTATATGATCAAACTACAAAAATCCTTTTTAATTTACATAGATATGTAGGACAAAGTTTGTAGGAAGGCATTTTTAGCTCAGTCTGTATTTTCTGTAGTTTAAAAAAATAAACTTTATTATTTTGGTTCTATTTTAAGGAGACAAGGCCTTAAAAAAGACCTACACATAACTGCCAGCTGCTGCTCACAATCTCTCTCCTTCCTTTCTCCATTTCTGCTTCTTTCCTTGAAGAATTCTATGATCGCTACCACAAGATCTGGAATATATAGTGTTTGTATGCATGCACTGCGAGTGGTATATAGGAGAGGGTGATGAGTAAGCAGTGTCTAGAGAATTAATTTTCTGAATATGTTTGTGTAAAACATGACAGAAGACCTGAGAAAAACAAAACAGGAGATTGTAAACTCTTCTTTCCCCTCATCAAATAAATTTCTGTTCTCAGAACCAAATCACAGATTCCAAGTTCAGCCAATTATGGGTTTAAGTACACTATAGGACCTAAGTACATAATAGTACATAAGACTTAAGTCCTTTTGAGCATCTTCTACATTTTCTTATGTACCTCTCATGACAGTGTAAGAGAACATATGGTATTCTCGTTTTTATAGATCAAGTGACTCTGGCTTAAGGCCACACAGCTGGCTTACAACACAGCAAAAGCTCCACACCAGGTCCTCAAAATCCTAATTCTCTATACTATGTGCCTTGTTGCCTTTGAGAACTTACCCTGAATTTATCCATATTCATAACATTGTTTCCTATGGGAAATATCTTTGAGAGTCAACTGATTACACAAAATGAACAAAATCCATTTTGAAGTTAAGAACAAAATTACCTATGTCAAAATCATATGATATATGTCAGCCAAAAACTCTAAATAGTACATCGTTTACCTAATTGTTTCAGTGATATAACTCTGTTGATTTTGATTCAAACACTAATCTTATAGTATTTGAGAAGAAATATAGCTTCAATATTTGGCATGATTTCAAAAGTAAAATCAGTTCAACTAGTAATTTATATGAATGCTCACTATTATTTCTGTTTCATTCTTAGTTTATCCATTTTCCATATATGTGAAAAAACGAATTACATGACTTATTCAAAAAAGAGACTGCATTTTAATATAAACATTAAGTATGATATAGCACAAATAGTCATTTAGAACTTTCCTCAATGCAGGCCACCAAAAAAAAGGGGCAGATTTTTTGAGACATCTCTGTCTCAAAGTTGATGTCAAAAATGAAGGCACTTCTAAACACAGCAAACACTTAACACCTCACACAGGGTGTGGAATTTACTCACGTGGGCCATGCCATCTATTTGTATGGCAATTTATCTTTGTTAAAGCTCTTTTACATACCTCAACTCATTTAATCCTCATAAAAATTCTATAAGGTAGGCAAGGCAAGTGTTATTGTCATTTTACAAAGGAAGAAACAGGCTCAGAAAAGTTTAATGGTTTTCCCAAAGCCATATAACCAGTAGTGCAATTAAAATCCAGAGCTAATTAATCCCTTCCAAAATCAAACGTTCTTTCCAAGACATCAAATCATTTTTACAAGTTCTGTTTGGTCTGGTTACTAAAAGTTATTGGTAATCTTAGTCAAGGTTAGTTTCACAGTAAGAAAAAAAACCTGAAACACTTAGCATTTCTAAGAAATTTGGGTTAAAATTGTTAGAATTCAGCACATTCATCATATAAGAAATGGAATGAAGTATAAAAGTTGGAAATATAAAAATATGAATTTTAAGCTTACATATGGAGTTTCAAAAAAACTTTTATTCTCTCTCAATGTGAACTAAAGTAAAAACATTTAAATATTATTTTTCAATCCTTGATAAATATCTATGGAAATGTAAATTATATCCTTGTAGGTTTGAAACTCACAAGATAATATATTATGCATTTTGACTTTACATTCTATATAGCATAGCCTTTGGATTCAGAGAATCTGAATCTGATTATCGATTCTGCCAATTACTAGCACTGTAACCTTGGGCAACTTAAGGTGTCTGAGTCTCAATTTATTCATTTGTAAAATGGAGATAATACCAAACTTAGGATTACTTTGAGGAATAAATAAATCAAATCCATAGACAGACAGTACTTAGAATATACTAAAAACTGAATCAAATTGTAACTTTTATCACAAAATGTTATAAATGTTTCCTTTTTCTTTTGTTCTACATTAAGTCTACATCTCAGCCCTGGTCTTCAGTAATTCAAATTTCCATTAAACCAGAAGGAAAAATTAAACACATTCATTTTGAAATTAAGGCTTTTAAAAAAATCAGTTTAACGATAAAGTTGTAAAGGCCCTGACAGACTGCATGTTCTAGTTCTCCCTTCTAGAAGGAAACAGCCCACAGAGGTTAAATGTCTTGTTCACAGGAGACAAAACAATCCCAGGAAGGGCCCAAAGTACCACAAGCACAGCTCTCAGGTCCACCAACTGACCATGTAGCTGTCTGAAATTCAATTTATCATGTGGGACTTGGTATTTACATTTAAGAAAAGAACCCTGCTTGTTAAAAATTTTTCAATGTCTATGGCCATGCCACCTTGAACGTGCCCGATCTTGTCTGATCTCGGAAGCTAAGCAGGGTTGGGCCTGGTTAGTACTTACATGGGAGACCACCTAGGACTATCAAGGACTGTAGGCATTAAAAAAAAAAAATCACTTATCTTTCCAGTTACCTCAAAAATAAGGGGGAATTAGTAAAACATTTATGTAAATTCTTGAAAGCCAATTCTGTGGGCCATTCAAGTAGCTATTTGAAAAAACAAAGAAGGTAAGATCTTGAGGAGACTTTGCTAGCTAGAGAGAAGTTAGTGAGCTTGCAAAGTACCTCTTGGTGCATAATTTCAATAAAGAGTAATTACTTTGAAAACCAAACCTATCAATCCTCATCTTAAAAATGCAGACTGCTTTTTAAATAAATAGCATTACATTATGCCTTTTTTCAACCAGTCTTTGCATAACACAAACAACACATCTATTCTAGAATTTCTATCACCTCTGCTAATTAGGTAAGAACTGAACAAGCCTAATCACAAGAGCTCTTGAAGAGCAAGCCGTCTCACCCTACCCTAAAGAGTAAGAACTGAAACCATCAAAATGGAGAAAAATCTTAAATAAAAAATATTACTTTTAAACTCTGTCAGCCTACATAATGTTCCCATAAGTAACCTTACAACAGAATAATAAAGGAGAAAATTCAGTTTAGAACATTTTAAAGAAGGCTGATTATCTGTCAACAAATAGAGAAGAATTTCCATATTTTTTAAAAATAACTTGAAAATAGTGCTATTAAAACCTATGCCATTTTAAAAATATATAATTAGCATAACAATTAAGAGAGAAGGTACATAAGCTATTCCTCATTCCTCCATTTCCATGGTCTTAGTCATATAAAACAAAATCATCTATTAAGTTTTTAGTAGAAATCAACTTTACATCTATAGCAGTTAAAAACATGTGTTTTCAACAAAAGGTGCTGGAACTGGATAACAATATTCAAAAATATTGACCTTCTACCTCATCAAATTCAATACTCAAAAATTAACTCAAGATGGATCACAGACATAAATATAAAAGCTAAAACAGTAAAACACTTAGAAGACAACATAAGAGACAATCCTTGAGACCCAAAGCAAAGATTTCTTAGATATTACATCAAAAGCATGGTCTACAAAATGAAAAACAAATCAATAAATTAGACATCATAAAAATTCAAAACTTTAACGATTCAAAAAAACATGATTAAGAAAACGAAAAGTCAAACATACTGAGAGGAAATATTCGCTTTAACAATAAGGGACTTACATCTAGAATTTATAAAGAATTCTTATAATTCAACATATGAGATGGCGAACCACCCAATAAAAAAATGAGCGAAAGATAGGAACAGACAGCTCACCCAAGAAAAAATATAAATGGCTAATAAGTACACAAAAAGCTGTTCGACATCAATAGTGCTTAAGAAAACTCAAATTAAAGTCACAATGAGATATCATTTCAAACCCATTAGAATGGGTGTAAGACAAACCTAACAAATGTTGGTGAGGATGTGGTGAAATGAGAACACTCATACACTTTGGAAAACAGTTTGCAGTTTCTCAAAAAGCTAAATATAAAACTATGATATGACCCAGCAATTCTATTTCTAGTTATCTCCCCAAGATATATAAAAACATATCTCCAAACACTTAGATGTGAATGTTTATGGTGGCATTATTTGCATTAACCCAAAATTGAAAACAATGTCTATCAACTGGTGAATGTATAGACAGAATGTAGCACACCCACAAACTGGAATATTATTCAGCAACAAAAAGGATCTACTGACACATGCTGTGTCATGCATGAATCTCAAACATGAGATTGTTAAAGAAGCCAGACATGACAGACTCCACATTGAATGATCCCATTTATAAGAACTGTCCAGAGAACACAAATTTATACAGACAGAAAACAGATTAGTGGTTTTCCAAGGTTGAGGGTAGGAATAAGGATTAACTGTAAATAGGCATAAAGGATCCTACTGTAGTAACGAAAATGTTCTAAAATTGATACATGATGAAAATTGCACCACTTGGTAAAGTTACTAAAAAATCATTGAATTGTACACTTGGAATCAGAAAATTTTATAATGTGTAAAATATATCAACAAAGTTGTTTTTAAAAATGCATGTGCTTTTGTTTCTTATCCCTTAAAGAATTAAATAACTTTCAATTGTAGCAACTTTTTAATTTGTATTAAACGACTGTACTAATCCTAACCTTGGAAGGGAAAACCACAATCTAACTTTAGAGAGGCTCTAACACAGTGTTAGGAATACCCCTCAAAATGGTTGCTCATTGGACACAGGATTGCTCATAAATCAAAGTACCTTCTGTTGGTTTATATTTTAAGAAGCCAGTGCCTGGAAGCTGCTCAAGAGTAATATAAACAAAAGAGACTTAATCCGTCCTTTGACAACGGGCCAACTGATTTGATAGATATTTTAGTCTACATTCGAATTACAGTTGAAGAATTTAAAGAAATAAAAATGTTAACACAATTTAGGACATGTGTTAAGTTATATAACTTTGAGAGTGTACATCCAGATAGCAAAGGCGCTGTTTACGCAAATGCATCATATTAAAATGCAATAGTCCTTAGTAATGATATTTAATGACAAGTAATGTTTCAGGTATTAATCCAATCCCCGGATATTCCTATATTCATTCTAAACATATCCTAACTACCCACTTAATTTCTGAGGTCTTTCAAAAATAACCCAAAGAATCACAGCCCTCCTGAGACTTCAAAGAATTTTACAAACTTTTTAGGTCTGGACACAAATACTACCTTTTCTGTAAGGCCTTGCCTGACACCTTATGGAAAACTGCTGACCTCACAAAATTCCCTGCCTGCCTTCCTTGACTCATTTTTCTCATTAATACTAAACATGCTATGTATTTTACATAATACATTGTGATTATTGTTTGTCTTCTCCTACTAGCATATGAACTCCACAAAAGAAAGGATTTTAAATCTAGTTTTGCTCCTTGCGGGATCCCCATTACCCACAACAGAGCATAAAGCACACTGTAGGTGCTCAATAAGTGTTTTCTAAACAAGCGAAAGGGTATCCGATATATGTAAGCAAGTAAGAGCTGAGCCTTGCCCCAGGAATGAACAACGAATTTCTTCTATTTAACCGACTTAAGATTAAAATATGAATTTTAAAGAAAATAGAGGACTCAAAATCTCCAGACTGCCTATCCAACATTTCTATAGCAGAAAGGGGGATGGTGGGGGCTGGGGGTAGGGGGAAAGCTAACATTTACCTATAATGAATTTGCAACAATCAATGGAAAATATTTTTAATAAACTGACTCTGGGTCTGGAGAGAGGACTAATTAATTAAATCCCATGTGATACTTGTTAATAACAGAAAAAGGAAAGTTTAATACTTAGAAGTAAAAATTTCAACAGCAGCCTGTTTTTCTACACCCAAAATGAGATCCCATCACCAACAAAACAGATCTCAGAAGAATCTGCTTTAGCAGTTTTGGCCTCCTCAGCCACACACCCTCCAAGGTGCGATACCAAGAAACCTTTTTTCTCCCCGCATCCCAGAAGCTCTCCTAGAACCATTTTATAGATGCCAACCAACCTCAGACTTCCCAGTTCTAACTGACCCCTGACCCAATCCAGCCGCACCTGAGCATTATCACACGCCCTGCAGAAACATCTACCCACCTCTCGGCCCCCAAACATCCCCTAAACAGTCAGCTCCACCAACTCATAGTCATGCAGCGTGAAAGAATCCGGATAGGGGCCTCCAGCCTGGCCAGAACTGGAAGACATTTTACACCTCATCCTGGTTTTGCCAGTTTCTGTGTGACCTTGGGCACGGCCCTCAACGTCTAAGAGTCCCCATCTCTTCACCTTCAAGGTGAGGATGTCACCTGCAGCAAGCTGCTGCAAGGATTAAATGAAATCGCAGGTAAAGCACCTAACAGGGCACCTGGCACGAAATGGGAACTCGAAATCACCAGTAGCGGGTGGTATTCCCCAGTCCTATCCATACGGTCTCAGAGCTGCAGGGCACCTTACCGAACAGTCCAAAACCTCCCGGTTTCGGAGAAGAGGACACTGAGGTCCAAGGAAGGAGAAGCGCCTTGCTCCCGACCACAGGGACAGGCGGCTGGGCGCTAGCCCTGGAACCTCGGTCCCCTGTCCCCACGCCTGAACCCTCGCTTCTCCTCACTCGGCCCACCCCGCGCCGGCTCCAGGCGCCGCTGCAGGGCCAGGCGGTGCCCAGCGGTGCCCGCCGCCCTGCCGGGCCCCGCAGGCTCCGCGCGGCCCGGGGCCGCTCCACCTGCCGCCAGGCCCGCGCCCACCGCCCGCCCGCGGCCCCGGGCTCCGGAGCTCCCACGGCTCCGCCCGGCCTCCCGCCAAGCGGGCAGCCGGGCGCGGCGGCCTCGGACGCGGACTCAACTCTTGACTTTGCCGAAGGTGCCGACGCCCAGCGTGTCCCCCAGCACGTAGTGTCCGATCTTCACCCGCCCGTCGTGCTTCTGCTTCTCAGCCATCTTCGGCGCGCGCAGCCTCGCTCCGCCGCGGCCGCGGGCTCCCGAGTGCGGCCGCCGCTGCCTCTGCGGCTGCCACTGCCGCCTACCCACAGTGCAGCGGGCGGCGGGGGGCGGGAGCGGGGCGCTGGGGGGCGCGGGCGCGGGCGGGGCCCGCCCAGGTGCGAAAGGCCGAGGCGCGGCGGGCGGGGCGCGCGCAGCCCGCGGGGGCGAACGGGGCGAGCGTGGGGCTGTGCGCGCTGAGCGGAGCAGCAGCGGGGGAACCGATCCGGACAAGGAGGGTCCCCGAGGAAGAGGTGGGGTGGGTCGGAGGTCCACAGGTGGGCGAGGGAGGGTGTGCAGCGGGCGGAGCCACCTTACCTGGGGATGAGGCCCGAGAGTAGGCTGCAGGGGCCCATTATGAGGCACACTGAAGGGAGTGACATGTGTGGATGAGATTGGGCCGAATCGTAGGATATGGAAAAAGATGGAAGTAGAATTTGAAGAATGGAAATAGGCCCAAAGTGTGTAAAAACCGGCTACGTGAGTCCAAGGGAAGTCGGGTAGGAGGCGATGAGAACCGGCCTTCATCCAAGAGCTGTAGGCAGAGAGCCGCAAGGAAGTTTCTCAGATCACCGGCTGAGTGTTTTCATACTGGTCAAGTGCTCCCTTCAGTCGGTCTCCTCTACATATAATTCTCGATTATTTGTCCTATAGATGGAAGAGACCCTCTCCTCCCAAGCTCCCAATTCTAATTTGCACAATTCGCCAGTTAATCACAGCCACAGTATTTGCTCAATTGTATTTTAGCACATGCTTATATAAATACATAGTGTAGAAATAGTTTGCTATAGAATGGTGCAGAAAAAGTGAAAAATGAAAAGAGAATTATAGAGCATAGAAAGTAAACATAGAGACAGAAATTGTGAAGAGCAAGGGCAATTTAAGGGCACAAATTAACGAATAAATGTGATATAAACATGAGGGTGAAAAATGGTGCGAGGGAACTAGAAGCATGATGACAGGTTATTAAAGACAAAAGAATTTAGTAATGAAGTGATTGTAAATATCCCTCCCTCCTCCTCTCCCTCTCTTTCTTCCATGTTGTCCTATTCTTTAATGTTACCTATTTTGCAGTGATTAAAAATTATTTGCTATTTGATAATAAATGTTTAAGGATTAGTTGAACATTTTTTACACTGTACATGACAGTAGAGTTTCAAGGTCACATTCTCGAATCTCTTATCACACTGTTTATATAGAGAGAGAGAAGAGAAATGTATTGGTTAGAATAAGATAAATTATAAATACCCAAATGGCAAACATACATCCATTCTTGTTCAGACACCAAAACAAACTGATGAGAGATGATCATGGCTTATAAATTATAGATATCACCGCTGTTGAACAGAGGCTATTTTTGTTCATTCTTGAGATCACCTTTCTTGCTGACAAGAAGTATCACTTAAGAATCACTCTACCTAGCTGGCAATTTGGAGAAAATAGTTATTTTTGATACTGAACCTTCATTTGGTTAAAAGTCACTCTCACTATTCATTCAAGTAGGAAAGCAAGATACCTATTCAGCTCTTGGAATATAAGATATATGTCTTTCTCTTGTTCTAACATTCCATTAAAAGACATTGAAAAGTCTATTAGATTGGTTTCTTGAAGCTACATGAAGACAGATTCTAGAGATTTTAATGCATTTTGCACTGTCAACTGTTGATAATTACAACTTAAATTATTATATACTTCATAACTATGATCCTTACCAAACTACTATGAACTATCTTGTAGCTTTATTTTTGTGCCAAACAAGTGTATGATACTTTGTTGATTAAAAAGTTCATTTAAACACAATTATCTCATTTTATTGTCGTAAAATAAATTTATTATTATCCCTATTTTATAGGTGATAAAACTTAGTTTTTCCCTTTCTGATTTGCCCAAGGCTGATCAGCTAAGTTGAAGTCAGACCTCACATCTAGTTCTGACTTGTCCTTTATCTTTCTGCTATACTACTGCTACCTATAAAAACATATGATGCTCTGTTTAAGTTTAAAATCTTCACAATTATAGTCCCATTCTCACTTTTCTATTTCTAGGACACACTTTACATTTACATTTTTAGCTCTTTTCCTGACTTTTATTTAGAGAAAAGATTGAATGTTAAGTGGACGAGAAGGGCGGGAAAGGACGAGTTCTGGCAGCACTCAGCCTTCTATTGCCCTGAACATTTCAGATATGGTTCTATATTTGCCTCTCCCTAACTAGCAATACAAACCTGACAGTTAATCAGACTGAATCTCCTTAAAAGTCATGCCCCTTGAGGATTTCACTCCCCCAAGACGTCTGGTAAATACAGTTTTTCCACTTTATTATTTTCCAGTGATGTTTTAGAGTCCTTGAGTTGTTTAGTACCAATCTCAGAAGTAGTGACCCAGGCAGCTATTCACTTCTTAACCCTAGTCCAACTGTTACTGCTTTACCCTCTTACTACTGGGTCTTTGGGGTTATTTTACTTCAAATATTCTAAAGCAGGGCCTGAATAGGAGAATAATTGGGTGCCACTAACCTAAGGTACTACACTAGATTCTATCAGTACTATCAATAACCAGTTCCTTCAAGTCTTTGCTCAGTGAGTCATCTTCTCAGTGAGGCCAATCTACTCTGACTGACCCTATTTAAGTTGCAGTTTTATCTCACCCATACTCCCTGCCCTGAATTCTTCATCCCCTTAACTTCCTCAACTTACTTCTAACATACCATTTACTTGTTTATTATGTCTTTTGTTTTGTCTTTCTCTCCCAACTAGAATATAAGCTTCACAAGAGAGAATTTTTTTCTCTGTTTTGTTCATTGATGTATCCTCAGTTCCCCAAACAGTGCCTTACAAATGATAGGCACTCAAATAGATGCAGGTTGTGTGACATCTTACATTTATACAATGTGGGTGTACATCCCCAAATTCAGGGGGGAAGAAACTTTATTATTTAATTATTCCATATACCTTATTCTTTGATTGCCTTTCATATTTTGTAACATGTTTTTATAGAGAGAATAAAAAAATAATTCTATTCTTCCTCTAACGTGATTGATCAAGTTTTTTGTTACATGTTTCTCTTCAGGATTCCTATAGCACTTTTTCCATGTAGCTAATAAAGCACCTGTCAATTCTGTTATTATATATATAATTTATGTATATCATATATTTATATATTTCATATGTAAATAAATATTTTATTTTTTATATATAAAAACAACATACTTCATCTGCTATTTCTAGAGCCTAATGGAACCTGGTACATCATTCCAGAAATATTTGTTAAATCGAAATAAAAGAGATGATTTCTAAGCTATGGCATCAAAGAACAAGAACACAGGGAAGAGCACTTTAAAAAGAAGTCAAAGTTAACAGCAGATTTATTTTATGTATATACATGTTAAATACAAAGCATAATTTTCCATCATGGTGTGGTAGTCAATAGTGAGGTTGGATACAGGCATAAGCCAGAGCATACTGGACCTTAAACATTCATGATAAGGTGTTTCTGTTATTGTTCTACAGCTTAGAATAAAAAGAAAGTTGGATACTCAATAATTAATGAAGTGTGTTAATAGTATCTTATATTAATACAAGCCAAATATTACTACTTTTTACATTTTTATTATGAAAATGTTCAAACATACACCGAAGTAAAGTACTAAAATACTCCCTACCCTCAATGATTATCAACATTTCAACACTTACCAATCTGTCCTTGCATTTTTAAAATTTGTTTGTTTCTTGAAGTGTTTTAAAGCAAATAAGCATAAAGATTACTTCACTGGTAAATACTTCAATACATAGTTCTAACAGATAAGGACTTCTTTTTAGCATTATCATATTACCACTATTGCATCTAATAAAATTAACAATAATTCCCTACTATTATAGAATACCCACTCTATGTTAAAATTTCCCTTGATTTTCTTAAAAATATAGTTTTACTTTTGGTTTATTCTAATCAGGATCAAAAAAGTCTACAGTTACCATTTTGTTGTTATGGCTCTTATGTCTATTTTAATCTGTAATGGTTTTCCCTTGCCCTCTTTTTTAAAAAAAAAATGTCATTTATTTGTTGAAAAATTGAATCATTTTACCTGCTGAATATCTCAAACTCTGCTGGATTTAGCTCAGTAATTATTCTTGATCACAAGAGGTGTATGATTTGTAGACAAAGCACATTGTTTAAAAACAAAAATCTCTAGTTTGTGTTCCAGCTTAGCCACTGAGCAGTGTGTCCTTAAAGAGATCATTTCATATCTCATTGGTAAAACTTGTAGTGTTGGACTAGATTATATTTAAAGTTCTTTTCTCTTGTTAGGAAATTCAACTCTCAAATCCCGCTCCCCATTTTAGAATGAAACTATCAAAGGGAGAAGATAGGACGATTACGATAAAGTACTGCAGGCTGTAGTCCAGGGTATCTCAACAAACTGTCTTATCTTGGTACATTTTCCCTACACACATTTACCTCTTGACATTTATTATTATTGGTTTGTAAGGTTGATAGAATATTACCTGGTCCAACCCCTTGAAAAAGATAAGTAGATGCAATATGTGTGGCAATACTTAAAACCCTTTTAAGGAAAATGTGATATATAACTTTGAAATGTCATTTTTATCAGCCTCCCTAGTAACAAATATTAAACTTAACATAATCTATTTCCATTTTGTGGTTGAGTACATTTCTAAATTGCTTCAATATGAGTCAACATCGTAATTTTCAGTGTAGCTGAGGAAAAATAAAACACTTTGGATCAGATTTCCTCCATGAGCAGATGCATTAATTGGAATAACAAAGGCTGTTTGCTTTGCTGTATAAACATTATGGATCTGACAGCATTCTTAGAATCTTGCTTTCATGTGTGTCTTGACAGCTTGTCTGAAAAAAGCTCAAACACACTTTTAGATCAGTTAAACCAATTATTTCCCCACTGGAAAGGATTCAGTGCCTATCTATACTGAATACTTTTAAACTGCTGAGGTTTGACTAGGGAGATACCAATGTCACCTTGAAATGATTATCATTTTTGTCAGGATTGTGCTTTGGAATTAAAAAAAACCCTTGACAAAACTATACAGTGTACATGTTATTTGAAGTCTTTTATAATACACTTTTAATGACCTCGAGTGGGTGTTAATACTTTGGCTTGTTGGCTCAATCCTGTTAACATTAACTACAAAGCTTTGATGTAATTAATTATTGCTAACTGAAGATCAATTAGGTAATTAAAAAATTTCCAAATGCTCTGTAAATGATAAAATAATTCTCCCTCCAAGAATAAAGACCTTAAAAATAGCCAGAGAATTCAGTTTCTTTTTTAAATTAGAATGTGGGCTTGCATTAGGTGCCCTTTACTACTTAACTACTTAACTACTTAACTACTGACTCTTAACTATGAGGTTCTGATTCTGTGAAATTAAATGTGTTAATACTTTTTTTGAAGTATCAATTAGTAAACTTTTCACTTTTGAATTTTAAAATATCAGAAAGTCTTAAAACTGGTATCGACTAGTTATTCCACTGATTAAAGTTTTCCAGATTCTTTGAGTATATTGTTTCTTGTTCTAAATATATTCATTCACTGAACAAAGCTGTATTGAATGCCTACTGAGTGCTAGGCGCTAGTCTAGGCAGTGGGATAATGTAATGACTAAGACTGTCATGGTAGTTAGTGTGAGTTGTTTACCACTCATGATGTTAGCATTTGTTAAAGAAAAAATTAATCATGAACTTGTTAAAGAAGATAAGGCAGACTTTATTCAGGACTATTGTAATATTATAGGAACTACCACAATGGAGTTTTGTAGTAGGAGTGAGAAATTGGTTTCAACTCTGAATATGACAAAATAAAGTGATGATTAATAGTAAAGGAGTAGAGTGGGAGGGTCACTGGGACGAAAATTACTAAAAGAGGTTAATTCCTTGCTAAACTGACCTAACAGGATATTTGCTGAAGGCAGGCCAAGGTAATGGTAAGAATAATGAATTTTGCTGAATATCGAAGATCATTATCCTGGCTAAACTGACTTAGCAGGATTATTGCTATAACTGGGCTCTTGAGGATATGTCCAAAGATGAGCTCAGTTTGGCTCAGAGGAGCCTGATAGGCATTAGGTGAAGGAGAGAGTCTTTGTTACATTTTAGTGGAAGAGCCAGACAATGAACAAATACACAGTAGTCCCTCCTTATCCATGGGAGATATATTTCAAGACCCATAGTAGATGTCTGAAACCACAGGTAGTACTGAACCCTATGTATACTACCTTTGTGCCTATACACACATACCTATGATACAGTTTAATTTATAAACTGAGCACGATAAGTGATTAACAATAACATAATAAAAATAGAACAATTATAACAATATATTACAATAAAAGTTATGTGAATGGGATCTCTCTCTCTCTTTCAAAATAGTTGATAACTGATCTGATAACCTAAACAGCTACTAAGTGATGGGTGGGTTGCATATACAGCATGACAAGACAAAGGGATGATTCATATCCCATTTGATACTTCCAGATTTCTGGTATGGTATTGTGGATGTATGAATCTTCCTAAAACAGTTTTTAACTTATTACTTCCTTTCTTTAAAACGCTCAAAGACTTGTCTGAAGATTAATGTTTAAAACTCTATAGTCTAGAATTCATGGACCCTTAAAATCTGCCTTCATGGCATGCCCTTTAACTTCCTGAGCTTCCTCCCTGGAACTCAGGGTCTTAGTAGAACTCGGTTTGAAAGTATTGGTCTACAGAGTAAAATGCAAAGTCTTTAAGTCTGCATTCAAGGCCTTCTATAATCTGGCCCCTGGCAACCTAATTTCTTGCCTTGTCTTCCTTACCCAAAGCTCTAACCATAGAAAATGTCTTCCTACTCTGTATACATAAAGCTATACTAGACTGCTATACCTTTTCTCCGATTGATCTCATTGTCTAGAACTTCTTTATGCCTTGGTACTCTCAATCGCAGTCTGCCAAACAAATCCCTCCACAAGTTTCAAAATCCACCTCCTCCATGCAGCCTTTCCTCAACCTCCCAGATAGATTTGACTATTCTATCTTTAATAATTCTGTGTACATTATACTTAATTAAATCCATTGTTATATCTGGTCCACCGTTTGACTAGTAATCCCTTGAGTGCAAGCACCGTGAACACAGTAGGCACTTAATACATGTTAGTTGAATGAATGAGTAACAAATGAATGAAATCTCAGTTCAGGCATAACTTTATCTTAATTTACCTATCCCCTTCCAGGCAACACTAAAAGCTTCTTTCTGTATATTCCTGTAAGGCTCTATATCACTTCTGTTTATTCTTGAAAGGTCCAATATCACTTCTGCTCTAGCACTATATTGTGCCATCATATTTGTTCTATGGCATTGTTTTTTCTCCCTTTTTCGGTGTATGTGTCTCTTGTCTGAAATATTCAAGGACATGGATTTTATCCTGTTAATCTTTATATTCCAAGCGCTTAGATTCTCAATAAATGTTTTAAGAATGTATCGTTTAATAATTAAAGGGTTATCTTACCTTTTAAAGTCTTATATCATGTAATCATGCCCATCTTTTTCCACCTTCACCAAGTATTCCCTAATCACCCTTGGCTAGAATTCATCTTTCACTCTGGCATTCTATTAAGCTATAGCTATATCTCTGTTGTGTAATTATTATTTTCTAGGACAGTTATTGATATAGAATGACTACAAAAGCTTAAGAACATGAAAACTTTTTATTCTTTGTTATATTCCCATACCATTGTGATTCTCAACTCTTCCTTTTTGTGTACTACTACACACGAATAGCATGCACCCCTACCAATTCCTAGAGAACTTAGCATGATTCTACCCTTTGCCATTGGAGAGAGTCACAAAAGCAATCCTCTTGAATCGAATGATTTATTTTGTCATAATAAACAATTAAGCTACTGCATTTGTACTATCATTAGTAACATTTTCTGACAACCTCTTGTCCTACTGAGCCTTCTATATTGTAGGCATTCTTTAAACACTTTGTGAATGAATAAAAGAAGGAAGGAAAACTATTTGCACTACCAAGTTCAGAGGGAATTCAGACTTGGCCTTTGTACAAAACTACTTTACTTATTTATTTATTACTGTTTAGAATAATTTATTTGTATGAGCTGGAGGAAGACAATATTGTCCTTCATAAACCAAATTCTAGATAAAATAATAGTTTTACTTTAAAATTTTACGCTTCTTTCCCCAGGCCTTGCTAGCTTTGGAAACAGATAGAAATGTTACAGGAAGTTAGTTTTCCCTGAGGTTTTATTAATTTCTGACTTCTCTCTTCTCCGTGGAACCCAAGTGACCCAAACTCTTCCATTTCGCAGTGCTCCTCAGCACTGCTTATCCATCTGGAGCCTTCTGCAGCCATCATGATCCTCAAAATTGAGGAGGAGGGATTTTTTTGGGGGGTTATTTTATTTTCCCAGTGACAACCACTTTTTTAACAATCAAAAAGATGATTGTGTTCTTTTAGTGTACAGCCCCTTACAATGCAGAACTTGAAATAAATTTCTCAGGAAAAGGACTGGGCAACACGTGAAGGACATCGTCCACATACAGCCATAAGCAGTTATCCCTGCTAACCATAACTGAATAGCCCAACTCTAGTGTCTTTCCGCCTTCTTATACCACTTGGGGGATTCTTACCATCTCTGGGAACACCTTCCACTTGCCAAAAGATTGGAGGCAGCATTTTTCCCCCCACTTTATTTTTCCTTTTTGTGTCATCATCCCAGGGCCCTGGAAAGCTCCGCCTATTTCTGAGAAAAAGGGAGGAGGGAGAACAAAACATGTTAAGAAAAGATCCCCATGCAAATTTGACACTTTGGGGCTCTTGCTAGAATTCGGAAAGTGAGCATGTGATTGGTATCCCCGCTATGATCCTGCTCCTATACTCTTTCATTATTTGATCCGCCTGAAAGCTCACAATTTTATGAAATAAATTGTGTTGAATTTCAGGCACACTTGACTACAGATATAAATTAGAGAAATGCTAAACATTATAATGCATAATGAAAAACTTATCACAGCATCTGCCATGAATTTTTCCAGGAAAAAAAAAAAAGAGGTCTAAGCTATCTTCAACTATATTCTCAAAAATATGGCTTTAAAATCTTTCCCATGGGGAATAAAAATAAATCACCTTAAGTATCTCCGTTTATTTTTTTAAATGTATATTTCAAGACTTTTATAATGTATTTCAGGTGTTTGGGGAACAGTGAAAAAAAATAAATTTGGAGGCATTTTTTTAAACGAATTCTAATTTACATTAATAAAACGTAATTACTTTTAATATGGCTTTTTCTCACATAACCACAATTTGACTTTCTATAAACTTTTATCATTAGAGAATTTTTTTTGGTAATTTAAATGCTAATTTTTCAGAATGCAATTCGAGTCTCAAGAATTTTTTTATGCCTAACATACTAGTTACAAAGCATCATCTCATAAACAATGCTGACCGTCTCAAGAAGACATACTCATGAAACAATTTAAAAAGAAGTTACTTATTTTTTAACTTGTGGATTAAAATAGAACCTCATTATATATTTATTTCGCCAAACTCTGTTAAGCTACACAAAAAGAAGTTACTTAATTTTTGTTACTTATTTTCATTGCTTTCACCTGAAAAAGGTTGCCATAGCATCAGTTAAACCAAGAACATCCCACTCTGGTAAGTTTCTTGACATAGGAAGTGAACTCTACCATTCTCACCCACTGAAATTGATCAGTACTACAAAGGGGTTGTTTTTTCCTCTTCATAAAAGAGGGTGCCATGAACACTTATTACTGAGCTTTATTTAAAGAGTCAAGTCCATTGAGACGTACCAATTGAGGAAATATATGGGTTGGTAGTAGAAGAATGAATAGCTTTTATAAACTGGAGAAATGAAATATAAGTTTAGTTAGAAGCACATTCTACACTTTATTTCCTGTTCAATAAATGGAGTATTTTCATGGAAATTAGCCAAAGGTTTTATGAATCGCTCCTTACTTTTTCCCATGAGTTATGAACATTTTTTGCATATAAATTAAAAAAAATAAATTCCTACAAGAATTTGCATGTTCTCACTCCTTTACTGTTGGGAGCTCTACATCATAGCTTTACATCATGAGTTTTAACTGGGTTTGTATCTCATAGAATCCTGAGAATAGAGTCAAGCATGACATAAAAACCACTTGATCTTATTGTATGGCAAATATTTCTCAGCATTAACCAAAGACTTTTGAGATTTCAAATGTTAACTATTTTTAATTACTTTACGTTTCTGCCATAATATGTTTAAATTCCTAAATTAAAAGGTTCAGAATATTCATTACAAATCTGATATTTCATAGGCAAGCTGATTTTGCTATGTGGTTTAGATAATCTATTTAGTCTCTAAACTGTTATTACATCTTAACCTATTAAAAAAAAGCCAAGTTTACTTGAACTAAGAAATCATGTCCATTTGAGTCTTCAAAAGTTTGGTCATAAACAATTACGTTTCTTATGGTAAGATGATATGCATGTGTGAAAATCATGAGCAAATTGTATTTCCTTTTATGTAGCTATATTAAAATAATATTTTGTACTCTTGTCACATGCTTAGTCTATCTAAAACCAGTTACAGAATTGGAAAGTTGTGCTTTGGGGAAGCAGAGGAAATTGTAGAGGTGATAGCTCTATATTATTTTTGGATGACTTGCAAAGATGCAATTTTGTATGAACTTTATTTTAAAATATTTCATGACCTAAATATGAAATTTGAATCATGAAAAATACACAATTGAATCAAGCGAGTTTAACAACAATTATACAGAAATTGAAAGGTTTATTACATGTGTTGAATGGTAATAGAAACCAGTTTACATTCTACTACTTCAGTTTTTTTGAATTATCATCAGCTTTCTCATTCCTTTATATTATTGTCTGCTATTTATTGTGATGGCACGGCATTAAACAATCTATTTGAAATCTTTTTAACTATGCTGCTATGGTAATAGTCCTCCTGACAGGCTCACAACTACATGATGTGAATCTCTGAAAGTTTTCCCAATAAGCAAATCAGAGAAAGAAATGTGGAGAAAATCTGATTCAAGAACTGATTTTCATCAGTAGTATAGTAAATGGATAGTAAATAACCTAGAAATATTTTCTAAATGTATAAAAACTTCACGGGTCTCTCTCCTCTCTCTCTTTCTCTCTCTCTCCTTCTTCCTCTCTTCCTTCCTCTCACACACATACACACATATAGGCACACACGTGCACATGCACATAGATTATCTGTGGGAAAATATTTGAGGTATATCAAACTAATACATGTATACCAATGATAAAGTTTTATTTATAAATTGGGCATAGTAAGAGATTAACAACAATAATTAATAAAATAGAACAATTATAGGAATATACTATAATAAACATTATGTGAATGGCATTGAAACCATTATTAAATAAAATAAGGATTACTTGAACCTAACACTGTGATACTGAGATGCCAGTCTCCTAATCCAGATGGCTATTAAATGGATTGTGGACAAATAAGATATACAGTGTCGATACATTGGACAAAGGGATGATTCACACTCAAACAGGACACAGTGGGTCGTGAGAGATTTCATCATCCTCCTCAGAACAGCATGTAATTGAAAATTTAAAAATTGTTTGTTTATGGAATTTTCCATTTAATACTTGCCGACAGAGATTTACTGGGTAACTAAAACCACAGAAAGTGAAACTGCAGATGAAGTAGGAACTACTGTATTCTGGATTATCTACATGCATGGATTCATCCGGTCATTCAACAAACATTCACTGAGTGATTACTCTGTGCCAGGGATTTTACTAGGCCTTGGGCATGCAAAAATAATAGGTACTGCTCCTGTCTTCACAAATGAACAATAAGAAAGCATAGAAATAAGAAACATGTTAGACATAAGCATAGGTGCTAAGAAAGCACCAAAGAGAAATGAATATGTTTTGTTTTGTACTTCCTTAAATTCAGTTACTATATCAGATTTCCTTCTCTAAATTTTCACTCTGGCTCTGAAAGAATCATGTCCTTTATAAGCAGTCGTAAAAGAAATATTAAAATTTTAATAAATTTGCAATGATATTTTAGTATTTAACTTTTTGTAACTCAGGGATATGACTTGGGATTTTAATCCGTACTCATGATAGATCATGTTATTTTTCAGCTAATATTTACTCTCCTATTCTTTCCCACCCTCAGTGGGAAGAATATACTTCCCCACTACATTAATAAGGAGTGTGGCCATATGACTTGCTTTGGCCAATGAAATGTGAGCAGATGTGACCCAAACCCATACTTGCAAAGAAGTTAAATATACTTGCATGGGTTGGCTTGGCCTCTTGAGCTCCTGATCTCTGCCAAAAGAGCAGCTTCCTCAGATAGCCCCAGACTGAAAAAAAACCATAGAGCCCATCAAAGCTGTAGGCAACTCACAAGCCTGTGAGCATGAAATAAATATTTATTAGCGTAAGCCGCTGAAATTTGGGGGTTTGTTACTGCAGCAAAAAATGATTAATACAAGAGTCAACCCTATAAGCACACTAGTGTGAAAAACCATAAGCAATATAAACACAAGGCAGGATATTTGAAGTGACTTTCAAAATAAAAAGAAGCAAATGTTATATGCAGATTGTGGAATATGCTCCATCTGTATCACCCTTAACACATGTCTACCTTATAGTACCAAGTGTATAGGATACATGGGATGCAAATATTTACAGACCAGGCAATAACCTACAGGTATGTCTGTTGGTCTGTATTTATGTGTTAATAATTAATAGTTATGTATCTGTCATGATTCCTTTTATACTAGATAATTTAGAAAGACAGTGTTTTATATTTACAATCCACTGCCATCAGTCTAATCTAATGCAGAAAAATTACATGAGGAAAAAGTTTCATCCTAATAAAATAGAACTTTAGGCTTATTAAATGCTTCAGTTTTCACTATCTATGAATGAGCACAGGAAACAAACAAGACAGAGAAAAGAAAACATGTTCTATGACCATAACATATAACTACACACTCAGATATATAAATAATACATATTAAATTATATATAATTATATACATTAATATAAAAGTAGTAATAATACCAAACACTAGTAATTCCTCATGTGTAGCAAGGTTCTAGTTGTAACACTGAGAAATATGTCTTGCTCAATGCTGTGTGTTAGTAGATCACAAAATTTTAAAATCGTCCATGACTAACATTCATCCTATTTCTATCATTCTCCCTACACAGTATTTGCAGAGGTTGCTGGCTATCTCAAAGCTGGCAAAGGTATACAGGAAGCCCTGGAGGGAACCTCCCTGTTCCAGACCTAATTATAACGTCGTAAATGTGTACGTGCGAGTGCAGAGATTGTAACTATATAAAATATAATGATATTATGCCATTACCAGTATGAGTAATTTTATATACTCTAAAATCATGCAAAAAAGCGTATTTTTATAAATCGAAGCATGTTTTATAAGCATCAGTGGAATATAAACTTCCTTTACAAAGACACGTATTGGATCAGTCCTGAATTATCTGGTATTTTTCATCTAAAGGAAAATTATCTTTACAGCTGATTTTTGAAGCAGTTTTTTATTCTATCCTGCTCATGTAATAATGTGCTTTTATCATGTTGATGTCTGATTAAAAAACAAATCAATATTATGTTAAACTTACAGTGTTTCTCCCATGCTTATATTAAGAGGAAGTGGGGAGTAGTTTGAATCAAAATAAGTATTTGCAATAGTCCCTCCAGGGGTTCCTGTATACCTTTGCCAGCTTGAGGCTAAATTTTGGGATGGTGGGGACAGATATGATTATCCAAAATATAAACAAAAGTGTTTTCTCAAAGTTCCTTGGATCAGAAAGAAAAAAATATGTTTGAGATACACTACACAGAATTATTTGAATTCCCTCGCCTATTCCAGTGAACTCACAGCTGAACAACTGAAGTTTATGATTGCACAGTTGGAGACTTACTACTTCTTTGTTTTATCAAAATAAAACTGCAGGTGGTTGTGTACCAGTTGGCCTGAATTTGTACATGTAGCAAATAGGTAATGAATTACTTCCTCCACTCTCTTCAGGTACTGAATAGAAGGTTTTTTCATAAATCTGTCATACACTGAATGTGGGAGATTGGATATTAAGGCTGGAAATAACTTTTTAAAGATCATTTTGCCTATTTTTCCTTGATTTGTTCTTTTGTCCTTCCCTTCACTTACTTGAGCTCTTCCTGTGAAGTAGGACTGTGAGAAGTTCTGGGAATACAGCAGTAAATAAATAAACACAGGAGGAGCTCAAAAGACAATTCCAGATCCTGCTCAAATTCACTCATCCATTTATTCACAATCATTTCCAATACGTAGTACAATGAAAAAAGTCAAACATGCACTTAACAGCTGGGTGATCTTGGGCATGATGTTTAAATTCTCAGAGCCTCAGCTTTCACATCTGCTATCCACCTCAAAGAATGTCAGAGTGGCTTACAAACATAACATAGAAAACTGTTTGACATTTTATTCTCCTCCCACCCACACCAAATATCACTTGATTCCAATATGTTAGGTCCTAGAAATATATAATGAATGGACGCATTTCCTAGCACCATGCTTAGTTGTAGCTAAGAATAGAAAAATATATAAAATGTGGTCCCTGCCTTCTGGAAAATTAAATTTAGACAAATAATGAGTAATTAATATATACCAAGCATTGTTCTAAGCACTATACATGGATGAACTCACTTTTCTTCACAATAAGCTAAGAGATAGGAATTATATGCAACCTGTTTTCTAGGTGAAAAAACTGAGGCACAGAAAAATTAGATAACTTGGCCAAAATCACAGAGCTAGTAAGTAGCAAGGTGGAATTCAAACCCAGGCTGCCTGTCTTTGGAACCCAGGTTCTTAACCACTATACCACACTGCTTCCCAAGGAGAAGTTAGCAATACAAGAAAATAGAGGATGACTATCTTATGAATGGCTTAAGCATTAAGTAAACGAGAAGAGAGAAATCAGGAACTTTTGGCACAAAACTTTAAAAATTGATAACATTATAATAGAAAGAAATGTGAATAATGATGAAAAGATATTATAGGGCATTTCAGGAAGGTTTTATTTTATTTCTCTAGAAAGTGATTCTTCTATACATCTAACACAGATGCACTGTGCTGAAGTATGTCATTCTATCTAGTGGAGATAAAAAAAGAGATATTTAGAAAGAAAAGTAATTTAAAATTTTTATTGTTTTTGATCTATGAGTGATATATGTTAATCATGAGTTATACATGAGTTATATATGTTAATCATAGAAAAACTAAAAATATAGAGAAGCATAAATAAAAGTATTTTAAAAACAACTCCTAATTTCATCAAACAAAAAGATAATCACTTTACTGTTTAGGAATATTTCCATTTATCTGTTTTCTATGCATATTGTATTAAATGTATTTTTATATAATAATGGGCAATGTACTTATATGCAGTTTTCAGTCCCCCTCTTTTCATCTCTTTTATCCTGAGCAATAAATGTTATTTTTTCACTGATGCCCCAACAATCCCAATCCTCCTTCCCTACTTTATAATTTTTATACCACATATCACTGTTTACATACTGCACTTTTTCTTTGTTTTTTTTTTCCTATCTCCTATTCCTCCCTCCCAACCGCCTATACATGAAGAAATAATCTCCACAAGGGCAAGAATAGATTTATTCTGTTCTCTGCTGTATCCCCAGTGCTTAGAAGAGTGCCTGACTCATAGTGGGTGCTCTATTTGTTGAATAAATATGTCAAAGAGAAAGATATAAAAGCAACACGGATGAACTGAGAGGGTATTATGCTAACTGAAATAAGTCAGGCAGAGAAAGACAAATACCATATGGTTTCACTTATATGCAGTATCTAAGAACAAAACAAAGCAAACAAACAAAACAAAACAGACTCACAGAAACAGAGCCCAAAGGGATGGTTACCAGAAGGGAGAGGGTGGAGTGAGAGAATGGGTGAAAAGAGGAAGGGGAATATAGCCAATAATATTGTGATAAGTTTACACAGTGACAGGTGATCACGTTGTAAGGTATAAAAATATCAAATCACTATTTCGTACACCTGAAACTAATATAACCAATGTAAGGCTATATACCAACTATGCTTAAATAAAAAACTAAATTTAAAAAAAGCACCATCACAGGAGATAATTCCTTGATGTAAATTTGGTTAGATAACGTACCTCTGAAAACTAATATTCATGCACAATACTTGGTCAATCATTCTTACCTCTTATATCTGGCGCCCATTTCTACTAATTTTGCCTAAGATACATAAGTAAAAGAATGAACAATTCCTTAAAAATAATGAGTTAGATGGTTGCAGCTTGCACACAGTTTTGTTCCCATAAGGAGTTCTCCTCAAAACTCTCTTCTTTCCAGGCTTTTCTTTTACATCGTCTTTGTCCTGTCTTTTCATTGTGCCTCATATATTCCCTATAATCCTGTGATCTTAACTTCATTGTTTTCTAAAATTTGGGGTTTGTTTTCATTGGAAGTCTGCAATTTGTCATGCACATATACTTTCTCTTTGAACTCAATTTCACTTTAATTGATGTTTTGTTGGTTTGTTCAGCTAGCCAGATCTTTTAATACATACCTATATAACTTCGATTAAACTAATCAGCTCCCTGTATCACCCATTTTACGTGGTCAGGCATGAGCCCATACGAATTCCCATCTTCCTACCTAATTAAAACCTGGATGATTAGGTATGTTTATATTCAATATTCTTTCTCTCATTTTTAACAGTAATGTTTTCTTTCCTAGTGTTTTAAATATGTACATAAGGAGATACATACAACATTTACATTTTTAACTCAACTCAATGCTATAAAATTATTAAAATGAGATAATGTATATGAAAGTGCTTAGTAAGCCCTCAAGTACTGTACAGACATCCCAGTGCAATCACCATTAACTAATATTAACTCAGACTATATAGTAAGTCGCACATATACACCATTCTCTGTTTGAAAAACCCTTCACATGCTACAAGGTCATCATCAAATTCTCACTGTAATTTCTAGGCTAAAAGCCTAGTTTGTTTAAAATTTCCTCCTACAATCTCTTTCTAAAACTTTTAATGGTCTTTGTATTTCGTGACTTTTCTCTGATTTATCATCTATCCTATCTTTGTTAGCATGACAATCTTAACAAGGGAACCTCACTTGATGAAACACAACAATATAAAAATAGAATTTCTTATAAATTGTGACATATTACAAATGTGCAAGCAGTGCCAAAGTTACTTAGAGACCCTCTGTAGAGAAAAAGAAGTTAGAAAAAGACTTGTTTATTGAGTACCTACTTCACTGCTGATCTATAATGTGATCTTGTTCCTTAGCTTCCCTAAGCCCTAGTTTCCTCATCATCAACCCCTTCTGTCATGGTTCTCAATGATTGGGGCCCTGTGGCCCATATGGAAATGTGTGGTAATGTTTTCGGTCCTCATAATGATGGGGGTAGCTATTGCTATTTAGCAATGGGATGAAGTAGGAGGCAGAGACATAAACATCGTAAAATGCCTGGGGCAGTTCCTCATAACTAGAAACTGTCTGCAACAAAATGTTGAGAAATAGATAAAGCAGCTCCTTGCAAATTTCCCTCTGATAAACTAGCGAACACTAGATGGCAGGACAGGGTGCTTTGTGATTAAGAAAAAAAGAAAAAAAAAAAAAAGCCTTTAAAATCCATGACACTTTTCATAATAATTTTAAAATTGTTTCCTGCATAAGTCTGCCCAAAAGCAAAATCTGGAATTCTCCTGCTGTGTAGAAAGCATCTTAAAACCTCTGATCAGCTCACCATCCAGGTTAGACGACTTTTGTTAATAACTTTAGAAACAGCTAGTTGACTTCCATTTTTGTCCGTGTTTCTAAAGTATTACTTGACTCAAATCACGTAAGCTATATTCCCAGTTATAAGTTGTATCAGATACTTCTTTGGATGTATTTGTTTCTTATTCTAGCTGCAGCTGGGCCAGACAGCTCTGTAGGGACTCTAACAAAGTTCACACAGGCCTAATTTGAAAGCATTTCACCTCCTAACCCTGCCTTTCTTTCCTTCTAGGGGCCTGGATGCACCTGTACATATGCAACCTGGAAGTGCGAGGGGTGAACCTATGATCTCAGAGATCACAGTCAATAGATAAAATCTTCCTTTTTTCTACCCTGTCCCTTCCTAAGTGGGCAGTCTGAGATACAGCACATCCTAATTCTTAAAAGCAAAGTCTTTTGACTCTAGCAATCAATTGTACTTTGCAACAATAATGTCCTCACTTTGGCTTCTCCATTTCTTTTGCTTCAGTCTCCTTGTCCTTCATTCTTTTTCCCTGAGATTGTATTCCTTAATAAAATAAGAGCATATAAGCCCTCTGCTTTGAGAGATCCAGGCTAAGAGTAAGTCAAGTGGAGAATTGAAACCATCGTCTAGTTAATTCAGACCAAACTTGCAGAGATCAATTTGGATTAATTTACAAGACAGGATGCTAAATACAGAGGAATAGTAATACTGCTGATTGACAAGTAAAATGAGCTGTTGACACTGTCCAACTATCATACTACATTTCTCTTGTAAGCTCACTTCCACATTCTCTGAGATATGTTTCATAGAATCGCTGTCCTTATACTTCCTATCCATATCGCTATCACTTTCAACTGACAACCTTGCTTCAAATTTAATTGGGAAAATAGAAACCATCAGATGGCCACTCTTTCATAATCTTATCACTAGATCAACAAACCCATCTGTGCCTGCCTTCATCTCTTCCTTCTCTCCTATTTCACCTGATGAAGTGTCCCTTCTATTGTCAGCCGTTCCTCAATATAGATCTGATTCCCTCTGGCCTTCTCAGGGACTTGCTTCCTTATTTCCCCCTCTTTCTTGTAGCAATAATCTCTCTCACTCTATTGCATTGTTCCCATGCCATTCAAAATACTCTCCCATCTTTAAAAGACCTCCCTTAACTGCACATTGTCCTTTAGTTATTTCTACACTTCTGTACTTTCTTTTCCCGGTCAAGCTTCTCTAAAGGGAAAGCTTTCTCAATGTTCTCACCTTCTAGTCACTCCTCAACTCACTTTAATTAGGCTTCTACCTCTACCATTTCACTGACACTGCCCATGTAAGAAGTTTCTAATGACTTTTCTGTTGCTCAGTCTAATGATTATTGTTTTATGACTTCATTTGAACTCATAAAAAAATGAGCAGCAATTAACACAACTAAGCATTCTCTCCTTTACACACGTTCTTTCCCTGGCTTCCTTCTAAACCTGCTCAGGTGCTGCTCTTTATTACATTGGCGTGCTCTTGCTCCCCTCTCTGGCTGTTAATGTTGTCAGTCCTCAGGACTCAGTCTCGGCCCTTCCCTCCTCATGACATACCTAGGCATTCTCATATACACCCATGATTTCAAATTATGTCATTTGCAGATGACTCACAAATGTATAACATCAACAGAGACCTTTCTTCTGACCTTTATTTCCATCTGGTGCTTACTATCTTATCTTAGAATCTCAACTACACCTTAGTCTCAACATGTTGAAAAAAACCAACTCACTATTTCCACTCTGCCTTCTACTCTGCCCTACTTGGCTGTCTTTCAGTGGCTGGTATCACTCTCCATCAGGTCATAGAAACAGAAACAACATTAAGGGAAATAGCCCCGTAACCAATCCATAACTATTTGTAGAGTTGCCCCATCTATTCATAGAGATTTTAAAATATTTTAATTAATTTAATTTATATTAAATCTATTTAAAAATATTTCTTGAATCTGTCTATTGTGCCACCACCACTGCCACCAGAGTGAACTGGTATCTTTTGCCTGGAGTACTCCAATTTTTGTTCACCCAGAAGCTAAAATGATATTTTCAATCCCCAATTCTGATTGTGTCAACTGTTGGTTAAAATCTTCAAATGGTTTCTATATACTTTAGAATAAAACTAAAAATCCTTAATCTAGCCTACAAACCCTACATGTTCTGGCTTTAATCTATCTCTCCTGTTTATTGTCTTTTACTCTTTATGTTTCTAATTCATTGGTTTTCTTTCTACTTTTCATGTGCCCTCCTACCACAGTACCTTAGTATATGCTTTCCCTGTGCCTGGAATGCCCTTTCTCTTATTAATGCCTGTTCAGTCCTCAGGTATAAGTTTAGGATATTTTTTAATGCAAGAATCCCCTGACCTTCCAACCAAGTCAAATACCTATTATATACTCTTTCCTATACACCAAAACACTGATAACATGATATATAAGAGAGCATGTCCAAAGAGTAAACAAGTGTTTAAATTAAAGCAGTGGCTTTAGAGATTAAAAGCCAGAACACAATTTGAAACATCCCTAGAGGCAAATTATTTAAATTTTGTGTCTACTTCAATGGTGGCAGGGAATAAAAGGAAGATTGGAAGAAATTTCGACTGTCAGACTTGTTTGACTGGATAGAGAAAGATTTCTTTGGGGAAGATGGCACATTAAAAAGTGGAAGTGTGTTTAATGGCAAATTAAAGAATGGATACCAGTTAACATTTAGTAAAACTACATATTTATTTGTTCTTTGACTTAGCAATTATACTTCTAAGACTCTATCTTAAAGATAAACTGATAATGACATTGAAAACAACCCAATGCCATCAATAGGGAATTAGATGAACATGCTATACACATTCATATATTAGAACACCAAGCAGATGTAAAAAAGGGATAAAGATTGCTATATATTACTATAGAGTTATCATCAAGATGTGCTAAATGTAAAAAGCAAGGAAGAGAAAGCTAAATAATATGTTACCACTTGTCTAAGAAAGGGAGGGGAAGATTCAAATATATATATTAATATTTGCTTATATTAAAAAAAAAACAAAACAAAATGACAAACCATAGATATTTTGAATGGTTACCAATAAAGGGATGGCATAAGACTACCATGCAGATCTGACTTATAAATAACAGAAATTTATTTCTCACAATTCTGGAGACTGGAAATTTGAGAATGAGATCAGGGCGCCAGCATGATTGGATGAGGGCCCTTTTCTGGATCGCAGATTTCGTGCTGTGTCCTCACATGGAAGAAGGCGATAAGGAACTCTGTGAGGTCTCTTTTATAGGAACACTAATCTCATTCATGAGGACTCTACTCTCATGACATAAGAACCTCCCCTTCCTGACCTAAGCACCTCTCAAAGGCCCCACCTACTAATATCACTTTGGACATTAGTATTTTAACATAGGAATTTGGAGGAACAAAAACATTCAGACCATAGCACCATCATTTTGGGAGTTAGGGCCTCAACACAGGAATTGGTGGGAGGAGACAAAAACATTCGGTCCATAACATACATCTTTATTTTTCATCCATTATTTCTCTTCTTCTCTGGGAATCGAATTACATATATATTATATGACTTGACATTATCCCACAAGTCATTGTAACTATTCATTCTTTTTCAGTCTTTTTCTTCTTCGAGCTTTACTTTGGAAGAATTTCAGTTTACTATGTCTTCGAATTCATTCATCTTTTCTTCTGTAGTATCTAATCTGATAAATCCACTCATTATTTTTTTTTTATTTGGGATATTATATTTTTTAGCTGTAGATTTTCTATTATATTCCTTTTTAAATCTTTAATTTTCTATGTATTATGTTTTCTTTTAAATCCTGGAATTCCTTTAAAGTTCCTGCCTAGATTTGTCATCTCTGGGTCATTCATATTAACTTATTTTTAGCCTGGTTATGGGCCACATTTTCCTGCTTCTTTTCACATCTGGAAATTTTTCATCGGAAGCTAGACATTGTGATGTCATTGTATCAGGCGTCAATTTTGATGTCTTTTTTAAAAGAGTGGTAAGTTATTTTAAAATGAGTTTGTACTTTTGAGACGTGATTTTAAGCTTTGTGATGGCTGACCTAGAGTAGTCTTTATTCTAGAACTAGTTTAGTTCTACTACTATACTATGACCCTTCTCAGATTTATACTGTATGCTGTAGATATTCAATAATGTCTCTTTTCTAACTTATTGGAACTTGAATATCTTTCCACTTCTCTGTGAGTTCTAAGAATTGTTCAGTTTGTAGTTCATCATTCTTTGCCCAGCCTCATAGAATTTTACTCTATATATTCACAGCTTAATATTCATCAAATCTCATTGATTTTCTATGCAGTTTACTGGAGATCTTTTTCTATTTAGCTACCACTTCTTTAGTACTCTACTCTGTAAATTCTAGTCATCGCAACTTCCCTGATCTCTGATCTCTTTTTCTTCTCAATTCATTAAGACAGCTGTGCTCTTTACGCTTTCTCACTGCACCATATTCTGTAGAGCAACTTTAAGTGAAAAGATGGGCAATCATAGGGAATCTCTCATTTGTTTTCCTTTTTTCAGGTATCAGAGCTTTGTTATGCCTGTTGTCCAAATTCTGAAAACAATTGTTTCACGTATTTGTCCATTTTTCTAGGTTTTTTTTTTTTTTTTAAAGAAGGCAAGTCTAGTATCAGTCATTCCATTACAGTGGAAGTAGAAATTTTTTATAATAAGTGTTTTGATAGATGTGAACACACAGTTCACCCAAACACAGAGGTATTATAGTAGTCTCATGAAAAGACTTTCCAAAGAATGTAATACCTCTTCTAAAAGAAAAACCAAAAATATAAGGGGCAAAGGCTGTTTCAGGTAAGGGAATACATGAACAGAATAAGAGAGGGATTCTAGAACTATCAAAAGTATAGCTGGAGCTTGGAATAAGACTTACAGGAAGTCGGGAGAGGAAGATATAAGAGATTATTTAGGAGAGAATAAATCATGAATATTCTTCTCATTCATTTAATGAGTAAAAAAGACTAAAGAAATGACATTTAATAAAATTATGGTATAGCCACTAATTTGAATATTATAATTTCTTCAAAAATGATGGTTATGAAGACTATATAGCAGTGAGGGGATGCTTCTAAAATGTTAAGTTGAATATTCAGAATACAAACTTACATTTGTGTAAATACTATTCTAATTATTTTAAAAATCCAGATTGACAGGAAATAATAGGATATACACCAAAAAAAGTCAAAAGTGATTCTGTTAATGTGATGAGAAATGAATAATGTTTTCCCCTTTTTTTTATGTTTCAGATATTCTGTACCTTTGTATTATAAAAACACCAATACATAAATATATGCATATATGCATGACACATACATACAGGCATGTCCTTGGTTTCCAACTCTGTAAAATGGAAATTTTAATAGTACTTATCTTCCTGATTTATTGTGTGCATTAAATGGGATATAATGTATTTAAGCATTTAGCAACACAATACCTGGAAGATGGTCAGTGCATCATTTCTTTTGTCCAACAGGACGGCTGTTGCACTTGTGAAGGAGAATTTATTTTACTGAATTCTGCAGCACTTCTGAGTCCCATACATTATATGTATGTAGCACCCCCCCAGTCACAGTGACTACAAAAGAAAAAAAATGTCATCCAATGTTTCCAAATATTTCTAGTTGAAAACCATGTGTGTAAGAGTTAAGGATTAGGAGACACAGGAATAGATGTATGACTGTAAAGTCTCTTCCCCTCCCCCTAATTCTTTGATGAAAGAAACATAATTCCTCACATGCCAAAAAAAACTCAAAACAAAAAAGAAACTGGAACAATGTGATATAGAAAGTGCACAGGACTGAGAGATACGGAATCTGGTTTTTTATTCTTTTTTAAGCAAGTCCCTTAGTCTCTCTAGGATAATTTCTTTGATATGAAATGAGGTTCAAGCTACAATTAAGAGTCTTTCTGGCTCTACATTTTAATGACTTTAATGCATTCAAGAAATAATTCTGCTGAGGTGCCTTCTTTCTGTAGCAAAGGTGGACACATAGACAGACCAGTTTTGCAACTTGTGAATTACGGAAGGGGAGGGTTTAGATTCTATCACTCTTCCTCCTGTTTAGATGCAATCGAGTAATCTAGAGGTCAGATGACAAAGCCTAGGAAGAATTTAAACAGCTTCCAAAACTTTTTCAGATGAAAATTTTTATTGGCCTACATGAGTGTGAGTCCTCAGTCTTGTGTTTTTGTCTTTAGCTGTTTCCGTTTGGATGCATCTCTTTGCCCGATATAGAATATTATAAACTTCTTTTCTCAATAATCTATACATTTTAGAAACTTGAGCATTCAATTAGTTACCAAACATGAAGCACTAATCCGCCAGAACTGAATATAATTTCTAAGGAGTGGTCCTATTATGTGGCTGAATTATAAAAAGTTACCAGAAATTGAGCATTTTAACACTTTATGTACATTCTTTACTTAATCTTCACGAAAACATTGCAAGGTAGATACAGCTCCTTTTACAGATCAGGAATCTCAGGGACAGGGAGCTGAAGTAACTTGCCCATGGTCACACATGCTGGTAAGTAGTACAACCTGTCTGACTCTATACTATCACAGTATTGAGATTAACCAGCTGAATCATTTAGGTAGTTTAAGGAAGATATCCACTTTCCTCCAAAATTAAACATTCAGAAACATGCCTATGAAGGGTTAAGAAACTTCCTCAAACATTAGCCCTAATATTTTCTCCTGTGTTTCCTGGTCTGTTTTAAGAGATGTTATCTATATCAAATCCTGGAACCTGAGTAAATAACAATTATCTTGGGAGAATGACCTAGGAAGAATGCTCGAGGGCATCCATAACCTTTTATGTGTGATTACCTTGGGGTAGTTGCCCTGATCTCCACTCCAACTCACAGGTTGGGGCATTAGACAAAATACTTTGCCCAGATTCAACTGTAAAATAATGCCTTCTTTATCACTGTCATAGAAACTGAGTTAAAAAATGGAAAAAAATGAGTTTAAATAATATTGTAGAAAAAGAAGACTTTTTTTTTCTTTTAAGGATAAATAGGCTTATCATTCTTGCAAGAGACTGAGGGACAAAGTCTCTTTGTGTAACTCTTTCTTCTTGTTACCATGGGACTATCTTTAATCTTATTAAATTTTCCTAGTAAAGTGACTAGGATCCCAAGGCCACCCCCCAACCCCCAATTGTCTGCCTTTTCCCATGAGGTCCTGGATGAAGTTTTCTTCCTGGTGCTACTGCTTCTCCAGGTGTCCACTGCTGCTTTGGCACTCGCTGGGCTCATTCCAACACTGCTGCTTCTGCCCTGGTATCCCTAGTCATGCCCGGGAATGGAAAAAACTCTTCTATTTTCAGCATTTGGCTGAAACCAAATGGCTCACGAAGAGCTTTATAAATTCTTCCTTATTAACTAGAATGAAACACACTTGATAGTGACTCAATGTCCTACTTGACACAGTTCCTCTTGTCAAAAGATCAACTCGAGTTCCAAGTTCGTGTGTCTCAATTCTCTCCTAACAATACGATTTTACTTCGTGGCAATTAGGGATGATCTTAACTCCCCCATTTCTCCTTTTTGAGGCTTAAACACCCAAACGCTGGATTTCACACAATCACATTTAAAGTTTACTTCATGGTTTCTCAGGAGCCCTAGGAACCACAGCTATTATCTGTGAGCATCTCGAGGACAACTTTTTGTTCCTGGGACCTAACCAGAGTTAATGTTCAATTACGTTTATTGAATGAATGGACAAATTGATGAAACATAGCTGTTTAATAGGCATAACAATTATGCCATGTAAGAAAAGTGTAGAGCAGCACTTATGTATTTAAATATACCTATGTAATATACTTGCATGTATTTTTAGACATTATGATTTATTGATTGGGATACATAATTTTTTAACAAAGTATAACTGTACCTTTGTATGAAAACACTTCCTACTGAAGAATGATATCCAGACCTATATTAATAAAATGATGGGAAGCACTTAATCCAAGGATGCATTTATATCTATACCCGTATCTCTATTTCCATCTAGTTAGCTTTACCCTTTCAGCTTAATTTCTTTTAATATTTGTCTTAATACTTTTTCTTCATGTTTTTAGTACTAATAATGATAAAGAGTGATGTATACAGGTTAAGAATTCATTATAAATATATCTCCTAAAACACTCCCAGAATTTATTAAATGTTTGTCCTGAGTCACTCTATTTTTCTTGTAACTGCATAGCTGACTACCAGGACCACTCTTCTGCACAGGGTGGGGGGCTTCATGGATGTCAATGTGAATAAAGATTCTGGAAATGTGTAGCCATATGTGGTGGCCCTAGATTACGTAAATTTCCAAAATTTTCATGGACATAACCCTGTCCATAGATAATATATAATTATATATAGTGTACATTAATATATTTATGTGAATATTTTATATTTACGTTGATATAAATATTACCTGAAAATTATAGAGCATGCCTCTCAAGTTAAATCCCTATCAAATTTTAGCATTAAATTAAGAGTCTGTTAAACTATTCCAGTAAAAAATTTTGGTCATTTTAACAGAAAGTGATGTAATAATAGTATATCTTCTCAGAAATTATTATTTAAAGATTGATTTTTTTTTAAACAGAGTCATTTCAGTTTACAAAGAATTTGCATATTCATTATCTCTTGTGTTCCCATATCAACCCAGTATATAAGGTTTGCGATTCTTGCTTTATCAGATTGGTAACTGAAGTTTAGTGAGAGAGAGCAACTTGCCCAAAGTCATACAGCCATTTAGTGATAGACCAGGGATTGAAATTGTTAACACTATTGCAATAATATTTCCACTACGCTACTTTTAAAAAAGAATCAGAAATGCCTTGCATGTGCCAGAGAAAATTCCATGACCTCATAGGTATATATAAAATCAAAGAGGGTATAATAATATTACATAAAAGCTCAAAAGAGTAGAAATACCACCCGCAGAAAACAGAAAGGTCCTTCTGGGAAATTTTATTTTATTATATATTAGATTTTTTAAAATAGATTTTATTATAGGTGGTTTATTGACTCACATTAATTCAATATATATTCTCGGGGTGTCTGATATTGACAATGCATCGAACTGAATACTATGAGAACTGCAAAAATAAGTATAACGCAATCACTGATTTCATGAAATATATAATCTCCAAGCATATGAGTAACTATAATAGCAGGAGGAATGTTATAAATGCCATACCAGATGGATGAGTACAGTGTTATGAGATTTAGCATAGAAAAAGGGGAGGCAACATAATTTTTATATTTTGTCTACATTGAAATGATATTACTCTTATAATAATAATAATAAAAAGACCCATTTGTGTGTTTGTTTTTTAAAGAAGAGAGATTGTTAAGTTCATGGAAGAGAAACAAAGGTATGGACGTAGCCATGGAGAGTAAGGAATATATAGACCAACTTCTTTTTCTTTGTCCAGTGAATTAACAGGAGGAAAAGTAATTACCTTCCCCAGCAAAGTTCCAAGGAAATGATGATACCTGAGGAAAACTAGACTTCAATTAAGATAAACAAGTGGAAGGATTTTTAGGGATGGAGGTTAGGTGGGGGAGGGTTCTTGGCTATCATCATGCACAACCCCACATTTTAAAGTTGAAGAAACCGAGGCACAGATTAAGTGAAGATACTTGCCCAAGATCACATAACCAGTTGGAACATAGACAGAACGTCTGAGGGATAACCAGAGTTAGATTATCTTTATCTAGAGTTATGCCTTTACATAGTAGGCATTCACTAATTCTTTAATGAATAAAAAATTAAATTGGCAATACAAGTTGTTTGATGTTATAAAGACAAATAAAATTATCTGTACTGTATATCTCTGTCTGCTTGACACTCTGAATAACTAATAAATATTTCAAATTTTACATGTCCAATATGGAACTCCTGATCTTCCCTCCCCAGACCTGCTTCTCTCTCAGTCTTTCTCATCTTGTAGATGGCAACTCCAACCCTCTAGTTACTCAGGTTAATAGCCTGTGGATTATCTTTCACGTCTCTCTGTTTCTCCTACCACATAACCATTTTGTCAACAAATCCTGTTGGTTCTACCTTTGAAATATCTCCAGAATCTGACCTCTGTCATCACATTTTTGACCACGATCACCTTAAATCAATGCACAATCTTCTGTCTCCTGGATTACTACAATAACCTCTAAACTAGACCTGGTGCTCCTACCTTTGTCCATGCTCAGTCTATTCTCAAAACAGCCAAAATGATTCTTTTAAAACTTAAGTCAGATCATCACTCCTCTGACCCTAGCTCTAAAATAGACTTTTATTCCACGCTTGAGTAAAGGCTGAAGTCCCTTAAATGTCTCAAATTATTCATAATAACTAAGAAGTACAAACAACCCAAATGTCATCAAATGGATGCATAAACAAAAATGTGTTATATCCATAGAATAGAATAATACTTGGTAAAAAAAAAAAGTTAAGTACTAATATATGCTATGACTTGAATTAACCTTGAAAACATTGTCTTAAGTGAAAGAAACCAGTCATAAATGACCACATATTGCATTACTCCATTTATATGAAATATCCAGAATAAGCAAATTCATAGAGACAGAAAATAGATTAGTGACTACTTAGGGCTGGAGAGGCTGGAGGAAATAGGGAGTGACTGTGAAAAGGTACAGGTTTATTTTGGGGATGATAAAAATGTTCTAAAATTGATTTTGGTTATGGTTACACATCTCGGTGAATATACTAAAACCATTAAATTGTATACTTTAAATGGATATATTTTATGGTATGTGAATTATATCTCTATAAAGCTGTTTTTAAAAACTGAAAGTAATAGAAGGGAGGGAAAGAACATAATAAAAGGAGCAGTATACGTAAAGACCCCAACTTGGGAAGGAATTTAATATCTATAAAGAATAGAGAGAAAGCCAGTATCCCTAGAGTATAAGATCAAGATGAGAAATAAGCTGGAGAATTAGATAAGGACCACATTATGAAATATTTTAAATATTATCATAAGCATCACAGAAAATTTTAAAGGGATTTAAGCAGATAGATGACATAAACAAATTTCTATTTAAAAAACCATTTTGGCTGGTCTTTGGAGAATTAAAAGTGAACAAATGTAGAAATAGAATGAATAAAAGGTTATTTCAGTGGGTGAGGAAGAAAGGATGGTTAAGTGGACACAGAGATAGGAGATAGGTTTTGAGATGTACTTCGGAAGAAGAATCAATGAAAGTTGGTGATTGACTGGATGTAGGCATGAAGAATATGCGCAGATTACTTAGACGGAGACCCATAGGGGATGAGTGTACTTCTGGATATGATAGATTTGAGATGCATTTGAAAACAACTAAGTATATATACACGAATAGTGTGATATATAGTTTAGATTGAGCTCAAGTATTGGCTCTGCTGTTTACTAGCTATGTGACATTAAAAAAAGTTATTTTTTTTCCTGATTCCTTCATTTGTTAATGAAGATAACAATAACTTTTATTAGCCAAATACTAATCTACTAGATTTTTATAGCTTGTTGGTTAAGACCACAGATTTTGGACCCCAACTGCCAGATTTGGATCCTGGTTCCACCAGGGCTATAGTTGTGTGACCTTGGAAAAGTTACTTAACCTCTTGAATCTTTTTCTCTTAACCCCAAATGAGAATGATAATAGCACATATCTCATAGGGTTGTTAAAAGTACATGCATTAAATAATACATGCAAAGTGCTTTCGGCTTGGCATATAGTGAGGGCAATGTAAGTGGTAGCTATTACTATTATCTCACAGGGTAAACACGAGAGATGAGATTATACACATGAAAAGAACCAGCATGTAGCAGACATTCAAAGAATGTTATGAAAGTTTCCTTCCTTGTTTTTCTACCTGAATTTTGTCTTCATGGAACATTTAACTTTTATCCAGGTTAGATTGACCTGAGATACTCCCTCAGTAGGGAGAAGCCCACTAAACTGCTCGACAGATTAAGATGGGAGCTAAAGGTCAGTTAACATTGCCAGAAGAGAGGAAGATGGAGAAATGGTTGTCTAAGAGGGGAGAGACAATCCAGGTTGAGGAGACAGAATGGATATAGCAAATATGGACTTCAGCTTAGACAATAAAGCAGACAGTGAAATTCCTGAGAAAAGTGGAGTTGGTGTGGGACATTGGCTGCTAAGAGATGAAACCCCACAACTGTGTCTTTTACCTGATGAATAACAACAAAGCAGCCTTTCTTAAGTGACGACTCCGATTCAACAATATCTAAAATTATCATTAACTCTTTCTGAGGTCTTTGTGTGTCATTCCAGTTAGTCGTTCTTTCCTTCCTTCCTTCCTTCCTTCCTTTCCTTCCTTCCTTCCTTCCTTCCTTCCTTCCCTTCCTTCCTTCCTTCCTTCCTTCCTTTCTTCCTTCCTTCCTTCATCTAATCATTTATTCAGCAAATATTTGCTAGGCACTAAGTAGACTAAAAGGAAAAAAAAGACAAAAGTTTGTATTCTAATGGAGTTCGAAGTTGGGTGAAAAAGAAAGGAAAGAAACAAACAAGTAAAAAAAATATATATATATATATATAAATTTTATGAAGACAAATAAAGCTAGGGCATCAGGAGAGATGTGGACATGATGAATAAGGTAAAGTCTTAAAGAAGGAGAACATTCCAGCATGGGGACCTTCAGTGCAAAGGCTTGCATCTTCCTGTCCCTGCCATTGTGTATCTCATTTTCCCATCCTCTAACATTTAAAGAAAAAAAAGTTTCTATCAGACTGAGGAAGATAATATATTTAGCAACTCAATGTATTATTTTCTTAGGGCTGCTTTAAGAAATTAGTACCAACTGGGCATCTTAAAACAAAAAAATTGTGTTCTCTTATGGTTCTGGAGGCTAGAAGTCCAAAATCCTATAGGACCACATTCCTTCTGGGGCTTTAGGACAGAATCCACTCCTTGCCTCTTCTACTTTCTGGTGACAGTCCCAGAATTTCTGGCTGCGTCACTGCAATCTCTGTCTCCATCTTCATATGGTCTTCTCTCATGTGTGTCCACGTCTTCTCTTCTGTCTCTTATAAGAACACTTTTTATTGAATTCAGATCTCACTTTGGTAATCCAGGATGATCTAAATTTAAGATCCTTAACAATTATATCTTCAAAGACCCTTTTTCAAAATAAGGTCATATTCACAGGTTCTAGAGATTAGGACATAAACACATCTTTTGGGGGGTGACCACTCAATCTACTACACTCAGTAAAGGTGTTTTAGTTCTCCTTTGCCCTTGATGTAGAATTCCTCACATTCACCATCTTTTTTTCTCCAAGTTGAAAGGTGTTTTTTAGAAGTGTTTTTTGGGGGGGAGGGGATAAGGGGGAGGTAGTGGGAAAGGTGGTCATGCAGAACTGAGTGAGGTAGATAACTAAGATTTATATGAGATAGAGACGTTCAGATGGTCATGGCCGTGAATGTGCTCCAAGGCCAAGGTGGGATTGGCATTTGTTTCGAAGTTGGGATGACTAAGTAGATTAAAGTCTCAGAATAATTATAAACTCGCTACTGGCCAAGCATCAAATGCATAAATTTAATCTTTTTTAACAATCTGAGAAATTGAAGAAATTCATCCATTTCTCCCTTTTCCGTTCATATCACACATAGCTGTTTCCTTCCTTATTCATGTTTCATTCATACTTTTGTTACTCTTTTATAGTTTAAGTATTTATTGTGGTATGACATATATGTAATAAAGTAGAAAATCTTCATATTCACATATTAATTTCACACTATTAAATTTTATGTATGTATAGACCCATGTAAGCACCACCCAAATCAAGCACCCAGAAGGCTTACTCATGCCTCTTGCTTGGTTAATAACCCTTCCCCAGAGGTGATCATTATTCTGAGTTCAATCACCATAGACTAGTTACCTATTTTTGAACTTCTTATAAAGCAATACAGTATGTACTTTTGTGCCAGTTTCTTTTCTCAACAGTATGTCTGAGAGATTCATCTATGCTCTTTTGTGTAGATGCTGTTCATTCTTTTTCACTGCTGCATAGTGTTCCACAGTGTGATATACCATAATTTATTCAGTCATTCTCTTTTTGATGGGTGTTTGTGTTGCTTCTATTTATGAGCTATCTTGAATAAAGCTGCTGTCAACCCACTTGTACAAGTCTGCTGGTGGACATATGTTTTCATCTTTGTTGGACATATCCCTAGGAGTAGAATTGCTGGGCCAAAGCATAGGCCTAGCAATTTTTAGTAGATATTAGCAAAGAGTTTTCCAAAGTAGCTATACCAATTTTCACTATAGTTGGTCCACATCCTCACTGACACTTGATATTGTCAGGATTTTTAATTGTAGCTTTTCTGATATATATATAGTAGTATTTCATTGTGGTTTTAATTTGCATTTCCCTAATGACTAATGATGTTGAGCTCCTTGTCTTATGCTTATTGGCTGTTCATATATCCTAATTTGTGAAATGCCTTTTCAAGACTTCTCCACCACCCTCACTCTCTTAAATTTTTTTTTTTTGTTGTTGTTGAGGGGTTGCCTGTGTTTTTCTGATTCAGTTGTAGTTCTTAATATATTCTGGATATAAGTCCTCTTTGTTGGTACATGTATTATCCTAATCTGTTCTAATTGCCTTTTTTACTTTCTTACTTTTATAGTTTAGCTATAAACAAACTTTTTTTGTAAAGGGCTAGATAGGAAACATTTTAGACTTTGCAGGCCATGTGATCTCTGTTGCAACTACTCAACTCTGCCATTGTAGCACACAAGCAGCTGAAGATAACCATGCATTAAATGAATAAGCATGGCTATGGACAAACCGTAATGAAAACTGATATATCTTCTTTGGAAAACTCCAGCAATATCTACTATAAAGACATGTAGCAGGGTGAATTTAGCCCACAGGCTATTTATTGTTTGGTGACCTCCAATGTTTTTATAAATATAAGTTCTTAATTTTAATAAATTTTAATTTATATTTCTTCTTTTGTCATTAATATTCTTTAGTCCTGTGTGAGAAATCTTTGTTTCATTCTAAAAGTTGTATTTTATTATTCACATTTATGTCAATGATCCATCTAGGATTAAGTTTTGTTTATGGCATGAAGTAGAAGTTTTACATTTTTGTTTCTATGTACTCGAGTTATTATATACTTGTTACAATTTTATTATGCAGCTATGATTTACCTGCTCTGCAAATTTTCCCTGATGGCCCTATGTCGAACTTATAATTCTCTGCTAGTCATTCATTCAACAATTACTTTTGGAAGGTATTATATACCATGCTAGGTATAACATTTTGGCTTTTGTCTAAAGAAGATTGTAGTCTTTTGAAGAAAACAACTAAGTCTTCACGGTAAAATGTGATAACTGCCAGGATAACATTGCAAGTAATTTGTTTGTTTTTCTCCTACTAGCATGAATTCTAGTATAGAATAAGATACTCATGAAAATTTGATGAGTTTTTAAATGAGTGAATAAATACAGTGAATAAATACACAAATACGTATACAGTCAATGCATATACAGAATATGCATACGTATGAATTCAGTAAATAATACACATAAATGTATATATGTGTACACACACACACACACATCCCTTCTATTCCTTCGTCCCAGATATACACAGCTAAAGTACCACTTGGATAAACCACTAATCTTTCCTTTAAACAGAGGACAAAGTTTATTCAATCTAGATTAATGATTAAGGTCTTGGCGGTTCTTGTATTAAACTGCGTAGGTTGAAATCCAGATTCTATTACTTAGGAGCTGCGTAATCTTAGACCAGTTACTTAACCTACCTATGTCCCAGTAACCTCATTTTGAAAATGAGAAAACCTTCTTTATAGAGTTGTTTAGAATATTAAATGGACTCATACATAAAAAATGAATAGATGTCTAAAGGCTCAATGAAGACAGGAGTTTTTGTCTACTTTGTTCATTGCCATATTCCTAGCTCCTAGAAGAGTGCTTGATACATAGTAGGTGCTCAATAAATGTCTGTCACATGAATGAAAAATACCCAGATCAGGAAAAATCTCATTACCTGTGGGCTATTGTTATTTCACGTATGATGTGAAAGTTCTGAATTATTATTCCAACTGTTCCCCATTTCCCAATTACAGCAATTTTTCACTTTGGGAGTCATAGTATTTTTCTATAATGACACAAGGTGGCAGCATTGGTCTCCTTTTGAGTTATCAGCGTCACTAATTTGACCTGTTCTAAGGACAAACCAACATTTTTATTTGCAAGTTTTTCCATCCATTCTCGATTCTTTTCTCTCTCTCTTTTTTTTGAATGAACATTAACTGAATTATCGTAAGGTTAGCTCTAGCTGCCCTAATTTCTTGCTAAAGAAAAGATTACTGCTTGTAGAAAGGTAAAAATATTGACACGAATGGAGGCTGCTTTACAGTAACACTACCATTTGGTGTTCTTTAAGTAACAAGTAACTGCTTGACAAATAATGAACCCAAATCTGCCGTGATATGAGGTGCAACAATGTTATTCCTTTCCAAGTTTACAGAAAAGACAAAACAAAACTTCTTTTCCTTTGTCTTTTAAATAGAGTCCACACTAATTCTGTAGTCCCTCTAAATTACTCCGTGAAACCACTGTTAAGAAGTAGACATTTTTGAGCACCTTTGAGGGTGAGACCTTGTGGTGCAAAGAAAAAAAAATCTCAATTTAGAAATTAAGAGATTAGAATTTTAGTGGTGCTTCAAGAATCTCCTTACCTTCAACTTTAGGCAAATCCCTTATTTTTCCAAAATTCAGTATCTTTATTTCTAAAACAAAGCTAATAATCTCTGCTTTACCTACTTGAAATGAGATCAGTGAATACCTTTATAAACTGTAAAGGGCTCTATTTTACACTGCATGAGCTAATGTTAGAATCATTTCTACTTTACCTGTGGGGAAAACCAGTTCTAACCAGTTAAATGGGCTTGTCTCAATTTTCTCATCCATAAAATAGGCTAATGATAACAACTCCACCTACTTCTGTGAGTTGTAAGGATAAAATAATAATTGTGAAAGTGCCTTGAAAATGAAAGTACTCTCACTTGTACAAGATGATTAGTTTAATCAAATGAATTTTCTTGAGTTTCGCAATCTCGAAGAAAACAATGTGTAACTAAATCGTCGAAAAAAAAGAAGCATGCCACAATAGAATATACAGATGTCAAATGATGTACACTTGAAAATTATGTAATTGTATTAACCAGTTACCCCAATAAATTTACTTAAAAAATGAAAATAAATAAAAATAATTAAAAAAAAGAAAGAAAAGCATGCTTGAGATTTACCACTTTCAGAAAGCTCAAGAAATTGCACATTCAAAAAAAGAAATAGAGATGCTGAAGGTGTTATTGCATTTAGGATAAACAAAATTAAATGGTTAGACTTATATAGAGTATTCAGTTAGTACTTGATCGATGCTTTTTGAATATCGGTATTTAAATTAGGTATATTGAGAAATAAAGTGTTCATTCAAAATATTAACATTCAGCTAACACTTGTCAGCTGCTTATTGTGTACCAAGTATTTTCAAATGTATGATTTCATTTTTAATATGATAGTCCCCAGAACCAGAGAAAAATGTCAGCTCGATTTACAAGTTGATGAAACGGAGATTCGGAGAAATTGCTCAGCTTGCTTCAGATCAAACAGCAGATGCAAAGTGGTCACACCTCCAATCCCCTGCTCCTTCCTGCCTTTTCTCTGGCCTGTTACTGCAGAGGCCTCTATTCAGTCCTCAGGGAGCACTCATGATACAGAATCCAACACTTAACAGCAGCAAGCCAGCAATTTTTGTTTAGTTAAAACCAGAGGTGGAATGTAAATGTAAAACCAGGGATTTTAAAGAATCTGGATAAGTGGATACTTAGTAGCCAAAACTTACCTCTCTTCTTAAGTGAATTTCAATGGCTTTGGAAATTTGGGCTCTTATCTTGCTTGGGACGATACACCTTTATGCAAAGGGACCCAGTTATCTCCTCCTTGAATATTTCAAAGCCGATTCATGTCTTAAAAAAAAAAAAAAAGAGTAATTATTGAATGTTAGGAGTTAAAAAGAGAAAAGTAAATTATAAAGTAAAAGAGATCTTAGAAATTAAGGCCATTTAAATCTCTTGGGAGGTATCAGTTATTTAAAAATGATGTGTTGCCACACATAGTAAGTTAATCTTTTTTAAAAAAGGCATTTATCCCTGCTGATGTTATAGTTTTTATACAGACTAACAAATCCCTTATTTTCCCCTTATTTTTCCAAAATTTAGTATCTTTATTTCAGAAACAAAGATAATGACTAAACGTCATTTTAGGTGTGACTTCGGGATTTCGGTAAGCTATGTTTACTAGAAATTTTACTTACTTAATTACTTTCAAATGATACCATTCTAAACTATCAAGTCTTTTCTGTGGCATTTTACTTACTAGTTAGATTGTTCACTTTGGAGGTTTAAAGCAGAGGCCTTCACATTTATATATCTGGTAGGCTGTTTTATTTCCTGCTCTCTCAAGAATGATATTGACACTGTATTTATGACTTCTTCAAGTCGATTTAATGAGTGCCTGTAGTGTTCTTTTTCTCTGAAGAGTAACCCAAATATAATGCCTCTTTGCATACCTATACATACATCTATTAATATTATGATCTTTTTGTTATGAAAAAATAGCCCTTGGAACCTTGTAAATGGAAATATAAAACTCTCATTTAAACATTCAATGATTTTTCCCTTTCATTCCCTCCTGAAATAATTGATTTTCACCCTTCTTAATAGTTAGCTGACTTTAATCCAGAGAATCTTAAAGTAAAGTGGATTCCTAGTATTCAATCTAGTGCTGGCTAAAGTTAATCATACCTTGGAACTTTAAAGAGATCGACAAGGATTGCTGAGTTATAGTATCATTTCTCCACAATAACAGTCTAGCTTTTAAAAATATATATTCTTAAATTAATAAAAGTCATTTCACAGATAAGGAAAAGCAGATAGAAAAGGTAAAGGGAGGTCATTAAAAACTTCAAATAATAGAACAGAGTAGTATCCAGTGGAATATAAGTGGCCTTCTGAGTGGCACAGATACTCCAGGTCTTTGGGAGCTCCAAAGAGGAAAAGATCAGAGTGGGGCGTAGTTTCAGGAAGGCTTGCACTTAACTTTTAAATTGAAATTCCAAAGATAACGTTTGGTGATTTAGAACTTGAAGGAAGATTATAATCACAAAGAGGGTTGGGTGGGCAAGGGAAGGATCCTGCAATCCCCGAATTCCTTTTCGAATGTCAACAGTGATGAAATCGACCTTATACCTTTCTTCTATTTTAAGATTTCAAGAGAAGATTTTTCTCAACGAAAAACTATCTAAGGAATCTGTTCTCTTAGGAATCCAGAATTTTACGTACTATTTGAATTGAGACTGTTGAGTCTGATCAGCGGTTAGATGTCCCGGCTTCCACACTGCCTTGGAAATTCAGTTATTCTTTATTCCAGAAGACAGTGATTTTGCCTTTTTTGTCAGCCCCACTTGTTATCCAATCTGGACTTGAGCTTAATTCAGCAGCCACCAAACTGTGTGCCAGGTACTGGGAAGATAATGCGAGGCATCTATAGAGTGGACTAGTCTTGACTATAACACCAGCTTAGACTGTGTTCAGTGCTACAAAGTGTCGAAGGTGAAGTTAATTCTGTCCAGGGGTCAAGAAAAGGCTCAGAGAGAGGGTGACATTTTGGAGGACCCTAAAGCAAGAGAAGCTTTTTGGGAACTAGAGAAGGGGAAATGGTGTTCATTACAGGTAGAGGGAGTAGGAGGGCAGGGGTGCGTAGTGTGAAAGGACAGTTTGAGAAAGGGCAAGTGACTGATGGTGCTGGATATAGGGTTACTGAACCCCACAACAAGTCCGTGTAAGTATATCAAAAAGCTACAGAATGCATACAAAGAGATATCTGGAAGAAATGTTTACTATTGTCCACTGTGTGCCCACTTATCTGCTAAGCACTACAGAAGATATAAGGGAAGGCCCTTTCCTTGGGAAGGTTTATCTGGAAGAGAAATTAAGTGATTAAGTCACATAAAATAATTTAAAAATAATGACAGTCTAAGGCAAAGCATTATGTTGTCCCAAAACTCAAGCTAAAGATGATACCCTTAGCCAGTACTCCTGCTGGCCTGGCTCCCTCCATCCCCATAGTGGTACTGAGGTACATATGGGTACATCCCCATAGTTCAGCTGAGGCTGGCTGAACAAGCAGAGGGGCTAGAGAACTTGAGACTTCTTAGCCCCCAAAACAGAAGTAAAGATTATGGAACCCATACGTAGTACTTCCTATGTACCTGGCACTTTTCTAGGTGCTTACATTAATTAACTAATCAAATCTTAATAATTACTCTATTTGGGAGAGTCATTATCTCACTTACATGTGGGGAAACTGAGGCACGGAGCCAAGATTCAATCCCACAGAGTCCTGCAGTCTTTTTCATGTTACTGTCCTTAGAATCTAGCACAGTATACGGCGCTGGGTGTGAAGATCTTAAAAACAAACAAACAAACAAAAAACAGTTTTCCCTGAGTATTATCAGAATAATGAGATTCAAATGAAAATAAAAACTTGAAAATAAAAAAGGCTTGAAAGCCCCAAATTTGTAAGGGAGGAGAAATGCATTTAGCTGTGCAGCCTTCACTTTTGCCTGACCCAAGGCCAGCAAGAAAATGTTTCTTTTCATTTACATATATTTTTTCCTTTTGTGACAATTTGGTGTTTCTGAACGCTAGGGGCTCCCGGATTCTCTGAGAATAACTTTTCCTTTTAGAATTTTTTTTAAGGGGGCGGGGGCGGAGGGGGGAATGTGGCCTTAATTAGCCTACGTCTTAGGCAGCTTAAGGAAGGGGCCGTACTTTCTGAATCCCTTCAGAGCCAAGTAAGGAGGTCCCTCTCGTTCCCTCTCTCTTTTTTAAAGGACCTCATGAAATAAAAGTGCAGAAAACAAACCCAAGGCGATCACAACAGCAGCCGCGGCGGCAGCAGCAGCAGCAGCAGGAGGAGGAGGAGGAGGAAAAGTTGGAGTTGGGGCAGGCGCTCTGGAGTGGCTGAGCTCCGCGCAGCTCCCATTCATTAAGTCACCAGCCGCGGAGGAAGGTGGCGGAGCGTCCGCGCTGCCCACTCTCTCGTTCGCGCAGTCAGACACACTCAAGCCCAGCGCGTCCCGAGCGGCGCAGCTTTGCAAAAGTTTCTGCTGGGGATTTGGCTCTTTTCCCCTTGGACTTTCGAACGATTTGGGGTTGAGAGAGGAAAGAAAGCCGAGGTACACAGGGTGAGCAGAAAACACCACCGTCTGCATTTGGAAGAAGGCAGCGAAATCGCATTCTTGTCGCGTCCCAAGCCGGTCCCGACCCGTGGCTCTCCCAAGCGGCTTCGGCCAGGAGGCGATCCCGGCATCTGAGTGTGTGGCTGCTGTCGCGGGACGTCTTCGCGGGTCAGCAGGCTCGCGCCGCAGCCAGCGCCATGCAAAACTACAAGTACGACAAGGCGATCGTCCCGGAGAGCAAGAACGGGGGCAGCCCGGCGCTCAACAACAACCCGCGGAAGGGCGGCAGCAAGCGGGCGCTGCTCATCTGCCTCGACCTCTTCTGCCTCTTCATGGGTGAGCCCGGCCCCGCTGTCCCTCGGCCCCTCGGCTCTCGGCGCGCGTCCCAGCCCGGCGGGGTGCCTGCGCGCGGGGCTTGGCGCTTCCTTGCTGGCTCCGGGCCGCCAGCCCGCCGCGTCTCCAGGCAGCGCGGCGCTGTCAGCCCCGGGGCGGCCCCCGCAGCCTTCTTGGGGAGCTTTCGCGCCCCTCTGGCCCCCAGGCCCGCACCCTCCCGGCTCCCACCGACTTCCCGGCCTGCACATGAGTGTTTGGTGGTGCTTAGGCTTTTGCGGGCAACTAAACAGGCTCCTTAAAAGCCGTCTCCACTTGGAAGGGGTGTGGGTTCGCCCTTTCAGAATAGGGGAGGTTGGTTGAACCACGATCTCGAGCAGCTCATAGCTTGTTTCCCTCCATCCAAGTAAAATGGATCTCCTGGAGCTCCGGGCTCCTGCCTGGGGCCGAGCTGCCCTTCCCCTGACTGTATGTAAACATCCAACCCCTTCCGCTCTTGCTGCCCGGACCCGGCCAGACCTGCATGCTGGCCTTTCAACTTGCTCCTCTCTCAACATCCACCCGCACCCCGCCCCCAGACCCCGCAAGGGGTTTGGAAAGTGCTCTCTAGGGGCTTTCTAGCGGGGTACCGATTCTGCAGTCACTTAGGCGCCTGCTACGTGCTAAGTTGTTAGGTTTAACTAGCCTTCTCCCTGACTCGGTGCATTGCGAGTGAGGAGCCCCGTTTTACAGATGAGGAAACTGAGGCAGTAGGAAAGAAAAAGCATGGTCATGTTTTGGGACCACAATTAATTGCACCCCAGAAAGTTGAGGCGATAGTCCACTTCTTGTTTATCAAATTGTTTGGAAGCCACAGCTGAGAAGAGCGGTGGGAGTTAAAGGAATTGGAATGAGAGAGTAAAGAGGATTTATGAACTCGGTGCGGGGAGGCAAAAAGCTATTGACATACATCTACAGGAGTTCCAAGATTGAAGTCAGCATAGAAAAAAAAAATTTTTTTTAAGCGAATCATGGTGTAATGGAAAGTGCACGGGACTTGTCATCGGGACACTGCCACTCTGCCCTTGTTGGGTGTGCCACCCAACTGCCTCACTGGCCTCAGTTTCCTCATCAGTTGAGTAAGTGGGTTGAACTAGATGCTCTCCAAGGCCCCTTCCTGCATTAAGAACTCGGATTTGGTCCAGGAGCTGTTCTGCCAACTCTGCTAACTGAAGGAACATCTGTGTTCCCAATTCAGTTCCCTTAAAATAGAATTCCTGCACAGAGACTTAAGTCCCCTTTGAAATGAATTTGTCCAGGCAGAGTGTGCAAACCAGAGACTTCTTGGGCTGGACTTACACTTCCTCTGTTCATGACTTTTTGTTGCAGGGTCCTTACCTAGGTCTATCAGTCATTGGCTTTCCTGATAGTAAAGTTTGCCCATAGTAAAGTTTGAGTCAAAGAAAGATGGGGCTCTTAAGAGTTTAAAAGTAAGAATGCTCCCCTTTAGATACTGAGAGAGTTTAAGGTACTCTGTGCAAGGGAAGAAAGGTGACTGCTAAATCCCATTTCCACCTCTTCAAAGAAATTCAATTTAAAGATGCTATGTAAAGGAATTGTCACTGGGGGGCCTACCTTCCTGAAGGCTGCTGGCTTATTATGATGCACAGGGAGAAGATTGATACGTAAAAGTCTCTGCCAAGCTATTGAATTTTTAAGAGACCCTCCCTGGTCCTAGGGGAGAACAGGGAAACACTAAACACATTGAAGCTGTTTGCTGTAAACTTTCCTGGGGCTTCCCAGTGTTTACTGGCATATTCGGTTGATGGTAGGGTAAGCTCTCTTTTGACTGCTGGTGCAGTGTACCCTCTTACCTCCTACCTTGTGATTAGGAAAGCAGCGCTAGAATGAGCTTGACAGCCTTTGTACAGCTTCATTGCTCTCCTCCTCCTTTCCACGCTTCTGATTTCAGAAGGCATTCCCAAAGGATGGATGGTGTCTTCTTATTAAAGAAAAAAGAATTGTGAAGGAATTTGCAAAAAGACACATCTATCAGCTATATCGTAGCAAGGGACACAGAAACCCCAAGCCACTCTGCTGTGCATGGAAGGTGTAAGTTAAGTGTATGTTCGCACGTTTCATTTCTTCACCTGCCCGGACTACTCTGTGTGCACCGCCCACCCCAAGCTGGTACTCTAAACCTAGTTGTTTATTTTGTTTACTCACTGTTGCTCTGTTTGAATAAGTGATTTGTTTACCTCAAAAAAAGTAATAAGGTAACAGGACCTTGTATTTTATTATAAGAAGCACATAGCTATCTGGTTTAAGGTATGTGTCTTGCCATTAAAAAACTATGTCGACAAAGTCATTTTCAAACTGATTTATCAGTGTCTCCCCTATGCATAGGCCTAATTACAATATCACTAATTTAATGCCTCTTACACCTTTAATAACAAAAACTGTTAGGTAAATACTTGAGAAATTTACAGGAGAACTCTATTTGGCTTCCAAAAGAAAATTAGTAATACAACATGTGATTTTAATATTCTACACACCACAGGCCTAAAAAAAAATTGTTTCTACTTGGTTCACTTTTTGCCTAAGACTGTCAGAATGGTTTAATTTTTATATAGTTTATTGATCGTATGGTCTGGATTACAAGGCACTAATATATTAGAAAGAGAGACATAGTTTTCTATTTATTCTCTCACAGGAATATATACCAAGCTTCATCTCCTTGTATCTGGAAAAAATAAAAGCTGATGTGCTATGTAAGTGTTATGTAAGTGGAAATATGCAAGCAGTTTAACTTGTTCCACATACCTTTTTGGAATGTTAAATTCTTGGTGAAGAAACAAAAGTCCACTCTTGTTTGAAGGTCAAAAGAATCTGGTGTCAGAAAACACCAATAGAAGTTTACCTCCCACTGAATAGCTATCTTTTTTTTCCCTGCCTTTACCAACTAATTGCTTTTATAAATACAATTATGAATCTTTGTGTGGTAGTTTTTCCAAAATCAATTTTGTTTCCCTTGCTATTAAGTAATACATACACCTCCTTTTCTCTGTGCATTGGTTCTGGTGTATGAGGTTACATGAGAGCAGCAGAAAATATCATAAGCAAGAAGAGAGGAGCACCTACTACTGTCTTTCCAAGCTCTGTTAGCCTCTTTTTAAGTATAAACTAGTTTATATACTCTTCACTGTAACCCTCAGGAAGAGATTATCTTCATATCATAGATAAGAAAGCCAAGTGTCAGAGAAGGGAAGGACTGAGATTCTTCCTGAAGCTGACTCAGGTTGATCCCTAATTCTCAGCGAGCATCACTCAAGTCCATCCCCCTTTCCTTTCCTACCTGAAGAATCCCAAAGAGCTCAGTTTGCAGAATAAACAGCCTTTCTACATTTCTGAGTTACCCATTTGCGCTTGAACAGATGGATAAAGGCAGTTCAGCTCTTCTGGTATGTGGTACGGCCCATTCGCTCCCTGGCATTGTTTAGATTTGGGGCTAGTTCTAGTACTAAGTAATTTCCAAATTTTGAGGGTACCATCTTACTCCATGAGACAGTGGTTCCAAAGAAAGAACACAACAATCAGTCCATGGCTGGAGCACAATGTGAAAAATTGGTAAATCTATCTTAAGCTTCCATGCCCCTGCCTTTCCTCATCCCTGCCCCTTTCCCTAGATACGTTTTGAATGCCTCTTTCCAACCCATGCCCTTTGATGGGTAGGCATTTTTAGAAAGATCTAGCTTTTTGTTCTGTGGACTTTATTCCAGCCCTTCATCTTCTGAGTCCAGTGAGCTCATCTGAAAAGTGGTGATCAGAATGGCCACTTTATTACGTTGCTCTGAGGATCAGAAGAAATATTAGATGTGAAATTTTTTTTGTCATCCCTCAAGATTTGAATAAATGTAAGGGATTTATAAGCTGGAGCCTTGCATGAAGGTTTTGTGATCGTCTTCAAATATCGTATTGCAGAATCATTGGTATCTTAGACCATGAAATGAATATTCAGTAATAATATAGTGAAGACCATAAAGCATCCACTTCAAATAAGATAATGTCACATTTTCCCAGGAAGTTGAAGACAGCTGATTTCCATTCATTATTGATCAAAACTTTTGCTGAGAAGGCAGCCCCTAAAATTTACCAGAATTTTTGAGCCACCTAATCTTCACAGTATTCCCTGAGCCCTCTTTAGAAAAGATTCATTTGTACAGACTATTCCTCATTTGACTTTTGATACCAGAAGGTAGGTTTAGCTGAGCTTATGGTTGTGATGGGAGATGTGTGAAGAAGCAGGTACTTGGTCAGGTTTGGTTTGAAAGGCCTGACTCCTGTGCGACTCCCTACTAGGAAACACGGTTGGTGGGCGGAGTATCATGAATAAAGGGAAAGAAGCTCAAACAGGTAAAAATATAGAATTGGGGTGGTCAGCAACCATACTATGTACTTTAGTGGTTCCAGAGCGTTTTCGGACCTTTCTTGTTTTACAGTTAAATAGTCGAGATAAAATTTGAGAACTGGTTCCATATATGGGATACATAAAATCATCACTTGTTATTAAACTATTCACTTTTAATAGTGAGAGAGAGGCATTGTGGCGTAGTGAAGAGAATGAGAGATTTGAGGCCAGAAGCCTCAGGTTCCAGGTCAGCCAATGCCACCATCTAGTTGCGTGGTTTTGGACAGGTAGGTTTCCTATGGATCTGTTTCTTTTCATTGGTAAAATGACTAGACGGGTGGGATTATGTCTGGCATCTAAGGCTGCCATGCAACATTCTGTGACAGATTTCTGGAAGAGAGGAAAGACACATTTGTTGTCTGTCTAACTCATGCATGCACTCTGCTTAGCTCTTCATTGTACATTACTTCGGGGAGTTGTCACAACAATGCACAGCCTAAAACAGTGAGTTCTGGTCTTGTACTGCCACTACGTTACTGTGCAACTTTGGGGAAATTCACTTGACATGTCTGGGCCTCAGTTTCTTTATTGCAACAAAGGGAAGGGATCATCTAGATCATCTCTTGGACCCCTTCTAGCTCTACAATTTTATGAGTCTGCTGGTAGGTATTGTGATGTAGAAACACAATCATTACTTCTCTTAGACCATTTTAAACTGTTACATTATTTACCAGAGAACAGCATCTGACAGTTATCTTACAATGATGTTCATTCTGGAGTAATAGTAAACAGTTTTATTAGAATTACTCCAATATGCTGAGAAACTGGCTAGATTTTTCCTTGGCTGGATGTGCCCTTTCACCTCTTGTGAAATCTATAGTAATCATAAGCAAACTAGTAAACAAGGTGATTTTTCCCTTTTTGTTCCTCAGTTATTATGTTCACTAAGTATGTGTTTTTAATAACTTAATAGGTTTTGATAACATAATCTGCAATGTGAAGCGCAAAATGTAGAAACAGATTTTCATTAACCGGTGAACCACCTAGCTGAGTATCCTGCATGGGTTGAAATAAAGAAGGAAACTTCCATTTAGGTGGTAAGCCCTGCTAACTTTCCTAGGATAGTTGAAAACCTCTATTTTTCTCATTGTCCAGAATGGCTAGTTTTTTTCCTTTGCTCCTTCTCCCCTAACTTTTTCATATGCTTAAGAGATATACCATGGGGATATAGCTGCCTTTGGGGTAGACTGTTAAAGCCAGAATTGGTGGCCTTTTCCACTTTTAACCTTTTTAATTTCCTGTCCATTTTAGATTCTTTCTCCCTTCCTGCGTAGCTATTTGGGCTGGCAAACCCAGCTGGTGACAGCATGATGCTAATGAGACCATAGTCAAGGCTTCTTCCTTGTGCAGGCAGTTATATTTATGAAGAAACCCTACCTTGTGTGTCAGTATAATTCAGCACACATTATTTGAGGAGTAATCATCTATTTGGGGGATGGCTACTGTGTCAGTATTTCACAAATTCACCTATTAAGGACACTCATCTGGTGTGAAATACAGATGCTCAGGCCTTTTCCTGGGAGAGTCGGATTCAGTGGGCTTTGGGCCAGGGCCTGAGATTCTGTATTTTATCAAAGCTTCTGGTGATTCTTATCAGGCTAATTTAACAGCTGATGTCTTAAGGGCAATTGACTTAAGTAGAGGGCTTTTTGTCCCTGCACTAAATGTTCTGGCATTTCCACATTGTTAAGTTGTCTGTACTTTTTTTTCATTTGTGTCCAGTGCACCTTTCTTTCTCACTAAAGATGATCAAGCTTGTCACAGTTCTTTCGAAAGAAAAAATTACCTTTGGGAGCCACCGTGAGGTCTCCAGTGATTTTTTGTGCCAGGACGCGATGGTGTCTCCTAATTGCTGAGAGACTGGGGTTTGTTTTTATTTCAAAGTTCTAAACTGTGTTCTAGGTAGTTGAAGTTGCCAGCCAAGTGACTATTTTGGATAAATGAGATGTTAACTCTTATAAATATTTTGAGATATTGAAGTTTGTATATGAGTGAAAAGTGAAAGGAATCAATTAGATTCCTCAACAAAGGCTTTAAAAGACCAAAGTTAGCTTGACAAAGTATTGAAGAAACAATATAAGCTTTGAATTCACCCAGAGATGGGTTTGAATCCTGACATAAAGCTAAGGCTCATAGGTGTGACATGGGCAAAAATTATTTAACCTTTCCAGGCTTCAGTTTCCTGACCTGGAAAAGAAGCAAGCCAACCTAGTGACACACTTGTGCAGTGACGCTCAGATGAGATCATGGATCTGAAAGCACTTGGAAAAGTTAAAAAGCACTATGTCATTATCAGGTATTATATTGCTACTATTATTCATAGTAATAGTAGTAATTTCCTTTTCTTCCCAGTGTCCTCACTCAGTAGTTCTATGGAATCCTCTTTCATTTTTTTGGCAGTGAAGTTGCCTGAAATATACGAGGAGAAAAAATTGTGAGGAGGCTCCTAAGCGAAAACCAGGCAGAGAGAACACAAATGTTTTCCATTAGCTGAAGAAGAGCCGTGGCAGGTTTCTGACCCTGTCTAGAAGTCACAGTGCAAGAACCTCAGTAGCCTCTGGTGACTGCATCCTCCCCCTTTGAAAGGAAGATGGCCATATTATCTTAAGAGAAAGACAAATAACACCTTAGCAGGGTGAGAGGGGATTTGGACAAATGGTCTGTTTTAGCATCAACTCTTCTCCGTATCTTTTGACAGCCCAGGGGAAAACCTAACTAAATAAAACAGCTGTGATTGAAAATGGATCAAAATGATTGTTTTCCAGGGCACTCCACTTATTTGCTGAAGAAGGGACTAACTGTTCTGGTTATCATTTATTATTCATGCCGACCATTTGGTACAGATATTAGGTCCCTCTTATAGATGAGACAACTGCAGCTCAGAGAAGTTATATAACTTGCACAAGGGAACCCAGCTAGTAAGTAGTCACCAAAATTTCCAGAGCTCTTGTTAGCTTAGCTTGCTACCCACTTATCGGTGCAGTTAATGCAAAGGAGATTCACTCTTTTCTATTTCATTCAATTTCGTTTATTTCAATTTTATTGAGTCTGAATATGTACAGGATGTTCTATAGGGCTCAGTAGAGGACACAGATTTGAGTCTTAACTCAAGGATCATTTTGGACAGTGGAGGAGACAGTTTTACATAAAAATTACAAAATCTCTTGGAATGTGCTGATTGAACCTCTCGGTGGGTGTAATAAAGAAAATACCATCAGAGCAATTCTTCATTGCCTAGATTCATAGAATTAGTAAGTACCTTGATGATTTCATTATCAACAATACCAGGGTCATTTTTTATCTTAGTCACAAAAATGGCCCTCTAAGCAAGGGAAGGTTGGGAGGTCTGAGGCGTAAAGCACAGGCTTTAGAGTCAGATGGGAGTTTGCTTACTATTATTGGTTTTATAAACTTAGGCAAGTTACCTAATATCTTTGAGGCCTCACTTTTCTCATTTGGAAGATGGGATAATATACGTACTGTGAAGTTGTGAGGCTATGCCTGGTACAGAGAGTGGTACATACACCCTCAACAGGTGGTAGCTACTGTCAACACTGTTAACGCAGCCTAGTCGGTGCCCTTGATTCGCATATGGTGAACCTCCGGGCTGGATTGGTGAGAAATGCATTGTCCAGTGACAGTGAAAGAGAAGGGCTTAGAACCAAGGTCTTGGCTTTATACCATTTTGCTTTTCTGTTGTTTACTAGTCAGTTTGAAATTTGATATCATTGGTGAGTCAGTTCTCCAGAGAACTAAAGTCTCTTCTTTCTCTTGCCTGTGTCAATTAAAAGGGAAACAAGACAAACAGGTTTTAACTTTTAATCCAATCAATGGATAATAATTGAGTGAGGCCAGAGATACATGGGACAAATTTGAAGAAGTAGGCCATTTTCGATATATCATTTTTCTTCTGACTGGCACATGTTCTAGAAATAGCTTATTACCAAAGATAGCTGTTAACTGATTTGAGCCTGAGCAGTCACCATCAAATGATGTATCTAAGGAAGAAAGGAAGAGAACCCACATTTTCAAAGTTTTTACCTTTTAAAAGCATCTTCACCACCTCTTGAGGTAGAAATTAATTTGACTGAGGAGGAAACTGAGTCTCAGGTTAAATAATTTTCTCAAGGTCATGCATTAATTGGCTGTCATTCAGAAGAAATCTAGCTGAGGTTCTCAAGCATCCTTGTGAAACTATTCTTGTCTTCGGGTTAAATTATAAATTATGATCTGCATTAAAATTCTCAAATTTAAAACAAACCAAACAAAATAACAGAGACTCATTTGGAAATGGTTGAAAGGAACTTGTTGATTTCTGTGTGCTTTGAAAATATACATTGCAATCAGAGTATTGGTGGTAAGTGTGTTTTTGAGGTTTGTCACAAATTAACAAAATTATATGCCTAGAGAGTTTTACAGAGAAATGCAAATCAGCATAAGCGCCTTGTCATAATAAGCACTATGTTTTGGTTCCTGTTTATATATCCCTAAAGCACATAATACATATGATTACATTGACACGAAGGCAGCCATTCTCATTGATGGCTTCTTATATCTGGCTCCCAAATTAGTCTGTGGTATCAATCATATAATTTCTAGAGAGCCTATTTAATTAAGTCTATGTTTGTATCTGTCTTTTAAATATATATCTTTTGCAGATGTTTCTTGGGCACCTATTATATGCCAGGTACAGGAGGTTCCTTGCTCTTTAAGAATTCCCAGGCCAGTGAATGGGAAACTTATGCGTAACTACGCACAGGAAGTGATGCTGACTTTGGACTGCTAAGGGAGGGACTATAACAGTGGTGAGGAGTAATGAAGTTTGCTTGAAGGCATGGAACTAGATCTTGCAAGGCAAATAATAGCTCACAAGCCAGGAAGAAGGGGAGATTATTGCAGCAGAGGGAACAACAGGTGCTGAGACCTAGAAACTGGAACATTCTTGGGAAGGGTGAGTAGTTGGAGGTTGGAGTGTAAGTATTGTGTATTTGCACTGAGTCGGGGAAAGAGAATATTGGAGATGATGCTGGAGAGATAGGTTGAAGCCAAATTATAAAGGGAGGCTGTAAATGGCAGGCAGCTAAGAAACTTGAACTTTATTTTGGAGGACCAGCAGAGCAAATAAAGTTTTATTTTTGTTTTCATTTTTCTTTTATTATGGAAAATTTAATATAGAAACCAAACACAACATATAGCTAGGAGTGGAATTGCTGGGTCATATGGTTAACTTCATGTTTAACTTTTTGAGCAACTGCCAAACTGTTTTTCCATAGTGGCTGTACCATTTTAGAAATAACATGAGGTTAGTTAAAATAATGTAAGAACAAAATACAAAAGTTTGACAGACAACATTTGGATTAACATATTCATGAAAAATTTTAAAGTGGGGATAATCTAATCTGATTCATGTTCAGAAACCTGGGTTTGAGGGGAGGAAAGGACATGTAGGAGGGAGACCAGTTAGGAAGCAGGTGAGAGCTGAACCTAAGGCATTGGAGACAGAGAAAAGAGGTTACAGGTAGTTTCTGATTTCCTGGTTGGAAACCTCTGAACTGTGGTGATGCCACTCCCTCCACAAACAATTCAGATGCAGTGTTGATAGAAGACTTAAATGAAATCCATATTACAGGATTAGTAAATGCTTCTTCATGTTCATTAGAAAGATGAGGCTGTAAGTTACCTTTTTTTCCTTTTTGCTCTAAAATTTTTAAATTTCTCAAATGTCACTTAAAATACATGGGCTATAGGAAATCCTCATGGTTTAGAGAAATGGTTTTTCTTCCATTGTAATGATATTTAAAAAATAGTTTTATTGACATATAAATCATTGTACCGTACAATTCGTTTATTTAAAGTGTACAGTTTACTGGCTTTTAGTATATTCAGAGTTGGGCAACCACACCACAATCGATTTTAGAGCATTTTCATCACTCCAGTAAGAAACCCATACTCGTAGCAGTCACTCCCCATTCACTCTCTTCCTCCCCCATCCCACGGCGATTACTAATCAGCTTTCTTTTTCTATAGATTTGCCTATTCTGGACAATTCTGGTATAAGTGGAATCATATATTGTGATCTTTTATGACTGGCTTCTTTCAATCAGCATAATGTTTTTAAGATTTGTCCATCTTGTGTATATTAAGCATGCATCAGTACTTCATTTACTTTTATTGCCAAATAATATTCCATGGTATAGACATACCACATTTAGTTTGTACCTTTATCAGTAGATGGACATGTGGGTTATTTCCACTTTTGCGCTATCATGAATAGTACTGCTATGAACATTTATATAGAAATGTTGGTGTGGACATACGTTTTCAATTCTCTTGAGTATAGATACTTAGAGGAGTTGTTGGATCATATGGTAACCCTATGTTTAATGTTTTAGGGAACTGCCAAATTATTTTTCATAATGTCTGCACCATCTTAGAATCCTATTAAGCTTGATTAAAATATGTAAGGAAAAAATACAAAAGTTGTACCAAAGACTTTTGGAATTAACATATTCATGAAACCACTATAGTGTCACTTTATTCTTAGGGGCATTTTTTCACAAAGAAACAAAGTTTTTAATCAATTTAGTAGTGTCACTTGGTTTAAAAAGAGTGAACAGGGAACAATATAGCTGACCAAGGAACAGATGCTGGGTGATCAGCCAGATCCACTCTCCTACTGAGTAACATACTTCCTCAAACCAGGGTGTGACAAATGGATTGCTGCCTCAGCAAATGAAAAAATTCTTGGATCTTCAGAGTTCCTTGAAAACAGCTAAAAGTACAAATATTAATATTAAAACTTACATATTCCTAGGATCTGCTTTACAAGATTTTTAAGACCATGAAATAGAACTGTAGTTCCTGGTAAGGTTGGTTATTCACACATTTCCCCCTGGATATATGGCTGTATACATAATTATCATCTCAAATTAAAATTACCATGTATCTTTTAGACTCATATGCTGGATGCTTGGGGATATTAAAGAGTATAATACACGCGCACAAACCTTTAGAAATTAATTGGACCGTCAAGTTGTAAATTGTACTTAAAATTGCACTTATAAGTGCATGAAAAATTAAACCACAAATATTACAAAAGGGTGGGAATAGGCACTTACTTTTATTATTAAGAACTTTAGATCAGCGGTCCCCAGGGACTATTGCTCCTATGAGAGTCTAATGCCTGATGATCTAAAGTGGAGCTGACGCGGTGATGCCAGCGCTGGGGAGCGGCTGCAAATACAGATGGAGCTTCCCTAGCTCACAGGCTGCTTACTTCCTGCTGTGTCACCTAATTCCTAACAGGCCACAGACTGGTACTATCTGCAGCCTGGGGGTTGGGGACCTCTGCTTTAGATGATATCTAACTTACTTTTTCCAGTAACAGAAGAAGTAAATGTCAATAATCTGGGTTTGCAACTCAGAGAGGGTAAATGATTTGTTCAGGTTCACATGCTCAATATGTGTTGAGGCTGATGTTTGAACTCAAGCCTGACTAAAACAATGACCATTGCTAACATTTATCTAGTGCTAGCTTTGTACCTATCTATGGCTTAAAAAGTGTGCATGCATTATCTTATTTAACCTTCCCAGTGAGCTTATGAAATCTTTATTATCGTCACTATTTTATTGAACTGAGGTTCAAAGAGGTTAAAAATAATTTAGCAAAGGTTATGCCAGCAGTGAGTTGGAGAGTTGAGGTCAGACCTAAGAAGTCTATCTGGCGAGGTCATTCTTAACCACTGGGCTCTACTGCTTATGCTCTCCGAGTGTCTCTGAATATCCAGTTTCCCACCACAACTCCATGCTGGCTTTCACATTGGCAACATGTGATTAATTGTCCAAATGAATGAGACTTGTGATTCTCACTCTAGGTTCTCTGGACCCATAAGTCTATCAGGGCAATCACAGTCATCTTATGCTCTTTACTTCAGAAGTATCTAATGCGTACTGTATGTTTCCCAATGATTTACTTACTCACACTAACTCAGAGCATGAGCCTCTGCCTAGACTAGACAAAGCGTCTTCATTCTGCTTGTCATTTGAATGTGGAATGACACCTGTCAGCTTACTCTGGGCTTGCTGGTTATTTCCACAAATCAGGAGATGGGATTGGCACTTTCTACGCTTAAAATATGGTAAACATATTTTACTTGGTAAATAAAGATGTCTTCCAGACATCACAGAGGGTCAAGAAGGAACTGTAAGCGGTCTTTGGTGATAAAAAGGTGGGTCATCCTAGAATGGACAAGCCGCTTTGTGAACATAGAGGAGAGGAAGACCACTGGACCCTGGGAAGGTTTCCTAAAGGAAGGAGGGACTCGAAGTTAGCCTTTGTCCCTCAAACCAGGCAGCAGTAATGGGTCGCTGTGGGCTTGACCTGCTGTCCCTGAGGTTTGGTGTAACCTTTGGGTCACATCGAGAAATTTTGAGCTTCTCTGGTTAGTGGCTGCAGATGCAGCACCTTCATTAAATGCAGTAAATAGACCTTCCACTAGTAGCCTCTTCCCCACAAATGACCCACATTGTTGTAAAGTTAGCAACCACTGACAGGAAGTGGCAGAAATGCTTCTCAGCCACACAGTGGATTCCATTAGACACTTGCCCGAAGTAGCTGTTTTGGTCAGTTTGCCCTGTAGGTTTCTAGGGATGAATGGCCTAATACACTATTTCTCATCATTACATTTGTCTGGCTGTCATCTTGGCCCTAATGCATATTTTGATTAAATGCATAGTGTCTCCTTTCGAAGGAACTGCACATACTGTGATCGTGAGAAGGAACTTTTGGCCGGCTGAGATTTTAAAAATATTTCCGAGGTGTTACCAATTTACTTGAGTCTTTGATTTAATGGGCTTTTCATTTAAATCTGTTTAGAGAGTGGTTCCAATGACGCGGTAGGAGGGATGACAGGCTCCACTCGCCCTTGTAAACCATTGCTTTGGAAGGTCTGTACCTTGGGCATTATGTAAATGCAGAATTCTCAGGGGCTGGCTAGGAAATGAAAATATACTTCCTGGGTCAAAATATTCAAAATACAGGGTTTTCTATCCCAGGGGAAAATGAGTCATCTTGATTTTAGATTTAATTTTCCTAAGGCCATGATGGAGTTGAAAACCCTTTAATTATGATTTTGCCTTAAATGAGTTGTTTATGGTTATGCTGGCCTCAGCTGTGAGATCTAAGCATTTATTATTAGTTAAAAATCCTTTTCACTGAACAGTTCTACCAAATGATAATGTATGCATCTGAGAATGTGAATGTAAATATCCTTTCTTGCTTCAATTGATTTTTCTCATTCTAGATCTCCAGCTTTCCAGCCCTGAAAAAGCAACAAAACAAAACTTTAAAACTACCACACCCAGAATATCACTCCCAAATGTTAACTGGAAAAAGAACACTTTTGAACCTTTATAACTAGGCACATGAATGTATCTTATAAAACAGTACAATCCTGAAGGGGAGATATTGCTCTAACTGATTTCACAGATGAGGCAGTTGCCCTTCGGTGAGGTTGAGGGGCATGCTGGGGATTCTGCAACTGGAAAATGGTGGACAGAGCATCTGAAATAAGAGCCAACCAACACCTATTCTTTTTCTTCCAACAATGAAGACTGGCATAGGAATTTGTACTGACCACTATTTCCAATAATAAGCATATGAAGAAAGCAAGCAAACCAGAAAGTTTTAAAATGAAATTATCAGGTCTTGTAAAGTGTTCAAGTGTGATTTCGGGTTTAACACCTTTTGTCCATGTTAGTATTGCCTGTTTCATTGTAAATTCCTAGAGGACAGAGATTAGACTCTAAACCTCTATGCTGGAAAAGGAAAGGGCATGAACTTTACTTAATACCAGCAAGCACTAGAGCTAGGGGCTTTACATGCATTATTAACCTACTTGAATTTCATACCAACCCTAAGGAGGAGAAGGTTGGGGTTCATTTCAGTGTTCCATAACCTGGTCAACAATGGCCGTCTCAACTCTTGGTGGGTAGTGACACACTATTAATAATTCAACTAGTTAATAGAGATCCTTTGCTAAGATTTCAGGGGAAGTGCTTTGCTAGAATCTGATTTGAGCTGGTCACTTGGACCATGCATCCACTGTTATTGAAAGTATGTCAGAGACAATCTCAGCTCCAGTTCTGTAGAACCAGAGGAGAAAAAGGCAGAAGCCATGGCAGGAGAATATTTTGCCAATTTCATACAAACACAGAGTGACTTTTCTGCAGAGGGATAGAACTGGAGGTTGTATTGTTAATTCTTCTTATCGATCTTCTCCAAAGGAGTTAAAAAGTCAAGGAAATGCAACATTTTGAGTGAAGTAGCCTACACTTTGCTTAAAGGCTCTGTGTATTTCCCAGGCTATTGTAGGGCGGCTATTCAGCTGGGATTTGAATGGTGGTGTGATTAGCATGAGAGCAAGTGTATAAAGTAGGTCTTTTTTCCCTTTCCTAAAAGAAGTTTTGTGGCATTTCTTTTTCTGACAGAGTTGGCATGAAGCTTTGACAAACACAGACCCACGGAAAAGTTAAATAGGACTTAGAGCAGGCCCATTTTGTACAGATCCTTCACATTTAAAATGCAGAGCAGTAAAGCAGCTGGCAAGAGGTACCTCAGATCATAGGAGTCATAGCAAGTGCTGTTCTCCACTATGGACCTGTGATGAATGGGGAATACAAGACCAATGAGAAAGTATACCATTGGCCCTTGACCATTCTCTGTTGTCAGAAAACTACTGAAGGAGATACAAAGAAATATAAGAGGTGGATCTTACCCTCAAGAGTCACGTGAGAGGATGAGAAGACAGGAACACAAACAAATAGCAGATAGAGAAAACTTGGCCATGTGTCTTGAGCTGGTAATTAAATGAAAGTTTAAAACAATTTAAAATTCTAGCTCAGTGCTGAGCTAGGCTCTCTTGTCAGCTTTGCTATATTAGCTGGATGACCCTTGGCAAATCACTGCTACTTTAGCATGACAGAATGGGGGTGATGATTCACTCACTCCCTGCCTACCTCATAGACCAAAGGGTATTAACATACCCTTCACAGAAAAATGCTTTGAAGCAGTATGATTGTAAAGTCATATTTGTACAATGAATATAATTTGTGCATGTGTGTGTTCTGAATTTGCTTTCTCTTCTCTAGTCTCTCTATTTCTAACTCATTTCAGGTGCATGGTTATCATACCCTTAGAGCTGAAAACATTCTTTACAAGTTGCATTTCTAGGGTGATAGTCTCTCCTCTCCCATATATCCTTTATGCAGTAAATATGCAGGAGTCATTTCTCAAAACTGTCGTTCTGATCACCTAGGCCCTTCTCTACGGAATAGGACTTTTATGACCCCTTGTTAACTACAGAGTAAACTTAGCATAATGGAGACCCTTCAGAATCTGGCCCCCACCAGCCCTTCCTACCCCCCATTCATTCCCTTGTTTCTCATCCCCTGTACTCCCCCCTCTCTACCCTTGTCCCAGACAGCTCCATTCTGTGGCTATTCCAAGCGCTTTCTCACCATGTTACTCTTTTTGCTTGGTGTGTGCTCCTTACCTCTTGATAATCAGTTCAACTGCCACTCCCTCTGTGAAGCCTTTCTTGATTTCCTCTGGGCAGAATTAGGTCTTCTTTGGGCTCCCATAGCACTTTGTGTTGACCTTTTCTACATAAAATTTTTTTATTTTTTTCACAGTTTTGTACAGTTTCATCTTAATAGATTATGACTTCCTTCTATATAATAGGTGCTTAAAATTTTTTATCGAAGAAAACGTCAATAAAAAGTTATTTTAGAAAATATAGACGAGAAGCAAAAAATAAAATAAAATAAAATTTTTGTTTCCTATTCTACCACGATCCTAAGGTAGCCACCGGCACAGTATCTCTTCTTTGTATAAATAACTGAATTCTTAAGTATAATAATGAGTCAGTGTGAAGAAATGGACAGAGAAATTCACCTGTTTGAGTTTGTAACAGCCCATAGTGAAGTATTAACTAACCTGGGAGAATTGGGAGTGTGTATCTTAAGAGCAACTAGGTATTTTAAGTTCGATTTTGCATTCATATGGTGTTTTGAACTTACTCGACAGACTGAATTTGTACTAACCATGATAGCCTCTATTAAAAAAATGTTTAACCCACCATATAAGCTAGGGCTGTGTTTAGCATGTGTAGTTTTTCTCATCCTTGCCTTGCCTTAGGAGGGGCTCTGAATGGGAGAGCAGAAACCTTCCTGTAGAGGAAAGACACTCAAGCTGGGAGTCAAGAAATCTGAGTTTATGCCCTAACTTGGTTGCTAAATTACTGGGTCACCTTGGCCACATGGGACAAGTAAATCTTCCAGCGTGAAGAATTTTCTAGTTCTTTTGCCCAGCTGAGTACTTCCTCTGAAATCTCACTTCCTTAAAATATTGTGAAGTTTTCACTTCAAAGGAAGGAAATAATGATTTTCTCTTCTAACTTTCTTCTGTTTGATCCTGTTGCCTCACTTACTCTTGCTCTGTCACTTCAAAAGTATTTGGTTCATTGCTTTTACCTATTGGAAAAACTTTTTAAAACAATCTCCTAGTGTACTGCATGTTCGTATGTTTGCCTTTTTAGATATTTTTCTGGCTTAATCTTGCTTCTCACAATTCCAAGAGGGCTGAGATTGAAATATCAAAATATCTGATTCAGAAGAGGAGGGAACTAACAGTATAGAACACCTAATGTGTTCCTGATGCTTCATGTGTTTTATTCAATCCCTGCAATATTCCCTTGGAAAGGGTATATTACTCTAATATTACAGTTGATAAAACTGAGGCATAAAGAGGTTAAGTATTAGGAATTAACCCAGAATTGTGTATCTTATTTCAAAACTTAGGCTTCAAAACCATTTAATCAATCCTCTCACTCTCATCCCCATCCAGGGCACAACCCCTCTAAATCATCTTTTCTTGATTAGTATCAAACTCTACTTAATACTTCCAGTAATGACGAGTTTATTCCTCAGAGGCAGTTCTAATTGTTCAAAAGGTTATGTTAATAGATAATTTGCCTTCCTATAATTTTAGTCCAGCATCAACTATGTTTGGTTCCATGTTGACAAATAATTATTAGCATTAATAATAATATTAATCAGTTTTATAATTAAAAGCCTCTGAATACATGGTGGTGATGCATCATTTCGACAAACATTCATTGAGCATCTTTAATGTACCAGGCATCTAATGATGAATCGGATATGGTCCCTGCCTGTGACTCCTCTGGAGCAGATACTAGGCAGATGCAGTTCTAGAAATACAACATGGAAACTGTACAGAGTTAGCAGAATTGAGCTTGGGGGACTGGGAGCAATAACATCACATTTGTTTGGACGGGCAAATTAGGAGAATGCTGTTAGGCACCACTGTCAAAGAAGGCATTTCAGAGTGTTTCCTCTGCCTCAGCGCTGGCCAGCACCAATGACCATCCTTTTGAATAGTCTTAGCATGCTGAAGGTGGAGGGGCCCAAGCAATCAAGAGCTTTTCCCTGTCCAATCCCATTACATAGTTGGGAAAACTGGACTCAGAGAAGTTAAGTGTCTTAGAAAATGGGAAAAATCCAGAGGAAACAAAACTTTTACTTTGTGCAGATTCAAGTTGAAATCCAGTAAATACCATATTTTAAAGCATCCCTTTACACTCTAGATTTGGTTGTTCTAAAATCAGATATTGGCCCCATATGTCAGTAATCTACAAGCCTTTTAAACTTTAACATAATATCCCAAAGCACAGTAATATATTCTTACTGTAAAAAATATTTCAGAAGTATGATGGTTATGTTAAAAGGGAATAACCCTCTCACCATCCCTCCAAGTTCCTGCGCAGATATTCTCATTGACATCCACCTCTATCCATAGTGGTCTCGTTGTTTCCTAGACGCACCCCTCAGATATTTGCCTTCTGGCCTTTGATCACGTCTTTCTCCAAAGCACCCTCCTTTCTCTGCCTATGGGAAGAGGTGTCCATTCTTAAAGCTGGTTTCTGCTCATCCCCCTCTCTCACTACTCCAAATTTGGAGTACTTTCACCTCCTCATTTTGGGGTACTCTCACTTCATTTTGAATCATTTCCAACTCTGGCACTAGTTAGTGACCTTAAACAAACCACTTACACTCTGTTGCTCTAACTTTCCTTACCTAAATAATGGGGCAGTTGAATTAGATGGTCTTATGATCCACTGAGAGCATTAAAAAAAAAGACTCCAATCCTAAGACAGTTCTTCAGTTGAAGGTCCTGACCCCGTGGAATTGTTGAATTTTGTCATAGGATTGCAACATAAAAGAAGAGATGAAGACATTCACCATCACTGGTTTTCACAATTTTAACTCAGTCGTAAAGAGGCAGTGTGGCGCAATAGAAGAGGATTTTGTCTTGGGGTCATACGGTTCTGGGCTCAAATCTTGGCCACAGTATTTGCTAGCTTACCACCTGAGGCAAAGGTTGTAAACTCTGAACTTCGGTGTCTTCCTCTGTAAAATGAGAACAATAATTCCTGTCTTGCAGGTTGTTCCAAGATTAGAAGATGCCTGGCAGAGAGCAGGTTATTCCACATTAGTCTACCCTGCCTCCTAAAACACTTTTTGTTTGGGAACTGTTATCTGTCATAGATAATTACAAGCTTAAGAACAAATGTGCGTATAAGAGAGCACTACCTGGATTTATAGCACGTTTGGTATACAAAGTATGGATTAGACTCAGTTTATCCGATCTTTGAAAAGTAATTCTGGAGTCCTTCCAGAGAATTATATGGCACCTGCACAGATGTAGCTACCTTCCCATCTGCACTTGCTTTAGGAAGGTGTTTTCTAATTGGGAGAGAACATGTTGGAAATTTGTCTTTAATGCATTCCAGTGTTCTGAGGCAAAACTTGCCTGAGAGAGTGAGCAGAGCATATTAACTAATATCATTTAAAGTTGATTAAAACTATCATCTTAATTAAATACAAGAGAACAAGAAGTTCTCAGTCTTCTGGTAGCAATTAAAGACTAAAGAGTCAATTTGGAGTTGTTTTTGCAGCTCTTAAAATAATACTCCCTCTCCCCCGCTCCCATGAAAAGAGTTTCTTAGCTATAGACATGCGCTCACATTGAGGTTTTTGAAAGCTGTTAGGACCACAGACCTGCTGGCAAAGCCTTCTACTGCCAAGGCATCGGAGTTCTCAAAAGCAAGAGGGTTCAAGCTCAGGATACGCTGATTTGGAAAGAGAGCCCAAACAAAGGGCCTTTTGAGGCAGGAAACTGGGTTTTGGCTTCAGCACAGAGCAGTGGGATTGGAAAAGCACCCTGGGACTTGCTGAGGAGAAGAGGGACTATGAGATCGATCAATGGAGGAAGTATAAAGTTTCTCCATACAGCGAGAGCTTATTTCAAAACCTTCGAAAGTTGGTTTCAGAAGCTGTTATCTTTCCACTGTCAGCTGAATCAGCATGCCTATAAATGTGGACTTAACATTATATGTCTTTGAGTGGAAAAGGGAAAAATGATCCATGAAGGTACATGTAGACATTACCATTCTAGCAAAGGTGTCTAACCTGAAGACCAATGCTTTTCTTTCAAAACCCAAAGCAACTACGTTCATTAACCCATTCATGCAATTTTTCATGTTTGATTACCTCTATGTCCAAATATCCCCTTTTTATCAGGTCACCAGTCATATTGGATGAGGACCTACCCTATTGTAACTTGATTACCTCTGTAAAGACCCTATCTCTAAATAAAATCACACTCTGAGGTATATGTGAGGAAATTGAGGCCCAAGCCAAGTAACTTGAGATTTGAATTTAGGCCTATGTGACTGAAATGGTGCATTTTCATCACATCCTGTTTTCTACCCATGAATTTAAAATAACTATGAACAAAGAAAAAGAATGTCTTCCTTGATCTGAATTTGATTAGTGTGAGACATTGATGGTTATTAACTGCTAAAATTAACTGAGTTTGACCAGTTGAAAGAAGTATAATCATGGTATTTAGAAGCAAGGTTAAGTACAGCACACTATGCTTAGAGTTAGAGCTTTTTTATTCTAAAGCATTTGCTAAGCCTGTTGCGGAGATTTTTTCATTCTTATTTGAAAGTTCTAGGGAAGACAGTGGCCTATAGGCTATACAACATTCCAGTAATTCCTGTCAACTGGATCACATTCCATAGGAAAACCAGTCAATATTAGATATCAGCCATTCTTGTTCCTCCCATCTTTCTTTGCAGATTCTTTTTAGTTTTTGGTTTTCCTTCAACTGCATAAGTGACTATAGCAAGCTACACACACAGACACACACATGTACACACATGCATGCATGCATATACACATGTACATGCATACCCCCCTACACACATACATACAAACCCCAGAGAAGGCTAAATAGAACCACTATGATGATAATCAGCAGATATAGCCTGTCCACTCATGGTCCTTAGGGTGTCCATATTGACAAGAAAGACAGGGGCCTGCTGAAGCTATTGAGCAGAAGTTGCGTGATGCCTGCTCTGCCTTCTCCATTATGGAGCATAGTGGAAATAACACTAGCCTTAGTGTTGGCTGAAGTTGAAGGCTGTGAGTAGTATCCCTGGAGTTTTGTAGTGCATGCATATGTGTCCCTTTTTCACTGAGTACCTTTGAGTGAATCACTACATCTTTTCTTAGTTTCCTCACATGAATACAAAAAAAGAGGTTTGAACTATGATCACTGTATATCCCCCATAACTCTTACATCTGTGCTTTGTTCATTGTAGGTGCATAATAAATATTTATTGGATAAGTGAATGAATAGGAAGTGAACAAGACCCCACAGAGATGGAAGTAAACCAAGAAAGTTCCAAGGGACATGCCATTCAAACCAACATGAAGCACTAAAAACATCTTGTTATTTTCCGTTAGCTGGAAATAATCAAACATTGAAAAGGTGCTGGTGTTTTAGAAAATTCTACATATACTGTTGCCCTTGCCTGCTTTAAAGGAAAGGAACTTCCACATGGGACAAAGGGCTACCCATGGCATCTTTCTTCATTCTAGTATTTTGAAGGGATGACCATGAACAGTAGTACCCATGAACTGAGTGTACTATATATGGTACTGTATCTCTAAACTTCACAGTAACCCCTCAGGGTTACTGTGGCATAGAGAGGTAGCAGCTTGCCCAACATCACAAAAGTAAAAAAGCAGATCTAAGCTTCAAACGCAAACCTATTTGATCCCAAAGCCTGTGCTTTCTCTGATAATTCATATTGTCAAGTCACCCACAAAGCCAAAGGCTTGGTGACTTTCATAATACCCATTTAGTAACTATATGTGCAGTAAATAATGGATTTCTTTATGGGCCAAAATAGCACTTGTTTCTCCTTATAGGAGACATATCATCCCATATTCACAGGAGTAACATTTTTGAGTGTTTCTGTGTGCCAGGCATAATATGAAGCATCTTCACACACAATATCTTATTCTTATATCACTGTAAGAGGTTAACTGATTTATTTAAGGTGGAGACAGAACCCAAGAGTGTGTAACTCCAAAATCTACATGCTGGAGCTACACCATGCTACACTTTGCCATTGTACTATAGTTTCCCACAGATGGGTAGCTGCTTTATCTGTTTAGTTCTAACCTACACCTAAGTACGCTCCTGAATAGTGAGTGCTATGTGTTCGGATAACCTGAGAAAGTCTGGGTAGGGAGACCGCAGCCATCAGTTTCAAGGAGGTATTTAAAGCAAAGAGAGAAACAGCACTGGACTCTCCTGGAGAGCAGGCAGTGTTTAGTTGAGTCGTGCTGTCTGGAACCTGGCATGGCATCATGGCTTGAGAGGCCATTATACATCTTATTCAGAGTTGATGGGGATGTATCTAAAAAATGTGGAAGGCTCTTCTCTGGGAAGGTGGGTGGCCACACCTCAGTGAGTAGGGAGCTTTAGTTATAAAGCTCCTGTGCTCCAGTCCATCTCCCACAGGCCGCCACCGTGATCTAAAACACAGTCTGGTCATGTCACTGTGTACTCCAGATGTATTTCTTCGAGTCTCTGCTGTGTATCTAGGACTGTGTAGAGGATAAATAAAAACTATTGCCCCTGCTGGCTAGGAAATCAGTCTTGTTTGAAAGCCATGTACATGAAACTTAATTTTAGAGCTGCTTAGGGATCTAAAGGTGACCATTTAGGCTGCCTTTTCTTAGAGAGTGTTCTGGACAACTCTCGTTCTTCTAGGTTGGACATCTCCTTGTTGAAATCCAACAGTGAACTTTGATGAAGGCTCCAGGAAGAAAAGTTCATGCCAGGTATGCTTTGGGATATGACCAAATAGTCTAACCTCCTCTCTGTAATAGACAAGGAGGCTCAGAGAGTAAAAGAGACTTTCTTAAGTTGCAAAAACATCCAACCTTGGGCCCCAAGACCCAGCCCAAGGCTTTTTTTTTCTGCACAGGGGGCCTCGTCATTTTATTCTCCATTCTGTTTTTGCCTTTAGACCCGGCAGTCATAAGGCATATATTTCCTTCTGTATCTTGAAACCATATGCTTCTCAGGCTTCTTCTTCCCTTCTAAGATAGGCCCTTGATATTTGATGTCTGAAATCATTCCGTTTCTTTTTCAGAGCCTTTCTGGCAAAGATGATGTTAAGCTAAGTTCATAGTGAGGGAGATGAGAAAGTGGGAGAAGAACTGCAGGTCTGAATTCTTACAGGATCCCTACAGAGAAAAACTAATTTTTCAATTGAGATGTTACCGGCCCCCTAGACAGGGTGTTCTTTAAAGGGAAGAACCCTGTTTTACTCATCTCCCTATTTCCCATCCCTAGCACACAATAGGTGCTCAGTTAACATGTGATATTCAGTGTGGTTTAAAACTGTGTTTCTCTGGTATACACATATATAAATTGCATTTTATGTATATTATACTTCAATTTTTTAAAGCCCTTGAATTCAAAAATGAAAATGTTTTTTTTTTTCCTTTTTGAGCAGTGACTCCCAGATCACCTTGGGACAGAATCATCTCAAAGTCCTGTCAAAAATGAGAATTCTCAGGCCCTTGCCCCAGAAATTCTGATTGAGTAGGTCTGGGCAGTGCCTGGAATGTGTTTTGTAATAAGTCCCCTGATGATTTTGGTTCAAGTCTTGTTCAGTCCTCAATTTTACCCTTAAAGATAGACGTGAAAATAAGCACTAGGCTTCAGGCCTGGAACCTTCAGACAAAACAAACAAATAAACAAACAAATTAACATGTACATAGGAACATAGACAATATATATGTGGAACAAGTGGCCATTGTACCTGGTGTCAGATCGAGGGATGACAGCGAGAAATGATTTGCAAGCCTAATTAGACCTGCTCCCAGTTCTCAAACCTGCAGCTCTAAGCCTCCTGCTAATTGGCAGTCCCTTAATAGATTAGGACTTGGCATTGGGTTTGCATGTTATTATAAACCACACACAGAAAAACCCAGTGGCTGAGGAATTCCTGCCAAACCCAGGCCTGGGTTTTTGTGAGGCTTTTGAAGTGCACTGGTCTTTCAGTATTTTGTATAGTCAGTGTGCTGAAAGGCATCAAACCATTCCTTTGGATGGGATTTGTGAAGGGCGAGTCTGTTGAATAATTAATTCTTCCAAACCCATTCTGTCATCTTGATGGACAAGCAGGAGCCCACATACGCAGTTGTGCTCTCTGTGGTACTTGGAGCACGATTGGAGAGATTATTTCTCACGGATCCTGTCGGATTCTCGGGAATCTGGCCCCCTTCCCTTCGCACTTTTGTGGGGGGAAGGAAGAAGCATTAGAGTGCCTCTGCTACGTGCCCGGCTGTTTAACACGCCATCTCAGGAAATCCTCACAGCAGCCCTTCCAGATGGCATGACCTGTTTTGCCAATGAGGATGCTAAGGTCCTGAGAACTCACTAGTCCAGGATCACACTGCCACAACCTGGTAGAGAGGGGAGGGACTTGTGTACCTAGGTCTGCTAATTTCAAATTGTCACCAAACCGATCCAAATCCAGCAAACCCTTTTCGGTTTCTCTGGGTGCTTAGGTGATTAATATAGGCAGTGAAACAGTTTTCTGTGATTTACATCATGCACAGAGTTACCTCTTTGCATGGTGAATAATGTAAGTACTATAAGTGCACTCCTTGAGTCCCCCTACTCTGAGGTGAGCCTATGCATTACAGAGAGCCACATAGTGCAGAGGGACAAGAGAGAGACTAGAGAAAGTGGCTTTGCAAGAGTGTGCAAAGGCCTATGACAGGCTCCAAAGGTGAATCCATTATTTCTCAGGACTTTGAGCAATTCCAGGGGCCTTGCTCTTCGCTCTTGTCCACCCAGTTATATTCCAGTTGGGGATCCTTCCATTTCTTTCCAAGTCCATTTCCACAAAGGGAGAGCTGTATTGGAGGCTAAGATTTCCATGAAAACCTTCCATTTTTCAGGCAAACATACCAGGCAGCTCTCGTGGCAATACCATGGTGAAGGGGAATAATGTTATTTGGCGTTTTGCCCTTTAAAAATGTGTATGGGGGGTGGGTAGTCGGCGGGTAGGGGAGGAGGATGGGCAGAGAGAACACTGGGGGCTTTGTAACTTACTGCAATAGAGAGGTCAGGTGGGCAGGGTCACGAGGGGAGGAGGGGTGCAGAGGAGGCCTGAACCCCCCTCTGCCTGATTCACACATTTTGGGCCTTTTTAAAGGAGAAGTTTGGGGATTTTATGTTTTTATTTGGAAGAAGGACTCTAGACATTCTGTCCCTCTCAGAGAAGCTGGCTCCTTGCTGCTTTGCAAGGATTAAGGGCCTGGCTTCCAGAACCATTGAGGAAACATCCCAGGAACTACCCTTTTCTATCAACAGCTGAGAAATGCATCACGGAGCAGTGGCTTCCTGGAGAGTTTTGGCAAAAGAGCTTCCCTCTGGAACAATAGGGTTCCTGTAGCCAACCCCCTAGAAGTTTTTACTGCAGCCTGTTCTCCCACACATATCTGAATGCCTACATTTTGTTGTCCCCATCCTTGTGGGGGAAGGGTGGGGCTGCCAAAGCAGTGGAGGGTGGTCCCAGATCACGTGGATTCCTACCTACAGAGGGCACCAATTTATGAGACACACCCCTTCTCAGATCCAGTCAAAAGTACCTTAAAGACGGAAATGCAATGTCTGCACGAAGCTGTAGAAAGCCTACCTGACCCAGCGCCATGCCTACTGTGCTGCCCTGAGACTGTGTTTCTGGTCTTCAGTTCCGGTCTGTCCCAAATCAAGCTGGTACTGCTTACCTGGAAAGGGTCACTGGGAGAAATAAGTGAGCTCCATCTATAAAGCACTTAGAATAGTATCCAGTTTGCAGCAGTAGCTAATGCTGATGCCCTCCTGCCTCCTACCTGCAACCACATTTTTGCCGATGCCTACTTCTTCGACAGAGCCAAGAGCTGCCAATCATTAATTCGGTTTCTATTAGAACTGGGGATATTTTCTAGGACTGTTCTTTATAAGCGAGCTATCTTTGAACTCTTGGGGGCTCCGCTTGGTCAGTTTACCTTTATGAACTTAAAGTGGTGTGCTCCTCAGTTACCCCAGCCAGGATAGCAGGCAGGCTCATGCCCATCTGCTCTATCTGGATGCCATGGAAATGAAACCTTCAGTTGGTTTATAAAATGTCCTGTACTCCTTGGACAAAGATGAAAACTCCTAAACTTAGAAAGGTCCACAAGACACCTGATAAAACTACGCCTTTCATTTTGCATATGAAGAAAGAAACAGAGCCTGAGAGAGCAGCAGTATGGTTATGTAGTTAGCAGCAGACGGACCACTGACGAATACAAGTTATTATTAATTATCATTGGCTAGTATTTGTTTCTAAGGTTGCCTTGGCAAAAGAACTTTAACTAGTTTTCCCAAACTTGCCTGTGTTTTCTTCTTATTGCTATCAGGCATGTCTTCAGTAAACTCTAAACTGGGGTTAAAATGATTTTCCTCTCCAGAATATTGGTTGAGCTGACCCAGCTCAGCCTGTCTGAGACTTTTTATTACTCAGTGGGTGAAAGGTTGGCTAATTTGTCAGAACAGCCACACAAAGTAGAACGATCCCAATATATATATTTGGCTTTGGTTTACTCCAATTTATAGTAATCCTAGTGATGATTAAACTAGAAATCTTTTTCCCCAATTAAGAAATTAATTCTGGATTGAATGACATTTTTAACTACCAGTTTTTCCTTTTTCACATCTTTTCAGCATCTGTGTTTTAGGAATCAGATGGGTTCCCTCAAACTACTTTTTTCCTTTTTCCTCAGGGTAAAAAGTTGGGTAGGGGCTGAGGGTGGAACACAGCAGTAGTTTTGTTAACTTTTTGGGGAAAAAACTTTCCAGTTCTGGATTTTTTTTTTGGAACAGCCTTAAATACATTATTGCCATTCAAAGATAGCAAGGAATGTTTGAAATGCATTTACTGGGCTAGTCAATAAACTGGTATTGCATGCCTGCTGGCTGCCAGGTCATGTGCTGAGGGCGTCCACTGTGTCAAAATGTTCCCTGAACATTTTAGAAATGCCTGTATGGGAGTTCCTATCACATTGCATCATGGGTAGTCGTTCCCCAAGTATGTGTTCTTCGAGGGCGGGGACCACATCTTATTAGTTTCTGTAGCCCATAATACTGTCAGTGAGGAGTTTCCTCATTCAAAGCAGCCTTTTGCTCCTTCACTTTCTTGCCACCCAGTGCAAAGTGTAAAACTCGGTGGGGCATGGACCAAGCCTCAGATGTCTGGGAAAGAAGTTTGACTTGTACTTTAATCAGGTGTTTTGTAATGCCATTCATTCCCTGGGCACTTCTAAATGAAAATGGAGCCTATAAGGACAGCACAGAGAGAGGAAATAAACTACAAATTAAAAAGTGATTAGTGAGTGTTTAAGCAGAAGGTCAAAGGGATTATTTTAAACTTCAAACTTTTCAGCTTTCAGGGCTTGTATTCAGTTACGAAATTACATCCCCGAATTATTTGTGCAGGTGGCAGCTGTCATAGTTGAAGAAGGTTTCAGTGTTTTACAAAAGGAACATTGACAGGGTTGGGAATGGGCAGTGTGCTCCCGGGGTGAGGGTTGTCTTATCCGCAGCACACTGGAATGGCTCCAGTCTTGCTCAACTTGAGTGACAGTCCTTGTCTGAGCTGACACAGCCCTGTCCAGGTTAGTTCAGGCACCTTCTTAAGGAAGCCAGTCAAGCCAGTTGATTGGCATCGTGTAAATAGCTGGATAGTAGATTTTCAGGACTGGGAGGGCAGAGAACTCACCATGGTTAAATAACTACCACGTGATATTTCATCCTCACAGTTCTTCAGAATGGGCTATTGGCATCTTCTCTTTACAACTGGGGTTCAGAGCAGTTAAGCGGCCTGCTGAAGATTGCATAGATTTTAAGTGGCAAAACTGGTTTTCAAACCCAGGTCTCAGTTGTTTTATTGAGATGTGTGTTCTTCCTTTTACTTAGAACTTTGTTCAGGGCAGAGATTCTCAAGAGGATCACAGCAAATGGGTTAGGGGTGGGCTGACTTTGATCCATTTTGGCCCCTGGGGCAGCTGGGCGGGTGGGGCATGGCTGCTGAATCACTGACCTGTGGCCTCAGTTTACCTGGGGCTGCCTTACAAACTATTTTTCGAAAGCTTCACTATGTGAAAAATGCCGGGAAACAGTGAAGATTAAATATCTTAAAGATCATCTAGCACCCCGGAGAACAAGTGCAGCCACAGTTACCACGTCTGTATTGCCACATGGTATTAGAGCTGGTTTAAGAAGCTGGAAATCTGAATGTTATGTGAGACTTCTGTTATTAAATGTTAGCAACTGATTTAAAAATTTTTAAACACTGGGTGGGCCAAACAGAACATCTCTGCAGGCCTTATTTGGCTATGGGCTGCCAATTTGTGACCTTTGACTTGGACCATGAAGCTTGATGGGTTGGTTACCTTGGAGTACCTTGACGGCCTTAGATTGCTGACCAGCATGATTTTGTTCTCAAAGACATCCAAAATGCTTCTACTCTTCATTTTTGGCACTGCATCTGGTCCCAGTCTTGCCTTTTGACTATCTCGAACTTTGGCCTTCCCAGGTGTCTGATGTCCTGCCAGTCCACATGTTGTTTATTTTACCGCCATGGGAACCTGGTATTTCATGTACACCTGGGCAGCATGGCTTGGACGGGGGAATGCATGCTGACGAATGTGTGTTTAACTATTGGAAAAATTAAAAGAAATGTTTCTTTTTACCCTTATTATAGCTTTACCTCCCATTCAGCCTCATGTGATCTTTGAGAATGCATAGCAGGGTTCTTGCTATGATGTTTCTTCTCTGTGTCAGGGTGCCAGGTCCTGCTAACCACTCTTGAAGCCCCTTCTGTTTATACAATCCCAAGAAGTCCCTGGAATTATAGGATTTTATGAGCATGCTTTTGCCTTGGGGTCAGATGGCATTTGGAAAGTGGCTGGCAGCCCGTGGCTACTTGAGCAAGAGTTTGACAGAATTCTGATTGCATTTTATTCCTGTGTAAAAGTTTTAGTGGCTTCTTATCACAGACAGAAGCAAAAACGAACATTTATGGAGCCAGATAATTACTGGATATTTTGTAAACTGTCTCAGATGGCCCTCATAATTAACTCTGTATGCTGGGAACTATTGTAGAATGATGAAAACGAAGTTCAGAGAAGTAAAGTGACTTGCCCAAGGTCATACAGTCAGCCTGACAGGTGATAGTTCATGGATCAGTTGGAAAAAAGTAACCCTGCCAGAATGGGTTACATGGCTAAGTGAATCCTTTGAGAGGAGATATTTAAGTCTCAAAGGATGAATAGGAGTTTGCCAGTGGTAGTTAAATCCAGATGTCGAAAACACAGGAAGATCAAATGTGATTATTTATGTAAGAGCTATAAAATCCTGTGCACCCTTGTGATTCTTGCTGTGTCCCAGCTCTGGGCAGCCATATTGCAAGTGAACACATTTAGGTCATAAGTGAGACTGAGACAGAAGGGTGACTGAATCTGTATTAATCCATCTCAACATCAAAGAGGAGCTTGCTTTTCATTTTTGTTCAAGATCAACATACACTTTCCAGAGCTTTGTAGCTTTCTTAATCTGCGTAGACATAGTTTATGTGTACTTAGCAAGCAAAGCTAACTGGCCCCGTCTCTGAATGAACTTTAGAGTCAGAGTATTCTATTATATACCCCGGTTCTAACTCTTATCAGTAGAGTGGACACTGAGGAAAATTATAATCTCTCTGACCATTGATATTTTGTCTATATACTAATTTATTTTGACAGTTACACCAGCTGTCTCCAAACTTCTGGCACACAATAGATGCTCAGCGAATATAAATTTACTGTCATCCTTATTTAAAAGGGGGATTAAAAAGAGAGGAAGGGGATTTGTGAAGTGACCCAGTTTTACCTGGGATGGAGGAATCATAAGTCCCGTTGGCTCTGGTAGTTGTGTATTAGTGAAATATGCCATTCGTGAAATATATAATGGCAACAAAGAGGTCTGGACCTTTCTCAATGAAAAGTATGAGCCGTGGTCCGTTGGTCAGTTTGTTTTCAGTTCCTGGTGGATGTGGCAGCCCTTTAAAAATCCAACTGAAAAGGCCAAAACAGCCAGAGCCCAGGGCGTTAAAGAATAAAATGTTCACTTTAAGCACTTTGAATTAATAAAGGCCATCCAAAGTTCTTTTTCACACCCACAAATTAGACTAAAGACAGGTGTCTCTTTTTCATGGAACCTGAGACTTTCTGAGCTTGAGGAACTCGAAAACAGTGTGGTGTCTTGCCCATCGTTGTGTCCCCAGCACCTAACACAGTTCTCAGTACTCAATAACTGTCCATAAATGTTTGTGGAACGGAACTAAACACCTTAGCCTTGGGGTCAGGAAACCCAGGCACCAGGACTAGATGTGCCATTAGTTTCCTTATTTCTACCATTTAGGTGCTTTTGGTTCTGACAATCTTCTTTTTGTGAAGAAAGGGTCTGAACTTCTCAGTACTGAAGAATCGAGCATTTGTCAGAGAGAACCTCTAGACCCAGAATATTGCATGCTCACACCAGCCAACAGCAAGTGTTTTTCATGGCAGCCCCTTTCAAAGGTGGAAAACGCCTTCATAGTAAACTTAGTTTTGTCTCATCTGGATTGTGTCCAGTCTAAAAATCTGGACAAATATCGTAAACCAAAGAAAGTTTGCACACGTCTAAGACCAGTAGCAATTAATTACTTTAAATAGAAACCCTGTCACTTATAAGCAACATAAATATTTGTATTTTGGACCTCTAAGTAGTAGTTGGGTTGACCATTCTGGCCTTAAGTAATTAAAAAAATCAGTGGGTCATATTTTAACAGGGAATACATTTACAAAGAAGGAGAGGGTCAGGTCATAGAATAAGAAAACATCAGCCAAAAGAGAAACCTGGGTTCAAATCTCAGTGACCAATTGACTCCCTTGGGATCCTTGGACAAGTTACAAAACTTATGGCCTTATTCTTCTGTTGAGTACAAATGAAAATAACCTGTAACTTTTCATAGTGATGGTGGAGATTAGAATACATTAATTCCTAATTAAACTCTAAACTCCTTGACATCAGCAACTCAATGTCTTCTGTCTATATTTCTAACATCTGGTCTAAGTTGGTGCCATTTGCTAGCTTTGCACTTGAGATGACCTGCTTACCCTTTCAGAGTTTCAAATTTTCATTTGTAGAGTGAGTAGAACTCTATAGTGAAGGTAAGATGGATAAATTCTTTTCACAGAGTCCTATTAGCTGCCTGATTTGAGCAACTTACTCTATGCTTGATACTTACATGCATATTCTGCGTCCAGTATTATTTTATGAGTGGGTGAATGGGCTTTCTGCTGATGTTAGTTTAATTACTACTCTCATAGATCCTGGACTTTGCTTATTTTAAGATAAGTACAGATGAGGTGGAGCAGATTGTTGGACAACTCGAAGGACTTGGAGTATAGGGAAAAAGCCCCTCCCTGATGCTCTGATTTGCAAAAGCGCAAAGATCTCTCATTCACTATACGACCCCACTACTTCCCTGCCCTGCACCAAGGGCTTTCTAAAAAAACCCTCTGAGAGCAGGAGGCTGTGTTTAATTTTGTGCAAATGTGGAGGGAGCAGGGTTCTGGGGCTGGGTCACTTGGGTAACACTTCCCACATGACTTTATCAATGGGTGGGCCACGAAAACTTATCCTCTGTGTTTTTACACCCCACTCCCAACCGCCCAACCTGCCTAAGTGTTAGTTTTTCAAAGCCCAAGAAGTTTCAAAGGCCTGAACCCAACACAGGGGCCTTTCTTCATGCTTTGATTTTCTGCCCATTAAGTGTTTGTCAGTGAGTTCGTATTTCACCTCCTCTGCAGCCTACACATCCCAAGAGGTCCCTGGAGGTATAGGAAGTTAATTGATCCTTGATTAAAAGAAGGAGAACTACTTGAGTCTGGGTCTAGAATCACCAGATGGGTGTGTGTGTGTGTGTGTGTGTAAGTGTGTGTAAACTGGTCGGTTTTGATTTGCAAAAAGCTTGTAATGTACCTTTCATTATAGATAAATCTAAATTCCAGGATATTGGCTTCAGAGTTTTGGTTAAATTATGTGCTGAACATATGTGTGATACGTGGTGAATGTTCAGTGAACAATGGCCAGTACTGTTGCCTTGACTGTTCCAAACAAAACATCTTTTTCTTCAAAGGCCATGAGTTTTAGATCGCTGAGCTTCACTGAATTTATTAATACTCAGGTGCTTCTTTTTCTCTGTTTTAAGTGACTCACTTACTTTAGAAAGCACCCAAGAGTCAGATCATTTGAACCCCATCCAGCCCTACCACTTACTTGAAGAGTGACTCTGGTAAGTCACTTTAATCCCTTGAAACTTAAGATGACTTTACAGTGTTAGTTTTTATGACTGTTTTTCCCATTAGCCTGTGGGCCACCTGAAGGGTGAGACAGAAACTCCTTCATCTCAGTAGCCCTATCAGTGCCTAGAATATAATAGGCAGCCAGGTTTGTCAGACTGTAATAGTATATGTGGGGATCCTCAGCACAGCATGGACACATAATAGTTGTTTAGTGAATGTTAGCTATTATTATTGTTCTCTGTGCTATTTTTCCCTTTCTTCCTTTTATTGTTTACTTATGTACCTCTTCTAGCTCTGCAGCAAACTTAAAAATTGTATTCTCATACTGACCATCGGTTTTGTTGACTGCTTTATTGGAATCTCTAAACTACACTGAATTCTCATGAATGTGCTTAGCCCTTGGACCCCAGAAACCTCCTGCTCATGTAAGGGTCAACTCATGCCTCCCATTTTCTGTGGGCCATCTTTAGAGTAGTCTTCATGCCCTCACTATAGTCTATATATATGTCATTTCACACACTAGGAATATTTTAGTGCAACTGTTTTGTGACTTTCTTACAATACCATGAGCCTCTTGAGGACAGGTACTATATGATGCATTCACCTCTAGATTCCCAGTGGCAAGCACTGGGAATTTTTTTGAAATAAAATGATTAGGAACTGTAGTGGTTGGTAATAAAGATGATGCCAAAGTTAGAAATGGAGATCCTGCTTTGGAAAAAAAGTAGCCTTTTCTCTATGTCCTGGAGAGGAAAGGCATGGCATTATGTCTCTTGAGGACTAGCTGCCCTATTGGGGAAAATATTTATGCTTTTTCCATCAACCGAAGGAATCTGAGGTTGCTCTCTATCTGGAACAAAGTCAAGAATTAATGGGCATCACCCTCAATCAGACCACAGGTTTGTAGGGGAGACCAAAAAAAAAAGCCATTGGTTTTCCGAAATGCTGCCTCCACGCCATTCAAGAACACAAACAGGATATATTCAGATCCAACTTCTTGTTTGTTTGTGGTCGGTTATCCACATAATCGGAACCGGAAACCTTCCCCAAGCCTTGAATGAGAAAGGAAGAGAAAGGGTTTGTATTGCTCCCAGGTTGAGAGCAAAGGAACTGACCAAACAAATTTTCTTTCCTCACCTTCTCTGTGGGACTTTTTCATCCTTTCCTTTTAATATTTATTGAATGTCCATATCGTGTGCCAGACTTGCCAACATTACCAATGCCATTGGCTTGTGTTCTCCAACTAAAGCAACATCCTGTATTGATTTTAATCGCGTGTATGTGCCTTCCCTTACTAGATCATAAGCTTCCTGAGGGCAGGGCTTGTGTCATCTTCATATTCTTTGTATTTAGTATATATAGTAAAGACTCAATAAATATTTGTTGAATAAATGAATGAATTAATACATTAACTTATTACATCATTCCAGCTATCCCAAAGCTAGATTTTATTCTTTCCATTGAACATACGAAAAGGGGCTTTTGAAGATGTTGAAATAACTTTCTCAAGTAGAAGGGAGCAGAGTCGAGATCATTAACCTAGTTTGTCTAACTAACTCCACAGCTTTTTTATATATGTTTTACTGTCCTTAGAAACATATGTTTTACAGGCCTATCATATGAATGCCAGTAAAAATAGAAGCTGGGGGCCTGAGAGTGTAGCACAAATTTAAGAAACTCAGGGTCTGTTCCCTACCCGAGTTTATTAGCAACTCCTTGGCTCCTAGGCACCACAGAGGCTGCGACTGGGCGCAGACACCAAACTGCATGTTTTTATCACAATGTGTGGAACTTAAAATCGGACTATTAATATCATACTGCTGGCTTCTCAGCTACTTTTCATAGCCAACTTGGCCACATGTCAAAATGTTTCGGCAATGCAATGAAGATGGTTCAGGCCCATATGATATCTTTTCTCTCCCAGCCCCCCGCCCCTAAAAGATCAGCTGACCGCTCTTGCCATTTCTAAGCCAGAACATTTATTCACTTTCTCCCTTGCCCCTTTTACTCCATTGCAGAAACCGAGTTTCAAGACCTAATCGTTACTGCCTTCCAGGGCCCCTCAGTGTTTACTTTGAGTAGGTCAGGCACAATGCTGTGGTGTGTTGCTGTTCTTTCTTTTCAAAGCACCAGTATGAATTTGATAAAGTAAATTGTTGTTCTAGCAGGAAGCAGTTAGGGGTCACAAAATAAATAACCATAGAATTCAAATAAATCCAAAGAATAAAACCAAATAAATCCATGTGTGTATGCACAGTGATACATAAATACACTTTTTAGAAAGTGAGCATTTTTATCGCTGCCGGTCTGGACCAAAGTAATTGAAAAATTGTGGAGTTCATGGTACATTTTTTAAAGAGACGGTCTGGGCCTTCAAGCAACGTGACATGAATTTAATTCTTTTTGAAAAACATGAAAATGGAATTTTATCTTTCCAAAAATTGCTTATCTTGGGATTTTTCAGCTAGTGAAATTCATATTTGGATAAACCCAATTTGCAAAGTGAAATTAGGGATTTAGGCTTTTTTGGGTGGACTAAGAGACTCTGACTGAGCTAAGTAGTCTGTCTATTTTTTCCACTTGAAGATGAGTGATATTCATACTTAAATGATGCTTTAAAATGACCTCTTAGGGTCATTGGAAAATTCAATGCAAAAATGTGTATAAAGTGCCTTACACATCAGTAGTAGTCGTTAACTATTAATCAGGTATTTTTCATGGTCTTTCCTAGTCTTAACATTCAATGGCTCACCTTTTATTTTGTGAGGGGGCATTGGGGCTTGGTATTGAAGTTATGTGGTAGGGAAGAAATAGGTCTTCTAGTTTAAGAGAAGAGCCTGAAAACCAAGATAGGAGTCTCTGTGTACTGTTTTCTTGTAGGACGTGTCAAGTGGGCCAGGAGACCATGAGACTGAAGAGGGGAGGTTCAGGTCATGGGTAACTCTGTAGGTCATACTTTATCTGGTCCTGTGCAATGGGGAAACATTGAAGAGGCTTTAGGAAGGCGATGACATGCTCACGGTCAGGAAGTAAACTGGTGGATATGTGTAAGAGGCAATGAAGGCCAGGAGACGGATCTGGAGGCTTTTGCAGTGTCCACACAAGAGCTATGTGGTCTTTCAACTTTTACTTCAGGGTTATGAGGGACTTTTTCCTGGCAGGCGATTGACTCCATTTGCCATGACCTTTAAGAGAATGGCATCTGAGCTGGCTACTAATTAAACCAGCAACAGCTGCACTGGCAGATTGTCACTTTTGGATGCCCTTAGGCTCTCCTCCAGTTCTGCAGGCATCAGAACCCATCTCAGCTCTGCTCAGTCTTCTCAATGACTTTGAACAGTGAAAGGAAAAGGCTGAAAATGGCATTCATTGAGCATCTACTATGTGCCAGGCACTGTGCTAGTGCTTTGTTCTCCTTTCTTCATCACCACTACTCATTTAGCATATGGGGGAACTGAGGCCCAGGCAGATGGAGTGAGACTTAGAAGTCACACTGCTAATAAGTGGTGGATCTGGGATTCCAATTCAGGTTGTCTGACTCTGAGGCCTTCACTACTTGCAATATAGCCTTAGGATGAACTTCTCAAAGAGGAAACGGCTTAATAGAAGAATGTTCTTGAAGACATAATGAGACATCAGTAGATTTGGGACTGCGTTAGTAATTATTACAAATTGGACTTTAATTTTTAGCAGGATGTTATAGAGCAGTAGAAGCGCTCCTGCTTTGGCTCTTCCATTGCCTCCATCTGTGCTCCTGGCCAAGAGAAGAGGATAACGCTGTGCTCCTGGGGATGACGAAAGGAGGGAAGGGGATGCAGGGAGTGAAAGCTCTTGTTAGGCCATAGATCGCTACAAATGCCAGGAATTAATATCACTGTCATTGCTGTTATTTGGGGCGGTCTTTGTTTTAGGTCATTCTTTAGCCTCCTTGCATTGATGTTTTCCCTTTCTCTCCCTCTCTCTCTCTTTGTTTTCTGGTGTTTACGATGGTTCCATCTTGACCAGCGAGCCTGCCCTTCCTGATCATTGAAACAAGCACCATCAAGCCTTACCACCGAGGGTTTTACTGCAATGATGACAGCATCAAGTATCCTCTGAAAACTGGCGAGACAATAAATGACGCTGTGCTCTGCGCCGTGGGGATTGTGATCGCCATCCTTGCGGTAAGTGCCCAGACTACCATGCTCTATCTGTCTGACTTCCTCTGTGTCATATTATAGACTATCTGAGCCAACAGAGACTTGGCAGATCAATTAGAATTTCACTTGAATAATTCCATTTATTTCATGCAGTTCATACCATTACCAAGGTATTTTGAAATACTAACACACACACACACACACACACACACACACACAACACACACAGAGGAGGTAGGTCCTTAAATAATGTTACACACAGCTTTGTCAATGCCTTTTATTTATTTATTTGATTTGCTATTAATTTGTTAGTAAATTGAGATTTTTTCTTTGTAAAGTTTTCTTATCTGTATTAATTCAGGGCTCGACCTCGTTTTGAAGGCCCCAGATCAGAATGGATTAGGGTGAAAGTCTTAGGTAGCATGGCCGTAGGCTCAATGCTTTTTTAGTATAACATTGATGAGATGCCATGGCAACTTAACTCTTTTTTATATCAATCAACTTTTGCTAAAACTGGTTTTATTATATGTCATTTAGCTTAAAGTTGCAGATCCTATCTGAGGACTTATTATCCTCTAAAAGTCTTATAAAAGTGTGCTAAGCACTCTTCTAACATATTTTGCAAGTCTACTTACATCCTGAACAAGCCCGATCCCATCTGATCTCGGAAGCTAAGCAGGGTCGGGCCTGGTTAGTACTTGGATGGGAGACCACCTAGGAAGACTAGGTGCTGTAGATGTGAAAAATAAGGGATTGTAAACTGACAAGGCCCTTGCTATCTGTGAGTTCAACCAAGGGTCGTCTCACCTATAAATAAATAAATGAATGGATGAATGAATGAATGAATAAATAATAAAATACTTTGCATACATTATCCTCATAACAATTTAATGAAGCCTAGATATTGTTCTTTTTCTTCTACATATTAAGAAACTGAAGCCCACAGAGTAAAAATAATTAGCCCAAAGTCACTTGGTTAATAAGTGGTAGAGTTGGGATTTGAACCTACTTGTCCCTTACTCAAGTCTGAGCTCTGAGCCCCTGAGGAGTGGGGAAATGCCTTGTCAGATATCAGAGCCATTTTCTGGGTTCTTTCCAAACCATCACTGTGCTGCTGAACAGTATTAATGCCACTGGCGTTCTCTGGCATATTGTTTAGTTCTCTCCTCCAGTGGCTATGGAGCCAAAGTGAAAATAAAATGGGATTTGCAATCCAGAGACCTTGGTTCTAAACCTGGCCTTCCACTGATGAGCTGTACATCTTTAAGACAAAGTGTGACCATCTTGCTTCGTAGTGTTGCAGTGAGCAGTAAGAGATTATGAATATTGAAACACTTTGCAAACACTTAACTGCTGAGCAGTTTACTCATATATAGGTGTAAAGTCCAGACTTATATCCAGGTTTTCTCTTAGAGCAGGGGTCCCCAGACACCGGGCCGTGGACCAGTCCACGTACTAGTCTGTGGCCTGTTAGGAACTGGGCCACACAGCAGGAGGCAAACAGCGGGCAAGTGAGCAAATCTTCATCTGTATTTGCAGCCACTCCCCAGCGCTAGCATCACTGCCTCAGCTCCACCTCAGATCATCAGGCATTAGATCCTCATAGGAGCACTTGTCCTTGGTGCCAAAAAGATTGGGGACCTCTGCCTTAGACGACAGAGTTCTTGTGGAGGATGCAAAAATGTGCCACAGGATTGGACAAGGTCCACAATTATCTTGAGCAATGGTAGCCTCATGGAAATGGGGATATGGCCTACCTTGGAAGGTCACTCACTGCCCTGTTTAAGACTTGTCCATTTGGGGCAGAGGAGGAAGAGAGTAGTCTATGATAATTATAATGGTTATAATTCGTGAGTCATACATTTATCACAACTGTCCACTTCACACCTCCAGTATTTTCTAAGTTTGTTCTTTGCTCCTAAACCCTAGCTATGTGGAAGAAAGGCATAGATATCATGTCCACCAAGATCATAAATTCTCTCTCACAGATCTTTGAGTCATCTGTGTTTTAGCCATAGCCTGGAAGCTTATCGTTGGCCTATATTAGCAAAACAAGAAGGAAGGAAGTTAATATGAAGAACATTACATGTGAAATAAGTGCTATTATCCTCGTTATACAAATGGAAAATCAGAATCTCAAAGGGGTTAAAAGATATGCTCAAAGTCTACAGCTAGTGAAAGTTGGGGTTCATACCTACACCTGGTTTATTTCAAATCCTTCTTTCCATCTTGCAGACTTGGTTTTGGAATAGAGATTGGCTATTCCAAATGAACTACTTGAAGGGATGGGCAATTAGCTAATCTTGCCTACTCTGGATCGAATGTAAGCTGCTGATGGTACATGAACCACATTTCATGAAGTTTTTCTTTTTATTTCCTCACTCTGGGGGTTGGTTGTAAACTTTGAGACCACTCTTTGTTTTTTAATAACATTGTAAACCAGGCACACAATCAATAGTTTGAAATTGGGGAGGTGGGGAGGGAGGCTAGTAGAATTCTTTCCAAACTTTAAAAGAAAAACAGTCCATTTGGAAACTAGTAGTTTCTTAAAAATGGAATAAAGATCTTTGTGTTCAGAAACTGAGAAATATAAAATCTGATTTTACTGTTTGCTCCAAACTGAGTGTGGGGTTGAGTTCTCTAAGAAGGGCTTTTCCTGGAAAATATGTTCGTAAGAGAAGAGAAATAATTGTACAGTGTCTTGTACTTAAGGTTTGAACAGGTGTTTTGGACACCTGGAGGATCAGTTAATTGAATGCTTTTAAAAAGCCAACTATAACCTGGGAGTGGCTAAGATAAGAATAGCACCAGGATGGGGATGTGCAGTGCTCTTTCCTCCACTTACATGCGGTTATTACCGGCTTGCCTAGTGGGCTGCTCTCAGACAAAGCGCAATGGAAAGAGACTCTTTGGAGGCCTCGGCACCAACTGACTGTGAATTGGGCAAGTCACTGGTTTCTCAAGCCCTCCTTTTCCTCATCTGTAAAATGAGAGCAGTGTTTGAATTCACTCACAAGGATTGCCTTCCGAATCAAATGCTGTCGTTATGGGAACGTACTTTGTAGCAGTGGGCTAGATGAACTTAAGGTGCTAAAGTATTTTCTTCAAGATCCATGATTTTCTTCTGTTCTTCCTTCCTCAAGCAAAACGCCTGGTCAGCAGCTCTTTCCCTGCTGTCTGCTAAGACCCTTACCTTCTGCCTTATGAATGCTAGCATTTCTTTGAAAAATCTGCTTTTACAAGCTTAATCATGGGCTTGCCTGTCTCCTCATGTCATGTTGATGTTTTAATTAAAATGCTCCTTGACCTCCCAGGTTTCCTTGAAATAGTTGTGTGCCGTGGTCTTGGATATAGGATGAGTAACAGCGTTGCTTCCCCATCCCATGCAATATTAATAAAATAGATTGGATAATACTTTCCTATAGTACTGAAAAAGACCAGGCAAGCAAATACTGCAGTAATTATCTTTTGTTGGGTGCCGTTGTGTGCCATAGAAACCAGTGAACCATGTTCAAACATTTTACCCTCACAGAAACCCCAGGAGCTAGGTATTTTTGTGGTTCTTAGTTTAGGATGTGGCTAAGACATAAATAAACTCTGGTTCATATCTGAGCTCCTCAGCTGTGGAATGTATAGCAAGTTAATTAACCTCACTGAGCCTCAGTACGCTCATCTGTTAAATGGAGATAATATGTCTACTTATTAAGATTTTCAGAATTAAATGAGCTAATGTACGTAAAGTAACTCAATGTCGAGCACCTACCATATACTCAATAAATGTTAACTATTTTTATTATAAATGAGTAGACAGATTGAAAAAGTGGTGAAGTGGCTTAGCCAAGACCCTACATCTGGTAAAAATAGAATCAGGAAAGGAACTCCAGTCTTTGGATTTATAGCTTCTCCTCTTTCCTTGTAGTTAATGAATTCGAACCCAGGTCTCATGACTGTCATTCCTGTGCTCTTTGCTAGAGGATCTTTACCCCCTGACCCAGCTGCCCTTGCATTTCAGCTAGAGGCAAGTGTAAGATGTAGGCTCCTAATTGGGATCTGCTTGCCCATTTACGTGCCATTAAGTGCTAGAGTCCTCATGGAAAAAGTCAAAGCAAAGACCTCAGAGGAAAAGTGAATCATTCACTTTAGTAGACTCATTTCTGGAAAAGCAATACAGCTTAAATTAAACAACAACAACAACAAGCTTCCCACTTTCCCATTATGACTGGTCATCGAGCCTGGCTGGCTCCATCCAGAATCTGCTTCTGATCAGAGGGTGTGAGTGACAGTCGGGGACTCAGAGCTGGAAATCTAATCATCCCCGCTATGTGCTGCCCCTGCCTTCTCTGCCGAATGTCAGGTTTGTTTAAAACAAGAGAAGCCTTGACTGATTGGATGCCCTTGCTTCAGTTTGAATGTTCCCACAACAAAGGAATGGAGTGCCGGTGGTGGAGTTCAGTGGTGCAAATCATCAGAAGTTATAGAGAAAGCAGACACCTTTCTATGGCAAGAGATAGGGAAAAATCTAGTCATGTTGACCTCTTTTTCAGATGTATCTCAGATTCTGGAATTATAGCATAACAGGAATTCCTTCCAAATCCACAAAGCAGTGGTTCCTCCCTGCCTTGTAAAGGTTTAATGACTCTAGCAGTAGTGAGATTAGGAGCAAATAGTAAAATATCATCTCCTATCTAGCCTGCTCTCATTTTGCCTTGCACTACTCTGTAAAGAATATCATGGGCAAAGATTTTAATATGGCAAAAATGCTCAGTATTCATTTTAAATATATATGGGATCAGAGCTTGCCTTGGCCAAGCCCTGAAGGGGGTTTTCATAGATTCTTAATATCTAGGAGTTGATGCGTGGGTGAGTTATGGGTGAATCCCTTTTGCCCTCCAGCCATAAAAAATGCTATTTTTCCTCTCAGATCCCATTGAATCTAATCCTCTGTAATACTATTCTTAACTGGAGAAAAAAACTCCGATTTTGGCATCACCTAACTTAGGTTCATGTCCCAACTTCTGTGCTTATTCATTCTGTTACTTGCCTTTAAACCTCATGCAAAGCCATTGGCTCCCTTGGATAAGAGCTATACTGTCCTTTTCTGTAAATTGGTGACAATAGTTCACCGACTGCATGGGCTCGTTTTGGGGGTCAAATCAAGTGAAATTATGTGTGTCATCAGTAAGAATCATCATTTTCATTTCTGTAGTGTTGTATAGTTTGCAAAGTGGCCTTAATGTGCACTTTGTCTTATTTGCCGCTGGTAGTCGTCCTTGGAAGTTGGTTGTTATAGCTAAGGCAACTGGGACTCAGCGATAGTAAGTGAATTTCCCATGACTAAATAGTGGCAGAGCCAGACCAGGCATCCTCTGATTCTAAGCACAAAGCCTTTTTTTTTTTTTTCTTTTTGGTAAAGGCACCACGGCTGCCTCCTAAAGCCCACCTACCTTCCAGAATTATTTATCAAACACCCATGGTATAGCAGGTGCTGGGGACACAGCTGTGAACCTCAGCCTGAATAGCTGCATGTTGTCTCTCATCACTAAACTGCCATATGCTGCCCAACTCAAGCAGACAAATAGCACCTTCAATACAGATTTCCTTGTAATGTGATTTGTGTCCAGTCGTGTATTTCCAGTTAGATAATACGTTCCTAAGCAGAGAGTAGGCCTTTTCCTCTTGCACATGGTAGGTATCAGATAAACAAGCAGACATCTTCTTCAGCAAACATTCCTTGGCTGCCTCCTCCCGCACCTTGAAAAGATCCCAGAGATACCTGGGCCCACCTCTGTCTTTGCTGTTACTGTGCTGAAGTGTCATATCTGTTTATCTATATCCTGCTTACCTTGTTAGCTACATCAGGGTAGGGATCTTTCTGATTCGATTTTGTACTGCTAGTGCAAGTCATACATTTTAGTGCTCAATATATATTTATAAAAATCATAGAGGAGTCCATACATTTTGAGCAGAAAATCAAAAGCATTAGGCCAAAAGATGTCACAGGCTGTATGGAGCTGGGAAAAGTGTCTTATTTGCTTTCCTAAAATCTTAAATACAGTCAGTCCATGATGCACATGGGAACGTGCTCTGTACCGAAAATTTCTTGCTGGAGAGACAAGAAGAAGAGCAATGAGAATCTAATACCTCTAAGACTTGTTTATTCAGGATCAGCCTTCGGTTTGCCTACATCTGGACTTCATTACTTCCTCCCCACCCCCCATCTTCCTTTATCTGAGAAAGCACTGCCAAGAAAGCAAGGTTCCCCAAGATTGCCTCCTCATTAAAGGTTAGTCAGTTTTTCAACTCTGAAAAAAATGAAGTCGTGCTGGCCCAGCGGTGCCTTAGTGGGGGACTCAATCCCCCAGTTTACAATCCACTACATCTGTGCAATTACCAAGACCACCAACAGAGAGTGGCTACATTAATCCTTCAACTGTGTCATCCCCTGATCAGATGGCTGCAGAGTTCTTCTAAGACCTCCTTATCCCTGGAGAGATGATGGGAGGGGGCATCTCTCTTTGCAATTTAACAAATCATAGGCATGAGGTTAGGATTTACTGTAATCTGTTCCCTTTCTCCACCATCGCCACTCATGCCCTGGAAGAAGTGAGAGCTGCAGCAATTCTTCGTAAGTTACATAGAGCGCTGAGGGGTTAATGACTATTTGAAGAATGCATCTAATATGAAGGTGATAATATCTCCATTTGAAATGATAATGCTTAGGAGATTGAGAAAACTGTTCATGTAAGTCAGTGTGTGTTAGGGGATGGGGTAAAAAGTCAGATAACATTTGTGAGCTATCTAATGGGCCGGAAACTAAGATGCCTTATCTTAAATCCTCTTCAACAGCTACATGAGATAGGTATTATTTACCCCATTTACAATGAGGGTGGAAGGGTACTGAGGCTTACTGGTACTGACAGACTGGTGTGAGATTACTTTGCTTAGTGAATGGGGGAGCAGGAATTAAAACTTAGGTCTGTCTGGCTTTAAAGCTCAGCACTTGAACCAAAGGCCCACTTTGTGCAGAGTGCTCTTCAGTGAGCTATCAAAGCTTTCAGTTCCCGGGCTTGGAGAGCTCAGTGTATGGAAGAAGACAGAACATCTAGACCACTGTGCAGGTGACCACCTAAGATCGATGGTGTGCAATAGTGTTTTGTATGAAGAGATTTATGTAAGAGTGATAACCTGCTGTAGATAGAAGCTTGGTGAGAACTCCCCTATAACAAAACAGGCGTGTGATAGGCATCTTAGCCTAGAAGCGAATGTATAAGATACAGATACTATCCTTGGAGCTTACGGTCTAAAACAGAGGTCCCCAACCTTTTTGGCACCAGGGACCTGTGCTTCTATGAGAATCTAATACCTGATGATCTGAGGTGGAGCTGCGGTGGTGATGCTATCACTGGGGAGTGGCTTCAAAGACAGATGTAGCTTGGCTCACTCGCCTGCTGTTCACCTCCTGCTGTGTGGCCGTGGGGTTGGGGACCCTTGGTCTAAAGAGGAAGCTGGGCAAGTATAAGACTGACTATACTGTTAGATGCTTAAGGAGACTAAAGAATTGGATGGAGAATAAGAAGGGAGTCAGGGCAGTGCAGGGTGGTGGGCCCCAGAGAGGTAAGAGCTTCAAAGACGAAACAGGACAAATGCTATAGATGGCCTGAGGGATGAATACAGTGTTAAAGAAGTTCAGAAGAAGGTCAATGAAGTTATTTTCATTGGGGAAGACTTTATCATCATCATCATTCATTGAGCACTTCACCCTTTCAGTTATCACAACAGCTCTTGAGCTGTTGTTGGTACTGTCAATACCCCCCTTCTTACACATAAGAATTCTCAAGCTCAGTTGTGCAAGACCCACAAATAAAAGAGCCAAAAACTCTAACCTCGTACACTAGTTGGTAGCTGAGCTCTACTTTGAAGGATGAGTGGGACTTTCATCAGAGATGCTGACATTCCCGGCAGAGGAGATTGCCTCAACAATGGTAGAGACTAGAATAATAGTGTGTTTTCAGATCTGCTTGGCTGGAGAAATAGATTATAAGGGAGTCGACAAAGATAAGGTAAGAAAAGATTACAGCAAGATTGTGAAATTCCTTAAATGCTGAGTTTTTCCTCCAGTTGATTGGCTGGTGATGGATGAAAGTGGTTTAAGCTAACTTGGTCATTTTCCAATCAAGGTAAGGATGAGGCCTGAACCACAGTGGTGGCAATGCAAGGGGAAGAGAGAGAAAAAGATGGATGTGAGATACCTTGCAAAAGTAGTATGAAATGAATTTGATGACAGTGAGATAAGGGAGAGGGAGGAGTCTATAATTTCATGTTTTTGAAGTTGTATGTTTGATGACACCTGAGCTGAAATAGAAGAAAAGTGAGGTTTGGGGCAGAAGTTGGAATGAGTGGAATGGTTAGGTTGACATGCTGTAACATCTATTTGATAACCAGTTGGGAGGTGAGATTTGACTGAAGATTGGAATAGGGCTGCTGGGGTAAGGTGTAAGCTGAAACTAGAGAGAGGGAGAGAGAAATGCCCTTTAGGAGAATATCTTCACAGGGGTAGTAATTGAAACTGTTGAAGCAGCTGTGATCACAGCAGGCAGGCAAGAATACAACCCTAGAGAAGACCCACATTTATCTGGTAGAACCCAGAAGTGGAGCCACTGGAAGGAGAAAGGTGTTTGAGAAGTAGGAAGAAAAACATGGTAGTGCTATATTAAGGAAACTTAAGAAATGCAATGTCAAAAAGGAATAAAAAACGGGCAATGGCAATGTTATAAAAAGAACAATCAGGAGACTCTTGCATGTACAGGCAGAGCTAGTCATCTAGGAGACCCATGGCTTTGAGTCCTTGACTTTTGGGAACAGAATGATGCTTCATGCTTCAGACTGCCTTCTTCATAAAGCTGCTGGTGTGCATAGGGCAGCTACCATGAATAGCTTCTGTGGCCTCTATCTGGCCTTTTTGCTGTCGATATCTAGTTATTGAAGTTTTGACTTAACCAGAAGGTCCAGAAACTCCTATCGTGGCCTTGGACAGATTTATGTCCTCATTGCCTTCTGCGAGGCGCTAATCTCTGCTACAAGGCTAACGACAACCAAATGAGAGAAGAATCGAAAATTAAACTTTTCATCAGTGATTTGTAGTCACTAAAGACACTGTGTTTTATTACAGTAGATGGAGCATTCAGCTTCAGAGACAATACAGCTACACTTTTTACTTCCTCCTTAGAAGCAGGACTTAGATACATTACATGTTTCCTTTCCCTTGGGACTGAGAAATATGCTGAGAAGAGCAATTCTTCCTTCATTAAACATTTGTTGATTGAATCACTTCTCAATGGAAAGAAGTTCATTAATTCCCATAATTGAGATGTGAAAGAACAGCTTGGTGCTCTGTGGCAAGAACTAGAACGAGGAGGTCCAGGCTGCAGCGACAGCCCTGCCACTGCCTTATTTCTGACAGGGTGATTCACGGGCCTCTCTGGCCTTTGCCATACTTATTTATAGTGTTTATAATAATTTAGTAATTCACAGATTGTTGAGAGAAGCAAATAACACAGTAGATATGCAAATGCGTTTTAAGCTGTACAGTACCATGCAAATATTATTATTTGAGCAGATCAGAATATAGGGAAATTGGTCCTTCAGATTCAGCAGGGGAAGAACCTAAGTTCTCAGTCTCTAAAAAGAGGGATCGTTGAGACACTATATGCCAAACCTTACTTTTCTTGAGAGAACTTGTAAATAGAGTAGAATGTTCATAAATAACACAAACAGCACAGTACAATTGCCCTTTCTGCCTTGGGTTTAGTTTTCCCTTCGACTTTGTTTACCTGAAAAAGACATCCTAGATAAAATCGTCAAAGCCAGTGTTGTCCGTATGCATGTTTTCTGGTTATACCCTGGAGAGGTGGTACTAGTTCTAAACTTTAGCTTGGAGGGTTCTCTTCTAAGGAGCTCTTGGAATTATCTTAGAAAAGATATTCTCTACAAGGATCTGTTAGTTTTTTGTCTCCCTTTCTCGAATGGAAGAAGAAAATTAACTTTTGGAGGGCTTCTTTGCTAGATGTTGGGCATTTGACATATCTCGAATCCCTTGGCAATCCCGCCAGATAGATATTATCAATCTTCTTTTATAGACCAAGAGACCTAAACCCAGAGAGGAGAAGTCACTTGCCTAAGGTTAAGAGATGGGATTCAGATCAAGGTTTTCCTGGCTCCAAAGCCAGTGCTTCTTTCACCACTCTATGCTCTCTCCTTTCCAAATGTCTATCTTAATGTTTCTCTAAATTTCCTCTCCAGAACAGTTGAATATTCTATGTGGGCAGTTGAGCTCTTTCACCAGAAAAGACAGGGAGAGCGGCCGTCTTAGAGTTGGAGACAACCTCCCCAAACCACAGCCATTCTCAGGCAAGGACTGATCCCTTTCTGTCCCTTCGTAGCTTAATTGCAATGCTTTCCCAGTTTATTAGTTTCCAGATTCAGTGCCAAGTGCTTTAAAAGGTAGGTAGGAGAGAGTTCCCTTCTGCTGGCCTGGCAGCCTGCCATCCCCCCCAGAATCTGTTGCTTGCTGTTTCAGAAAGGGATCAACATTGAAGGCATTTTTCTCAGCAGTGAAATTTACATATCACAGTCTTGCTGACTGAAGCAAAAATGAGGGCTCCAGAGGCAGGAGTCTGGGGGTGGGGACAGAGCCTTTGTAGGGGGAGGTGAAGGGGGAGGGGGAGGGAAGAGCTTATTTTATTACCCAGGAATAAAAACATTGTGAGTAATGAATAAAGTCCGAAAGCAGTAAATCTGGGACTCCAGAGTTAGGTGTGTAATATGTCAGAGAACAATTTAAGCCTTCGCCTCTTCTGCAGAGGTGAGGTATGCGGGCCGTCATTCACAGCCCGAATTTCATTAAATGGTCTTTTAAGGGCTAGGATTACAAGAAGCCAAGTCCGGCTGGTTCATAATGATGATTTATGGCTGTATTGTCGACTCCCCGACCCTTCTGTACAAGGGGACGGAGAAAAAATACATAATTTGTTGCTCATTAACTCCAGGATCTGTCAGGGCCAGCCCAGAAGCCATGTGGTCCTGGAGTCATGTGTCTGCTAAATGGCTGTAGCCTGGCTCGGTGCTTGAAAATACACACTTGCTATACCACAGTGGAAACTGTTTTTAATAACAATAGAAATAATCAAACGATCTCAATGTACTCTGCTATGAGTCCTTGAACATGAGAGTCAGAATATCTGGGCTCTACTCTTACCTCTGTCACTTACTAACCACAAATCTTTCAGATAAGTCACACTCCCTCAGAGCCTTGGTATCACCATCTGTAGAACGGGTATATCTTCTCCATGAAGTTGCGTATTAAATGAAACTGTAAAGTGCAAAAGAAATGTGAATGATTGCTATTATGATTAGCATTGTTATTAGAAGTATGAGGTGCCATAAAATGTTCTCTGTACCCCTTTATCTTCTCACTAGAAAAGAGGAAACACTTTAACAGCAGTTTACTGTTTGCAAGACTGTGGCACGGAAAACTGAAATTTTAGAATGAAGGGATGTTAGAGCTGAAAGGAATCCTTGAGTTGTAATTAAACCCTTTTTCTCTAAGCTGACTGAAGCAGAGAGGTGACTCACCTGAGGTTAGTCAGTAAATTCACGTAAGAGATACTAATTTGCAGTGGAAACTCACCTGTTCTTTCTCAGCATCAAACAGGAAATCACCCTCAAGCCAAGCCAATTTAGAAACAGTGTCTTAATTTGTGGCAGTTGTATGGTTCAGGGAACTCAGGAACGGTCCAAGGGCAGGGATTGTGCATGGAGCCTTGGTTCCACTCCTTGCCTGTGGTGTCATATCCGAGGAAGTACCCTTGCTCTGCTACTGCTTATTACCTTTGCTGGGTTGGGAGCCTAGTGGTGAAGGTAGCACATGAGAGATGAGAATAAATGTCATTGCAGTTATGAGAGTAAATCACAGTGTCTAGCACCCTCATTTTGCAAAAAAGAACCTAACTATCTCAAATTCATTCAATGAGTAGGGACTTGAACCCTGGCTCCCTGACTTTTAGTTTAGTGTTCTTCTCCCTACGTCTAAAGTCACGTGAGCATGACTTATAAATAAAGAGTAAGAAAGAGTTAAAGAACATGATGGTGGTAATAAACATCTGGAACTTGTTAGCCTGGAAGGTTACATAGGGTAAAAGTGTAAACAGGTTCAAAAGGGGAATTAGACCATGAATAGAAGGAAAGAATGCTGGGTGGGGAGTCGGAACACCTGGGTCTAATTTTTATGAGTTAATTTGGACTTCAGTTTTTTCCTTATATAATGGACTCTTTCATTTCTGACTGGCTATACTTCTCAGATTTTAATCTTTGCAATGTGTTATCAAAGGACTCTTGGTAATGTTTAGAGGATATTTTCAATTTTGCAATAAGGCAACAGTGAGTGCTACTGTCTTATTTCCTTTCATTCGTTCAATCTTTCAACTGACCGTCTCTGAGCACCTCTGCGGGATCAGGTATTGGTCCTGCTCGCCCAGGGAATGGCTAAGCCAGGACTGTTGACTATTTCTCCCTCTAATATAGAATCATACTCAATATGATTCTGGGAAACCAAAGTGTAGCACTTAGAAATATTAAGCAATTATAAACACAGAATCACTGTATAAATGCTAGCAGTAGAAGTAGTAGTTCTCACTGCTGTACCTGCTGGCCTCTGGGCCCAGCTGGCATTTCCCTCCTACATAGCACTCCTAGCCCCAGACTTTGGAGCCCTTGAGAACTTGGATCACACCCTAGGCCTTCCCCAACTGTGAAAGAATAACAGAAGACTTTGAAAAGGAGTGCCCAGATATGTCAGTTGATTGCTTCCCTTGTGGTTGTGAACATGCTCTCTGCTCCCTGAAAGGGCAAGTGTGGCTCATCATCCTGACCTGGGAGGAAGTGTGAAAGAGACTTTGTGGTCAGCGATGAGTTGAACATCACTGTCCCTGGACTGTGGTTGCAACCAGGAAGTGGCCAGGGCTGTGCTATGGAGTTAAGACGAGGGCAGCAGACGGTGTGGTTGTGCGTCACCAAAGTGGAATTGGTCTTCTGCTGCATCTGCTGTGTAGGCATCATGGGCATTTGTCTTATAGGGGATCAGCTGACCAGCCCTCTCACATTCTTAATATAAAACCAGGCAGTTTCAGTTGAAGTGCTTCCCTTCTCTGAGCCTCAACTGTATCTATCATGGTTTTCACAAAGTAAATATATAAAAAGATTTTACAAAGTAAGTATATAAAAGCAATGCCTAGTATGTAGTAGGAATTCAATAACTGGTGGCTCTTTTATTTTATTTTATTTTTTTTTTAAGTAGTGATAAATGTCCTCTAAGCATCGAGGAGTAGACACAGTGGGATGCAGGAAGGGTATGAAAATCAAGACTTACTTGCTGTCCTTCGGGACCGAAGGGACAGTGCAGGCAGACTTGAAGAAATTCACAAACACTGAAGGGCATTGTATTAAAAGTTCCTTGGCTTGTAGATCAGTGTTCTTTTCATCATACCATACTTCTAAAAAGGAAGATGAAAGAATCACTTTCTATGACCCAAGTATTTCCCATTCCTTATCATATTTAAGCCAACAACTCTGCAAAGGTGTGCAGCATCCTTTCGTAAAGAAGGAGACTGAAGCTTGGAGAGGTTAAGTTATTGCTGAAGGACACCAGGTAGGTGGGAGAGCCTGGATTCAAACCCAGAACTTGATCTTGAGATATTCACCGTTTCCTACAGAAATCCCCTTCGTGGCTCAATGTTGGTACAAGGCTGAGGCCCTTTGTAGTTAAACAGTTAGTGGTCCTTTACTCCAAATCCCAGAATCCTTGGATTTATTCAGATCCTCTGATCCTGGCTACCCTTCAACCATGTCTTGCCATCTAACTTTTTTTCTCAAGCTAAGTTCTTATTTGTCTCTTTCTTATGTTATTATATATATTTACACACGCATATATATAATACATTTGATTTTACGTTTTTCCTATTACAAAGATATGTAGGACTTTTTCGAAAAAAGGAAATAATGACGATGTTAGCCCTTTGACCTTTTCCTCCCAAGCATATTTGTGTCTGTGTACTTATTAAATACAAAATTGGGATTTTGTAGATTATAGCCTGCAGTTATATGCTGAGTATTCTCTTATGTCATTAAATGTCATATACGGCATCAATTTTGATGACGTGTCTTGATTGCCTAATTCCCCTATGGGTTTCCTTTCAGATCATCACAGGGGAATTCTACCGGATCTACTACCTGAAGGAGAAGTCCCGGTCAACAATTCAGAATCCCTACGTGGCCGCGCTCTATAAGCAAGTGGGTTGTTTCCTCTTTGGCTGTGCCATCAGCCAGTCCTTCACAGACATTGCTAAAGTCTCCATAGGACGCCTGCGTCCTCATTTCTTGAGTGTCTGCAACCCTGATTTCAGCCTGATCAACTGCTCCGAGGGCTACGTTCAAAACTACAAATGCAGAGGCGACGACAGCAAAGTCCAGGAAGCCAGGTGAGACATCACCTCCCATGGCCACTGTGTGCACCCTTTTGATGCTGGTAGTTCATTGAGCGCTTACTAAGCACCTACTAGGTGTCAGGCCCAGTGCCAGGCCCTGGGTTATTAGGTGGGTGACTATGGCATAGTCCTTATTCTTGAGGAACTCACAGTCAGCTGAGTGACACAAATATGTAAATAAACAATTATGATATAGCATTGGTAATCCTATTCGTTCATTTGTTTATTTATTTTTTGTTTATTCATGCATTCATGGGTGCCTGCCGGGTTCCAGGCAATGTAACCAAAGCACCACCAAGGATGCAGAAAACAAAGATGACGGTGCCGCCAAAAGTCTAGGGAGGGAAGACAGGCAGACAGATGTGTGTCGGGGATGTGCATATGGCCCTTTCATGGCCCTTTCTTGCTCTTGCAGGAAGTCCTTCTTCTCTGGCCACGCCTCCTTCTCCATGTATACTATGCTGTATTTGGTGGTAAGTACCTGCCTTCTGATTCCAATAGAGTCCACCAGCATCCAGCCCCAGCTTAAATCCCTTCTGTACATAAAACCCCCAACGTGGTTTGGGATAGATTTACTGTGAAATCCTTGAAAAAGAGCTTAACTAGAAAAATGAGGTTCTATTCTGAGCTTTGCCACTGCCTTAGCAGTTGTTTTACTTTCCAAGATTTTCTCAGTTTTCAAATAAAAATAATATTTACCATAGCTGCTTGATAAGCATTGTGTACCCGTTTTGAAATTATAAAGTGATAAAGACACATGTATAACATTTTATGGTAACGAGCACTGTTTTCTTAAAATCCATTAACTCAGTTGATCCTTACAGGAACCTTATGTCATAAGTAATATTATTTCTACTATGGGAAAGATTACTAAGTAAGTCTCAGAGAATTCAAGTGAACTGCCAAAATTTACATAGACACCAGAATTGTCACTCAAATTTAAGCCTTCTGGTCAAATTCCTTGAGAAGTTCATCATGCTGGTCCTCCTTGGAATTCTGCTAATGGAAAAGTTTGAAAACTCATCATCATCCGACTACGTAGAGGGATGTTAGGTTTTAGAAAATACTTCTGCATCCATGAAACACATGTGACCTCATAATAACACAGTGAAGAACAAAATCCCCATTTCCATTGCTTGGACCCAGGGACCAAGGCCCAGAGAAGCCAAGCAGCATGTTGGCGGTCTTTTAAGTAGTGATAGAACCAGGATCTGGATCCCTATATTGCCCTTCCCATGGCCTTGTCTGTTCTGACTTCCTGGAGATGCTGGGACAGTGCAGGTGAAGTCCCGCTCCTCTCCAGCTGCTGCACAGACAGCAGCTGGTCTGTTTCTCTTTGTCAGTTAAATTTGGTCCCCCTGCCTTTCCTCTTCCCTTGAATGAGGTTGGTGTGCCAAGGCACTTCCTGCTGTCGGCTGCTTTGAGGGAGTTCAGAGCTAGAAGGTGCTGAGAGGTCAGACTCAGCTCAGAGGAGCGTGAGCTGTTTGGAAAAAGAACATTTTGATTTTGGCTTATTTAAAAAACATGATTAGGAATTGGAAAAACTTTAGTTTGTTTTGTTTCCCTCCAATTCTTTCCAAGTTTGGACGCCTCTGGGCTTCCCCTTTATCTAGGATGCGGAGCTAAAAGGTGGGCCCCAACCTATACGAGCATTAAATGTGGATTTTATTTGTTCGTGAACAGCACTGCCCTCCATTCCTGACTTTGTTGTTGTTTTCGTTTTTGCTTTGCTCTTAGAAAGGATAATTTAACAAAGCTGTTTAGTTTCCTATTCCATTTTCATATTTTACCCAGGGCTGGAAGCAATTTTACAAATGTAATTTCAGCGTTTTGTAAAGGTGCTCAAAGGAGTGGATATGTGCTCGTTTTTCCATATTCCTTCATTTTCTCCCGAGAGAAAAACAGCAGATAATTTTGTAACCGGCACTATATACTTACTGTGCGCTCCACAGCCACCCCAAAGGTAAAGGTGCTAACAGGCTTTTGGTGCCTTCTATGTGCCAGGCACTGCATAGAGCTCATATTGTAATATTCAAGTCTCTCAATAACCCAGCGAGATGCATTATGATTACCCTGCTTTCTGTTTAAAACCAGCCAACCAACCTGAATCTAAGAAGTTAAGCAGTAAAAGTTCTATATTCAGTAAGAGGCAGAAAAGGTATTTGAAGGCTGGTCTTTATAACTCCAGAATCCTTTTGTGTTCTTTTTATTGTACTGCACTGCGAAAAACAAAAAGCAAAACAAACAAAACAAAAACAAAACAAACCTCTGCAGAGTAAACTTAAAGAATATAAACTCCTGACTCTAATTTCTGTTTCACCTGAAGGTGACCTGCCTTTCTTCAGATCTGCTTTAATGGGTGCGATGCTCTCCCTCCCGCCACCACCAATTACCTCCTTACCAGCTGTGATTACAGCAAGAGTCTCTGCAGGGGTGATGGGTGAGGAGTAGATTTTGACTGAATCTTTCTTTGCATCTCTCTGAGGGAGGAAGCAATTATAGTGCCTTTATATTCCTGGGAAGAAGAAAGGGAGAGAAGGCAGGAAAGAGAGGGAGAAAGAGAAGAGCCCCCTTAATCCTTCATCTCCTATGCGTATTATTACACACACTCACTCATGTACATACTCCACACTCTTAGGAAGCCTTGCAAACATACACACATTGAACAGTCACAACTTGAAGACACCCACATATACAATATACAAACACTGGGCTCTATTTTTAGCTCTAAGATTATTTTGCCCTAAAACAACCTCTGAAGCCGAGAGCTACATAAATAAAGACTTTGCCAGGGGCTGTTTTTATGTGATAGTTTGTATAAATCTCAACCCCTTGAATGTCCAGTTTGCAATGTTTTCTATAGCAAGTTTGCTGCCTGTCAGGATTGGTGAGAAATCCTGCAGTCAATCAGAGAAGCCCTTAGACGCCCCGCCCCTGCTTTCATGTTGGGTTTCAGGAAGTGCTAGAGTTGGGTGCTCTGTTAACACAGCTTGTGACCCTCAGATTCTGGCTGGGAGTAGCGTTAACAGACAGACCTGCACGATTCTGGCCATGCCCAATTACTTGGAACTGTGAGTGGGTTACTTAGCTTTCAAGCCTCAGGGTACTATTTGTCTGGAAAGTGGAATCATGTCTATTTTAAAGACTTATTGCCACTTTTCTTTAGACCCTACTTGCCCCATCTGTCAAATGAAAGAGTGGAATTAGGTGGTGTCTATTTATCTCTCAATCTCTGTGATTCTATTTGAAAGAAGTTTGAACTACCCTAACTGCCAATGGAGAGCCATCAGGGACAAACTTAGGCCCGCATTACCTTGGAGTTCAAAGAGAGTGTCTGTCCAGGAGCATCAGCCATCCCTACTCCAGGCCTTTCAGCACCAGCTGCCATGTAGAGCCTTCCATGGTTTTGCAAGGCACTCCATATTAGATTTTGATTTGTAAAATAGTTAGCTTGGAAAAACCATTCCCCAAACACCAAATTATCTCTGGGCACGGAACCTTATGGATGAGGTTATGGCTTGTTAATGCATATTCTAATAAGAAAATCCCACAGCATACATAAGCTTAAATGGGGCTTCCTACCCCTGAGCCCTGGCCTAAACCCCAGAGGACTACATCTTGGTCTTGTACTTCCATGGTCAGGGATTGAGGATGACTTGGCTGTCTGGAAAAAATGCCAACACCAGGGCAGGCACCGATTCAGGTAGCATAGCTGGTGTCTCCTATTGTGCCAGGCATTCTGCCCCCTTCTGGGGCTACTGAGAAAAATCAACCTGAGATCTGCCCTCCAGAAACATCCCTATGCATTGAACATTCAGTGTTCAGCATACATTTCATGAATGTCACCAAGAACCATACATTGGGTGGGAACAGAGATTAGTAAGCTGTGGTCACAATCCTTGGAGAGATCAGTCTAAAGAAGCAGGCGGACAATGACAAGTCTGGTTCATTGTGCAGGAGGGGCAAGGGGGTGTGTAGGTTATTATGGAAGCTCAGAATTATGGCAGCTAACCTGGAGTGGAGGGTGGCATAAGCCAGAGAAGACTTCCAGTAGGATGAGGATAGGAGGACTGGAAGGATTACCCGCGTGTAGGGGAAAAGGAGAGTGGTGATTTGAGAACTGCAGGTCTTCGCTTCAGTAGGCGTTGGTGGCTGGTAGGAAGTAGCGAGTGGAGGGCACACTGAGAGTTGAGGAGACCTGTGGGGTCTCCAGTTCCTCCTTTTTCAGCTCAAATTGGGTGGCAGCAGGTTCCTGTGGAGGCCTTTCCCTTCTCCCCTCCCAGGAGTCTGCACTTTGCCCCCTCGCCCTTCAGGTCACTTTGTCAGAGAAGCCTTCCCTGGATGCCCTGTTTAAAATGACAGCCCGTTCTTCTCATTCTCTCTAATTTCCTTTGCGGCCTTATTTTTCCCCCCAGTTCTCACCTCTGACATACTATGGATTTGCATCTTTATTTATCTCTGCCAGAGAAACTGTAAACTTCTTTCCATTCAAATCAGAATTTTTATTCGTCTCCTCATCACTGACTTGATAGATCACGAGAGGCCTGTGTGGTGTAGGGAAAGCCTCTGCTGCCTCTTCACTGACCTGTTTACCTGTTGACTCTACTGTGGTGCCCCTGAGAACTGTTTATGTGTCAGAGGGTATGTTGGGTACCAAGGAAACAGGGAAATGGTTGTACTCTGACAGCTATGTTCCCCAGCCTGTGCTTGTTAGTCATGGAGATTTTGTTCAACATGTTTAGGATACTGGAGCACTGGGGTCTGGTGTGCCCACGAGACATACCCGCAGATTCTGGGAGTGTTTGCTAAAACTTTGCAGAAACAAGATTGTTGTTCCCAAGGGGAATATACCACGGTGCCAGATGTTTTTCCATTTCTTCCTCTCTACCCCATCCATCCATCCATCTGTCCATCCATCCATCCATCCATCCATCCATCATCCATCCATCCATCCATCATCCATCCATCTATTCTTCCAGTGTCACTGACCTGTGTCAGACCTTGTGTGAGCACCCAGGGACGCCAAAAGAGCTCACATTTTGTGTGGAAAGTCTGAAAAGTACATAACTGCAAAAAACAGTTGGGTAAGTTCTCTGACTAAGGGTGGACTGAAGGGTTAGAGCACAGAGGAGAGGGCTGTCAACTCTGCTGTGAGGTGCACTGGGTCAATTCACAGGCTCTCCTTAAGATCAGGTCAGAGGATGTACTATAACTCTTACAAAATTGGTACACTTGTGTTTCAGACATGGGTGTTATGAAAGTTGTGATGAGTAAATGAGAGGAGCCTGAAGTTCTAAATGCCCCATGCAGGTTGTCCTTTAGTCTGTGACAGCTGTGTAGTCCCCTCAAATTGGTTCTTTCTCTGAAGACATTAAGTCCAGTACAAAAGACCAATACTTCGTGTGCATAGTCCTAATTCCCTACAGAAGCCAGGTGATTTTTGTGATTAGAGCATGAACTTAGAGCCAAATCTTACTCCATGTAAATCATGGCTCTTTGTTACCTTGAACAAGTGACATGGCCTCTTTTGGCCTTGTTCTCCTCACCTGTAAAATGAGCACAACAGTGTTACCTCACAGGATTGTGACAATTGCAGGTTATATCATTTAAAGCACCTACCAAGGTGTCTAGTGCTTAGCAAAATGGTAGTATCTTTCTCTCTCCCTGATAGGGATAGAAAACAAGATCTGATTCCCTTCTAAAGGAAGAGAAAAGTCAACTAAATTTTTCTCTTTTGTCTTGAAAGTCGTTGAATAACTTCCCAGAGATAAATTCCAGTTCTGTACCATGTAGACGAGTCACCAGACACATGAAGCAGAGCCAGGCATAAGCCATGGAGGCGATGAGAGAGGGAGAAACTTTCTCCTGTGGGGGTCAGTGATCAGGACAGACTTCTGATCACAGAAGCGAACAGGCAGAGGCACAAGGAAGGAACGAGAAGCTTCCTTTTTACTCTTAGCAGAGCTGTCCCAAGAGTGATGACAATGAAGTGAGAGGATGGTACAGACCAGTTTCACCAGTATGCAAATCAAGTAATGAAACACAAATGACTTAGCAAGAACTTAGTGTGACTCACTGAACATCTGAACTCTGCTGGTTCAGACCAGAGGAGCCAGCTTGAATTCATCCAGAGGTTTCTAAGGAGGTTTTGTTGGGATTCCATAGGACCCCCATTTCAAAGCTAGGACCAAGAAGAAGAGAAATTCATTCATGGAGTGAGTTCTCTGTGCCAGGGACTTTCACACACATCATTTGGTCATGGCGGTGTCAGTGCAGACATATACCTTTCCATTGTGATCATCCTCATATCTGCAATTAGTAGTTTTAGCAATTGGAAGAAGAATCTTAGTACGAGAAAAGGACTTTAAGGTTATATTCTTTTTTTCACATAGGGACTTATTTTATTCATGTCTGTGTCTTCCACAGAGTTTTGAATAGAACAAATGCTCACAATATGCTTTCTTCTTTTTAAATGAACAAATCTTATGAGATAACAGAAATTCTGAGAAACAGTGTGACTTGTCATACAGCTGATATGTAGCAGAGAAGAGATTCACATCTAGTTGCTCTGATCATAAGTCAGACACTTCCCACTTTCTGCAGTGTCATACTGTTGGTTAGGAAGTGGATTCTCCTAGCCCAGAGATTTCCCCACAGATGGGGAAGTGAAAACAGATCAGACAGGACCTCGGATTGCTGACCACTATGAGAGATCAGGGTGATTAAGGCTTTCTGGTTTTCTCTCCAGCTCTGCTTACCCCATTTCAAACCACTTTTTCTCTAGGATTTGGCTGATGCCCCTGCAGGAATTCTGATTCTGGGAAAGTCTCCTTGCTGTTTGATCCAGGACAAGGATTTAACGTCCTTGTGGTCAGGAGGTTTGACTTCCTCTCCTAAACTAGGGGTACCTGTCCCTATGGAGTGGGAATGAATAGAACCTCCTGGCCCAAACAGTATGTCCAGGCTCAGGTTTCCAAGGGAGCAGGGCACTCCAGAAAGTGCTCACTGATCCTGGTGAGGCCCACGCTTCTGGCCTGGAGTGGCTCCTGAGACTGGATTATGAACCAGCAAAATCCAGTTTATTTAGCAGCTAGATTGGTGTGGGATGGAGGGAGTTATCAGGTCCTTTGATCAACCTCAAAACCTGTTGCCTCAGCTTACTTCTCAAATCAGAAGTAGCCGCTGGGTGGAAGGTCATTGTGCAATCTTTTTTTAATAATTTACTCGTTTAGGTGAAATCCGCCAAAGTCATTGAGTAAATCTCATTTACCAATGCAAAAGGGTGACCGATGTGGATTTCTGGAAGAGTGCCTTGAGTGCCTGTCTTATGCCAGGCAGGATCCTGTGTTGTCTCACTTGATTCTGGCAACCCTGAGAAGAAAATACTTTTCTACCTGTTTCACAGATGAGGAGGCTTAGAGAAGAAGTTAAGTGACCACACACTTATTAAGTGGCAGAGGCAGGACTGGAATCGGGGCTATCTCACCCCAAAATTCTTTTTACTATTGCTATACTTTCCCTTGAAGCCCCAGCTACAGACACGAGGATCAGTTCCAAGATCTTGAGACATTTCTCTATTAATGTGATAGTTACTGATGGAAATAGGGAGATGGGGGGTGGGGGTGAGTGCAAGCTTCTCTCCACAGACTGTAATTCCATATATGACTGCTTTCCCAAAAGATTCTTTCCCCATGGCTCCCTACTCCTTTCTCATTTATAAGCACTCTCTTCCTGAAGCTATTCTGATGGCCGGTCTCTTCCTCTCCCCTCAAGTTCCTCTCAGATATTTATTTTTTTCTTTCATGAAGCTCCAGCCTTAAGTATCTGAGTCAGTGGAAGGGGAGATGTATGCCTTCTCCGGTTGGGAAACCCACCCTTCCTGTGCCCCACCCTGATTTCCAAAGCCCATGACCTAAAGCCTGCTTGGAAGAGGCAGGAGGAAGTGTTGGAGGATTTCAAACAGGCATTTTTCTGAAGACCTGCAGATTTTTCGGTTGAGGGAAATTAGGAAATCTTGAGGCTGCTAGGTCCAAATTTTTAAAAAGTGATTAGAAAAATAAAATGTTGAGTGAGCATCATATGGCAACAGGCACTCCATCTATGTTATCACCAATCTATAGTATAGCCTGTAACAAAGTGGTTGTTACGCTCATTTTAAGTGTGAGAAAACTGAAGCTCAGTGAGGTTTTTCTAATGAAAACCTGTGCTCTTTCTGTTATCTACCCTACCCCATCCATCGACAAGACTTGCTTGAGGGAGATCTGACCATAGTGGGCACGGAACAAGTGGATGATTCCCTGAATTTGCCTTTGTCCCAAAGACTTGTGTTAGTTGGAGCTACACCAACACCATCCCCAGCTTGACTCCCCGAAGGAAGGGAGCTTTTAATTCATGATTGTAGAATCTGCCTTTGGGTCATTTCAACTAAAATGAGGGACTAGCCTTTAACCTGCAGAGTATTTTTTACAGTACTGATTGCCTTGCTTAAAACCATTCAGTTTTTTACCATTGCTTACATACAATAACATGTCTCACTTGGGACTCAACAAGTAGATGTTCTCTAAAATTAATAAATATTATAAGTGATAAAAATAGGATTTGGTATAGAGCATTTACCAGTCTTTTTGAAAAAGGCCCTTAGTACTCCATGGAGTATGGTTTAAGAAAGACTGGCCTACTAATTAAAGGCCAAGTTACTTAGTTAGACATCCAGTGCCCTTCATGAATAGCCCTTGCTTGCCTCTGTAGCCCTGTTTCTCATGAACCTTCACCCCTGGCTCCCCATACACCCTCTTCAGCTTTATCCCTTTAACTCCTAGCAAACACCTATTCATCTTTAGGATTCAAGTCAAGTATCTCTTTCACTTAGCAATTGCCCCCCAACTTCTTTCATAGTTCCTGTAAAACCCATAGCACACTTATTTTTGTTTTCATGTATCCCTCTAACTGTATGCTCCATAGAGCAGGAATTATAACTTCCCATTTCTATGTCCTTAGCACCTATCATAGTGCCTGGCTAGCTGACTGGCTTATCTATTAGCTTATCTATTTGTTTGTTTGTTTTGTTTTATTTTACTTTATTCCTCCCTTATTTGGGCTCCCAGGTTTGGCCTTTTAGGTTATTTTTAGAATAATTTTTTCAAGTTTTTCTCCAAATATTTATAGGATATCTATGGGAGTCTGATTGCATTTACATGTCAATTTATGAGTTTGTAAGTTAAATGTTCTTTAAAATGAATGTTCTTGTAAATACAAATTCTAGCTCTCTTTTTAAATTGTCCTTTATGACCCTTACTTTATAAAAACCCTATGAGATTCTTTGTAAGTTAATTACTATTTTACTTAATCACCTTTGCTGTTACAATGATTTTACCTCTTTTAGGTCTTTAATTGGTTATTTTTATATATATGAAAACCATTGATTTTTTTATCACTTGTTTCACAGCCAACAACATCGATGCATTCTCTTTGTTATTTTTTCATTTGTTAGTCTTAGATTTCTCAGTAAGACATTTATATAATTTCATAATAATTATAAAGTTGCTTGCTGTTTCCCAGGCCTGGGTTTTTGAATTTGTTTCCCAGGTAATCGGGGATTCACTGCAAGACACTCTTCCCGCAAGGATAAGAGTGACTGGAATCTTCCACTCTTCTGTCTTCTCAACCCTGGCCTCTGGTGTAGTGGTCTTTCCTGACCACCGAAAGGAAGGTGTCCATTTGTCTCAGGAAGGGCAGAGTCATGCCTTTGCCACTGCCACGGGTCTATCTTTAGGCCACCAGCCCCCTCCCCTCCACTCTCTTCCCCTTTCTCCTGGTCTTTCTGAGCGAGCGCTTTGCTTTGATTTGTACTCGGAAGTTCCCCTTGTCCCGTTGCCTCTTCCCCCTCGTTTCCCAAGTTCCCACAGGAACCTGGAAAGTAGGTTGTGCCCAGAGGTTAGAACGGAAACTGCAGCAAGATAACTATAGGGGACAATGCCCAGTTGACGTCATTTCAACTTTTTTGCTCGGGCCAGAGGTGGTTTTTTTTTTTTTTTTTCCATTTTTCTCTCAGGTTACTTCCTCCCAGACCCCACCCAGCCCAGTGTCTGTCAACCTCTGTTGTGAAAGCTCTCTGGCATTGTTTGTTCGGTTTATGTGTTTCCTTACTTTCCGATTCAAAAGGTACAGTCCCAAGGAATGACTTAGAAACTTGTTCTTTGATAGAGTTGCTTTCTTCTAAAGCAGAAGCATCCATTCGTGACTCACGATAACCTCCCCTGTCATCAAATATCTTCTTTCTATGGGCAGTTCTGAGAAACAGGTGGTATAGGGACTGCCTAGCCATAATCTTCAGGAAAACACAAATGCCTTAAATGAGTTTTCATCAGTTGTAAAGAAGAAACCTTTACTAACCCTGGTTACTATTCTTTAATTAGTTTCAACTAAGAAGAAGAGAAAAGGGAACTAACATTTATAAAGTGTCTAAAATGTGCCAGACAATGTGCTAAGACCATTCCCATGTATTATCTTCCTCAGAACTCTCTAGCTTATCTCCCTAGAAAAGCTTCATTTCTTTTTTATTTTTTGGTACAGGAACTAAGGCTCAAGGTTTAAATAACTGGCTTAAGGTCATGTCCAAGTCGAATGCTGTTTCTACAATATGCCACACCCAAGGTCCAGATGGTTCCATTTACTGGAAAAGTAGTATATGTCGTCCTGGTGTTATAATGCAGGTGAATGGCGAGTCTCTTAGTGTCTGTTTGTTTTATCTCCACCCTCTAGCTGTACCTGCAGGCCCGCTTCACTTGGCGAGGTGCCCGTCTGCTCCGGCCCCTCCTGCAGTTCACCCTGATCATGATGGCCTTTTACACAGGACTGTCCCGCGTATCTGACCACAAGCACCATCCCAGCGACGTCCTGGCAGGATTTGCTCAAGGAGCCCTGGTGGCCTGCTGCATAGTAAGTAGCATCTTGTCCTCAGTATGCAAGCAGAGCCCTGGTCTGCCTGCTTGTTAAATGTTTCCAGCTCAGTGACCAAAGCCAGGGAGCTCTCCATCCTCTTCTTTGCTTGGTATCTGAAGAGTCACTCCACCCCAGGACCTCGTCAGTAAAATGAGAATAATTACTGCTTCTTTCAAGCTCGTGAGTTTTAATCCAGCAGGGTCTGTAAATCCTCTGTTCCTTAAACAATGGCGTGTTTGGGCTCATAGAATGTCGCAATTTGAAGAGGGCTTATATATTGTTCAACTCACCCACTTTATTGATGAGGACATTTAGGGTTTGAGAGGGGAAGCAACTTGCCCCAGGTCACATGTCAAGCCTAAGTCTCTGACTCATAGTGCTCACATGCTGCTTTGGTGGACACTTGCTATTCAGTAGAAATTCTTAGCTTCTTGGAAAACTATCTGTCCCACTGTGACCTTTAGGGTCACTTGGTCAGACTCTAACCTCAATCTTGGCTGGAGAAGAAGGAGTTTGGTGAAGGCTAAGCCTCCTCCAGTCTGAGGGCCTTACCCATCACAGAGCTCCCTAGAGAGAATGGCCTTGGGATGGGTCACATTCTGATTTGCTCCAAATGTGAAGGGGTTACCCTTTTCACATACTTCATGCCTGATCTCAGTTGGGTGGGATAAAGTATTCCACCTCTCTGAACCTCCATCTCCTCAGGAATCTCTGCTTTTTCTGCATGCTAGAGGTTCTGAGGGGCTTATTCAGCAAATATGCCTGAGTATTTATGCTTTCTTGGGCCCTACTCGGGGGAGCTCACCCCATTCTATCAGGAATCTCATAATACAATAATGGCTGGATGTTTAAGCACCCCACATGTAGGTTGCATGTTAGTGTAACCCTTGCTCATTCACACTAAGAATTATGAACAATAGAGATATAAACCAGCCCCTATCCTTTCCTGATTTCTAAGCCTGGGTACAGCCCCACATCTCTATACAGCAACCTCTCCTATTGCTCTAGGATAGCATTTATCTATGTTGAAATTGTTAATGTGCGTTTCCCTTTAAAATGTGGGTTTTTGGAGTCAGGGACCGTATGTAACATATATGTTATTTTCCCTCTTACCACCAAGGCCTTTCAGGGGTCCTAGCTCAGCGTAAGTAAATCCATGCTTAATTGGCAAAATGCTAGAGTCAATGAGTTGATCTACCCTTTCTTGAGAACACTGTAAGGAACATTCTCTTGAACACAGAGGGATGAATAAAGTACAGCCCTTCCTTCCAAGGAGATCCCAGTCTAGTTGCTCTCATAGCCAGGCCAAGCACAGGAGTTACAAAGTGGGGCTATAACTGAGACACAGACAGGGTGTTTCAGCAGGCAGGCGACAGCCTGACTCAGTGTGCCGTGGGCAAGGAGAAAGGCAGGGAGTTGGGGCAATCAGAGTGGGTACCACGAAGAATGTAGCATCTGAGCTGCTTTCCAACCTGGTGTGGGAATCCTAAACTGAGGAACTGACTGTATTGATGGCTTTATTCATTGTCCCCGCCCCCCCCTTTCAGTCAAGGCCAGTAGGGAGAGAAATTGGGGGAGCAAGCTGTTAATGAGAGCAGCTGTCACTGACATGCTTGTTCTCTGATGCTTGGCCCTTTAATGTGAAGTGACAGTGGGGGATGGGTGTATGCACTAAAGGGTAACTCTTTGCTGACTGTGCCCTTCTCTGCAGGAGGAGCCCCACAGGGCCTGCTGTTGTGTTTCCTCATTGGCACCACTGCCCTAATTAGAGTCACCTGCACCCCCAATTTTAAAAAGTTAAAAGATGGGAGCATCTATCATAGCCTTCCTCTCTTTTCTATCCCAGAGCACTGGCTGAGCACAATTAGAATAAATGTCCAGGATGACCAGGGTTTATTTTCGAGAAGGGAAATGAAGAGTCTGACTTTTTATCCTGTTTGGCCACTATAGCACAGGATAGGAATTTAGTTTTAGCATTTGTAAAGCTCCTACTCTGTGTTGGCACTGTTCTAGATCCTTTTCCCATTGTCTCCTTTTAGGCCCATGAAGCCATTTTACAGATAATATAACTGAGGCTCAAAGAGATGATTCAAGTCATCCAAGGTCAGAGCTAATTGACACCTGCTCTCAGATGCTCACTGACTCCAAAGCTTTGCCTTCTGCACTTGGCAAGGAAGGATGATCACTGGCTCTGAGGTCAGCCAGAGTTAACCTGAGGCATTAGCAGCATAGACAACTGATTAAAGAGCATAATTTAAAGGTGTCACAAGGGCCTTCCCAACCCTATGAACTAGTATAGTCATTCATTGCCTTGAGTTTGAAAGCCTGTTTTACAGGGTAAAGGTGGTTTTGAAAGGGGTGATAAATATCTTCCCTTGTCTTTTGTCCGTTTAGCTGCAAATCCATGAGGGCAGGGACTCAATCTTATTTATTATTTGTTTCCAAATGCCTAACACCCAACCTGATACTCAGGAACTTGTGGTCCTGAATGGCTTGGAATCACGGCACTGAGTGATCCACTTCATTTAAGCCATTTGAGAGGCCAGGGCAAGGAACTGTGGCTAGTCAGCGTAGGAGCTTTCGAATGCTCAGCTTGAGAAAAAGAAGACAGGGGTTCTTTCCCATTGTAAGATCTGCGGTAGTGGTTTTGATTGTGAGGAAAACAGAGAAAGCTCGAGACCCTAGAAATGGGACTGGGGGACTAAGAGGCCATCTGAGGACAACACATGCTCAGGAGAGGGACATGCGAAGAGGATAAAGGGTGTCTGCCTCACAGGTTTTACAGCTTTATCAGATGCTTTCTTGGAGTTGTTCAGCATAGCTCTCACAGCCTAGGCAGGAACCTGTGGCCCTGCTCTGCTAAGTCTTATAGACTGTCCAAGTAAAACCCAGGAAAAGCCAAGTTCTTTTATCATCCATAAATATGGCTATACTGAATAGATCTTGAAACACAGTGGTTGGCTAGGAGGACCAAGAAAGAGACAGTGCAGTACGGTACAAGGTCATGGCACGGAGTGCCAAGAACCCAGAGTCCATTTCCCACTCTGCCAATGAACTCCCATTAACTTAACAGAGAAATAATATTTGTAATGTGTATTGAGAGTTCAGGGTGCCAGCCACTACGTTAAGCACTTTACACAGATCATCTTCTTCAGTCCCCCGCAAATCCTATGTTGAATCCTATATCCATTATTGTCCTCACTGAAGAGACTAAGAAGGATTAAGTTCCCAGATGGGAGAGGGGTTAGGGGTGCTGAATGAAAAAGGTGAAGGGATTAAGAAGTACCAATTTGCAGTTACAAAATAGTCATGAGGATGTGAAATAAAGCATAGAGAATATAGTTAATAATATTGTAATAACTATGTATGGTGCAAGGTGGGTACTAGACTTATCAGGGGGATCACTTTGTAAATTATATGATATCTAACCACTATGCTGTACACCTGAAACTAATATAACATAATATTGAATGTCAGCTGTAATTAAAAAATTAAAAATATATACATATATACACAAGAAAAAAAAATAAGGGTTAAGTTACAGGGAAAGAAGATGGAGAAGCCAGGAAGTGGTTGGACACATGCCCTCTCTGCCAGACGCAGCCTTCTTTAAGGGCCCCATCTCCTGCTCCTCTCCAGGGACATCAAACTTGTCACTATTTTCTGACACACTGAGCTCTTACTTTACATAGCTGTCCCCATTGATGGAGCATGGTTCCAGATTCACCCCAGCTCTGATCCAGCCTTCTATGTTAGTTTCTCGTGCTGCTGCTGTAACAAATGACCACAAACTTAACGGTGTAAAACAATACGAATTCATTTTCTTATAGTTTTTGACTTGGGAATTCAAAAAGGGGTCTCACTGGGCTAAAGTCAAGGTGTTGGCAGGGCTGCGTTCCTTCTGGAGGCACTAGAGAGAATATGTTTTCTTGACTTTTGTGACTTCTAGAGGCTGCTTATATTCTTTGGCTTGTGGCTCCTTCCTCCATCTTCAAAACTAGCGGCACAGCATCTTCAAATCTTTCCTTTCCTCTCTCTGGCCTTTGTTTACATTGCCATGTCTCCTTCTGTGACTGACTTTCTTGCTTCTCTCTTATGAGGACCTGTGTAATTACCTTGGGCCCACCTGGATAACCCAGCATAATCTTTCCATCTTAAGATCTTTAACTTAGTGACCCCTGCAAAGTCTATTTTGCTATGTAAGGTTACATATTTATAGGTTCTGGGGATTAGGACAGGGACATCTTTGGGGGACTTTGTTTAGTCTACCATACTTTCCCTGTCTTCCCTGAAGGCAGAATCGTCTAACTTCATTCTGGTGCTCCCATGGCCCTTTGCATGTTTTTCCTGCTCTGGTATTTATCTTGGTTCTGTCATAACTGTCTGTTCATATGTCTGTCTCCCCAGCTAGATATGTGGTGCCTTAATAGTAGAATCTGTGGCTTAACTTTCTGGTTACTCATTCTCAGCACCTAGTACAGTAGCTGACACAATTAGCTTGTGACCTCAGGCAAGACACTTCCCTTCTGAGCCAAGTTTCCTAGACTGAATTTGATCTTGGAAGCCCTGATCTTGGAGCTCCGTGGCCTTCTGCCAGAGATTCTATGGCACAACTGACTTTGTAATAACTGAGCTGGACTTGTCTTCTGATATGGAATCATTTTCCTATAATGCTCATGAAGGTGGCCTCTATTAGGAGATCATGACACGTCTTTAAGCTCCCGTAGTGCATCATCCTAGAATGTTGGCTTAGTCACCACATAGCCTTAGGCATCAGGCCAAGACAGCCAAGCACTTTTACCTGGGTCTGTTGAGAGTAAATCCTGTCACAGCAAGCAGACATGTCTAGACAAACATCACATGCCAAATAGAAGCAGGTTTGGTTTCCTCCCCACGACGGCTCACTAGTTAAACCCTTTTCAGAGAAGGAAGACAATGGCACCCAACACAGACATAAAACCTACACAGCATCATGGACTCAATACGAATATATATATGGGCACATAGGATCAGATAGGCCCACACACTGATACACACATTCATACACGTGGTTGGAGGTACATAGGACAAAAGTTGAGAGCCAGCGCCCAGAGAGACTCAGAGGCACATGGACAGACCTAGTCGTACCCAGATACGTCCTCTCCATCTCTCACCTGCACTCAGAACCACAGACACACAGACAGGCCAGTGTAAACACAGGCACATACTGGCCTCCTCAGTCCCTCTCCCTCCTACATGTGTGTGTGTATGCGCATGAGCACGCGTATGCGTGCGCACACACACAGAGTCACTCCTATCAAGATGTGAACTCTACAACTGAGCTCACCATACCCACCCCCTGGAGTAATCCAGGGACTTGGATGAAGGGACAGACATCAGTTCCTTTCCTGTCTGGTGACAACTGGCCTATCTGGTCACCTCCTCCCTTGACCCTCTAACAGATGGCAAATTATGGGGCCCTGGAAGGGGTCAGCGCAGGGCCAGGCCGCCATTGCTGTGAGTGCAGCAGAGGAAGCAGCTGCTTGTGAATTTCATAAACACACAGCAGAGTCTTTCCTGGTTTTCCTCTTCCCAGGAGGTGGGGCTCCGCTAGCAGTCGCTCTTTTGTGTGCTGCTATCTTCCTCCAGGATGTAGGGCAGGGCAGGGCATTCTTTGTCTTTGCCCTAGTGAGGTAAAGAGGCAAGCAAGAATGTGAATGTGAAGAAGAGTTCAGTGATGACAACCCCCTCAAGAGGAAACTGTGGTACAGAGAGAGTGTGACACGCCCAGGGACACAGTGGCAGAGTAGGAACCAGAGCCCAAGGGACTATCTATCTCAAAGGACTAAAACAGTAAATTCCAAACATGCTTGGTCTATGCCATGAATTTGTGAGGTCTCTCTTCTCCAACAGGTGAGATTACCATCTCTTCCCATTGAGTTGCTTCTACTCTGCCTGGGCACAGGGGAATGGATGAAATGACCTCTCAAATCTCTTCTGGCCCTGCAAAAGCCTAGCTCTTTGCCACTCAGGCTCTCACTCAGGTGGGCAGGGGTGTGAATGTGGAAGAGAGAAGGAAGCAAAGGCAGAGGTAAACTTTGACCTGTAATAGAGGGTGATGGTACCTTTGCACAGTTTGCAAAGTCCTTCTAAAATCTCCTTTTGCATTCCCCTGCTGAGATGGATGGGGGTGGATGATGAGGCAGAGAATCAGAAAGGGGAGTTGTATTCCTGATACTTGCCAGTTAGGCATATTGGGGAAGTCATTTCCTTTCAGCCACTTTTCCCCATTCTATGAAGTGGGGACGGTAATAACTTTAGATGATCTTTGGATTGAGGATTCAGTGAATAAAAGATGTATTGTGTTTGGCACATGCAACACATTGATTGAATGTGTATTATGTGTTAAGTACTAGGCTTTGTTTAAAGATTTGGTTCTAGAAAGAGTTAGTCCTTAAAGTGCTTAGAGTGCAATAGCTTTCCAAGACTTGACCACAATCCATAATAAATACATTTTACATCATAACCCAATGGAGGCACCCACACATAACTAAAACATTTCATAAAATAAGGCTTACCCTTGCTGTGTGATACATTCTAATATTTTTAATTTAACTTTTAGAAACGCTGGTGGTGACCACCTCGTATGTCAATTTGGTTAACTTACTAATGATTTGTGACACACAGTTTGAAAAACACTAATCTAGGGGGACAAACATGTGAACGAACGTACAATTGAAGGGCATAGCTGCTAGGATGAGACCTTCAGCTGGGAGCAGTGTGGGCACAACAGAGGGGATAGTTCTTTTTTTTTTTGAGACTGTTAGACTAGAAAAAATTGTTAGATGAAGTGGTTCTTCAAAGATGAGTAGACATTATCTTTGAGATCTAAAAGAGAAGGGTGTTTCATGCAGAAGAAATAACACAAACTTCCAGATAGGTGAGAGTATGGTATGTCCTGTGACTCTACAAATTCAAAACAATGGAGCTTGTGGGATAATGGGGGAGATGAGCTCAATAAATAGTGGCCCCCTTTACCCTTCTAGCCTCAAAAAGAGGGGTTTCCGGGAGTGGGGGTCTGCCATTGGCCGGCCCCTGTCATCCTTGAGTACCACCTTCCTGAACTATGGCTTCTGCTGGATCTAGCACCGCATTGACAAACCTGTCAGCCCTCTGAGTCCTCCTTACCAGAAACCCTTTTTTTCACAATAGCCTAGAAGTGTCTTCTTGTGAGGCTCCTCAGCAGGACACGGATCTCTACTCTCCTTTAGAATTTCCTGCAACTTTCTCTCCTCTGCTGCTCCAATTTTCCTTCTTTTTTTGGGATTACCTTTACTCCACTCAGTAGTAAAATGATCGTGAATGATGGTAACTGGGTAGGATTTGAATAGCTCTTTATTAGTGCTTTCACATTTGAGCCTTACAATAACTATTGAAAGGTAGATTTTTAAGTAACATTTGCACAAAATACAGTGCAGATCCATCATCTGAAATCATAAACCTCTTTGTTTTGTATAAAGTCAAGCCTAGACAAGAGTATGGCTTAGCCTGGGTCACACGGCAGTAGCAATTTTGGGACTAGATCCTGACTCCTAGCGTGACACCCTTTCTCTCTCAGATACATTAGGAAATCACACAAATTCTCAGTGCCAAAAGCCACTGAAAGCACTTTACATATTGAAGTAATGATTGCAGTTGAGTAACTCCCCTTTAGTTTAAAAACAGGGCTGGCAAAGATGGCTTTTCTGCAGACACTTACTATACTTAAGGCATGTGGGTGAGCCATGTCCCAAGGCTTTCTCCTGCAAAAAAAAATTATTTCTTAATCTATAGATGGCTTATTATGGTAGAGGGCATTGCCAAAAGGAAATCCCAGGGCCCAGGAACAAGGTTGTATGCAAAAGGAGCAGCACATAGTGTCTCTCCCCACATGACGGTGGACTAGATTAGTTGAGGACTATAATTACTGGGCTCTGAGCACATTTCATTCCCTTGAGTAGCTCACAGTCTAAAGGGGAAACATGACATAGCATTTAAAGTGTTATGTATTACACCCTATGCCTAATGCTAAGACAGAAGGTCATTAGAAGTTCAGTATGATTTGTGACATACAGAAAGTAAGGGTGGCTCAAGTAGGGTATTAATGAAGCCCGGTATATAAATAAAGGAGCTACACTCAAAGAGATTACAAGATGTCTAAGACACACAGCCAAAAAGTGGCAGGTCTAGGATTTGAGATAATATATTCATCCTTACGGATCGCCCACTAATGGCTCTCCTAACTTTAGTCTGTGTAACAAACACCAATAGTGTTTGTTAAATGCAGATTCCAGGCCACACTTTCAGTAAGTCTGGGGTGGACCCAGGATTCTGCTTTTTCAGGAAGCACCCAGCTGCTTCTGAAATAGACATTCTGAGGACGACACTTTGAGAAATACAGGAATAGGCAACTCTTAGTTTTCTTCTGGTTCAAAAACTCCAAGATTCTTATGCTTTTATACTTATCTGATCTGCACTGGCATCTAAGTTTAACAGGGGCTTTAAAAACATCCTGGTGAGTAAGGACATGATCCTCGTCTTTGGGGAGTTCACTTACACCCTCTCAGGAGTTGAAACACTCAGGAACTCCAGAAACATATAAAGGACAATTTCGTTATCATAATCTGACATTAAAATGACCCTGAGAATTTGCTGACTTGTCCATTCACAGCAATGGGAGTAGAAACCTGGCTGTCACCAGACAACTCATTTCTAGCCAGCTAGATTCTTGGTGACCACCAGCCAGTCACTGCCCTAACAGGAACTCTGGGAGGCTGGCATCTCCAGAGCCAGTGAATGCCGGCAACAAGATATCAGAGCTTCTTCCTTGTTGATTGTGCTGACTTGTTCTCCAAAATAGCCCCAGAAATTATAGGGCTTTGAGAGCAAGTCCTATCTACCTGATGGAAAATTCCCATTATGTACGTGGTCTTCATGTCTGGCTTGAATCTGTACGGGCTTTCACATGCTCATTCACTATTCCTATTTTTTTCTCTCTTTTTTTCCTTTTTTCTAGTTCCATCTCTTCTTCACTTTCCACACAAGGGGAAGGGGAAGAGAAGTGACTTTGTATGAGTAGGCACTGAACACACAAGCCCGTGATGATGGCTCTTGTTTATTTACCTTTTACTGTGCACCAGGCGATGTGCCACACTTGTACCTTTTGTTATGTTATATATCCTTAGAGTAACCCTCTGAACTAGGTAATGTATTTCCTCATTTAGGTAATTAGCTGATAATGGCAACACTTGGATTTGAAGACAAGTCTGTCCTCCTCCAAAAAGTGAAGCTTTTACCAGTGCTGGGTGTATTGGATGGGGAGTGGGTGATGGTGACACAATGGTGTAATAATGACAGTCGCTACTGCAGGCAGACTTACTGTACATGTCTTAGCACCTCATCACAGTAAATGGGATCCCTCCAGTCTGGAGTTGCCTTGTTTGTGCGTTGTTTTGCTCTTGATGGAAGGGCTACATTCTCCTGAGTGCTTGGGTAAATTGGATCACAGGAGAGCCTGCCATTCTGACCCAGGAGGAGGTCAGAACCATCTACCCAAGATAAATTCAAAGGATGCCAAAATATTATAAGTCAGAGGAAAGCAGAGCTATAATTTTTTTCACTAGCAGTTACCCCAGCTTAAAGAGTTTTGATGGAAACAAGTGCAAAGATTTCTAGAGGTGAAAACAGAACAGAGAGAAAGGCATTACCTCTCTCTGCACACGTATACCTCTACCTACTGCAGTTGTCCTCAACATTTCAAAAGTCATCTCTTCTCGTTTGTCTTCGCTGCATGGTGGTAGTTCGGGACTCATCCTCTTCTAGATTCTGCAATAGTGTCCTGACTGGTACCCCTGCTTTCAGGCTCTCTTCAGCCTTTCTAACTCCTTCTCCATCTTAGATACCATCATGGTCTTAGTGCGAGTCTTCTCCACATGCTGCTCCCTTGTTGCGGCCTTGACAACAGCTCCTAAGGCCAAGAGAATAAGGTCTGAATTCCTTAACATGTCCTAGGAGGCTTCTGAAGATTTGGCTTTTTTTCTCTCCAGCCTCACTGACCGCTTGGCCCTGGCCATGCTGAGCTTCCTGCAGCTCCCGAACGTGCTGTACTCTCACTGCTGTGCCCCTGCACACGCTGCTCCCTTTGCCTAGAACAACATTCCTGGCATTCACCACCTGGCTAACTCCTACTTATCCTTCAAAGCTAAGCTCAAATATACCTCCTTTGGGGAAAGCCTTCTAAGGCCCTCTCTCCTCCCCTTCATCCTAGGTTAGATGTCTGTGCTTCCTTAACACCCTTGCTTCCCCGCATCGTAATCCTTAAAATGCTGCATTGTAGTGGTCTGTTTACTGGGATCTCTCCCTCATTGCCCTGTGAGCTCTTGGAGGGCAAAGGACACTGTCTTATGTACATCTATTTTTATAATCTCAGGGTTTGGCACAGAGCAGATGTTCAATAAGTGTTTACTGATTGCATTTTTCAGAAAAAGCAATTTATAAAATGCAAACGAGGAGAGATGGAATTGAAAGTATACGCTCAGGGTAGTGTAACTTAGAACTCTTTTCAGTGCTTCAGGTATAGATTTCATGTTTGCAGAGACCATGTATTATTGTCCAATGTGCTCTTTCTTACAATAGAGAAGATCTGCAGAGTGGGATTCTGGCTGGCAGTGAGTTTGTTCCACAGACCTAAGATAGCTCGCTAATTAATATAGACCCTTCCCAGCCTGGGCCTCCGGGTTTTCTTTCTGGGTGGAGACCATCTTCTGCAAGAAATGGAACTGTTCCAAGCCAAAAAGTTTTCGCTCTTATTAGCTCTTTTGGTGTTCTGCTGTTCAAGCATTAGGAAGACTGAGCCCTGTTTCAGTCTTGACAGGATCGTGTTTTATGACCCCCAAAAAGTGTTTGTGTAACCTCAAGCCATGCTGAAAGTGAAATGCAGCTTGAGGGGGGCGGGGGATTCTGCCAGTCCTAACTCGGCTTTTCATCTTGCCGCTTGGCTGTGTGCACGTGGTGTGTGAGAATGTGGTTCCCCAGAAGTCTGTAGGTGTTGTATATGCCAATAGGATCTAAGGCCCAGAGTGCTTGCTTCCAGTAGAGAGGAGTTTAGAATTAGAAATTCAACAACAAACATTTACTGAGCCCCTGGTGTGTGCAAGGCTCAATGCTGAGTGCTGTGGGTGATACAGGGTGACTTAGGTCCGGGGATCCTTCCTCAGGAAGGCTCCCATCTAGGAAGAAACACTGATAAGCCATTTTGGAGACATGGGAGGGCATGGCTATCTCTAGATCCAGTCATTACTTCAGTGTCCGGAACATTACAGAAAGGAACACCTTTTCTTGAACTAAGTACCAGACACAGGTTTAGGTCTTCTCAAGTTTATTACTGCCTTTAATTTTCATATTCTTCCTATCTTTCAGTTAGGAAATGGAAACCCTAGTATATAGTGGGTACACGCTCAGAAAATTAAAATTGGGAAATAAGCTAGGAGAGTAAGGGTCTTGAAAAGGGTCTGTTTGTTTGAGGGTAGCTCTTTCTTCTAGCTTCCATGCTGAGGGCAACTGTCCCCTGCTACAGTTGCCCTCAGCATGGAAGCTAGAAGAAAGAGCTCTCAGAAATGAGAGCTGTAAGAGCGTTTATTTGGTGAGCTAGCTACTGGACTGGAAGAAGTGGAATTGAAAGCCAGCAATGGAGGGATTAATCAAAAACTTCCTATGGACACAGTGAAGGAGGAAGGGGAAGGTAGAGAAGAGAATATTGGCTCTGTACCTGTCAGAGAAGAGTTGAAAAGTTTATAAGTAGTATTTACTTATACCGGGGGCATGTGAAAACCCCTTCTCTGAGCTCTCATAAAGGTTCCTGAGCAGGGAAGCCTAAAACCTCCTGACAGGGCTGAGTAGAGGTTTTTTCCTTCCTGGTTCTCATGTTCGGCTCTGGCTAGGAGACGAATCTTTCTGAGCCACAGAAAGACAGGGACACAAAGGTTATTTTTTTTCCTTTGCAAAGTACGACATTCAATAGCTCTCAGATTGTAAATGTATTAAAAGCTTACGTTTCTTGGCTAATATTTCACTTTCTTATAGCAGCATAGAAATAGCCCGGTACACATCTTTCTTTTTCTGACGATCTTTTTTTTTTTAACAAAAAAATTAAATGCTTGAGTAGGTAATATATATAACGAGTAAACATTTCAAGGGGTATCAAGGGTTTTTTTGGTGGCCACTGAGTCTCTGTTTCAATTTTGTCTTCAAGACACCCAATTCTCCTAGAGTAATCGGCACCACCAGTTTCTTGCTGATTTTTGTGGCACTTTGTTGATAGTTCTATTACTAGAGAAGGGACATTGTGGCAGTTGGTTCAACAAATGATCCAAGTCCTTAGTGTGGCCAGGCTGCGGCTGCTACAGCTTTGGTATTGGTGAAGTCTCATTAAGAATTTCATTTTCTTGCCTAGAATGTATCCAGAATGAAGTCACAGTGCCATCATTAACAGAGAGCTTATTACCCTCTGCAGGACGAAGACTTTTTCGTCTAGAAAGCTGTTTGATATAGTAACTTTGAAAGTGTCTTATTCCCCAGCCATGTGTTACTTACTTAATTACAAGACTGATAGGTGCCGCTTATGGTTACTTAATACAAACTCCTGTTGCTAACTGGCTCAAATGGATGTCTGTGTATTTACTTTGTCATGTAATACAAAGCATAAATTTTTCTTACTCCAGTAACTCATCAAGTTCTTGAATCTTTCATCAGAAGCTAATTGAGATAGGAATTATGCCTGAGCCATCCTTATACCCTTCCTTGCAAGTGGGTGTTCAGTAAATATTTTTCAGTGATTCACGAGAGACTTGGTGAGGTTGCATGCTCGGAGGGAGGAAGGACTTGAGATGAGTGATAGGAGAGTTTTCACTGACCTTTCCTCCGGGTTAGTTGATGACTCCCTCAGTACAAGACTTTGGTTTCTTAACCCCCATCAAATTGTTGATATCACTGGACTTCCAGGAAAAGTGGTAACAACTGCTTCCTTACTCCAGCTCCTGCTGATAAGAATTCATAGTGGCTGATCTCTTTTGGTTACACTCTAGAGTCCTTTATGAGGAAAGGGAAAATATTGTGGATTAATGACTGACTAATTATGACTTGCTTCCTTTGTTTAGGAACATATCTTTCACTGTTGTTCATTTGCCTTGAGAAATATAGAAGTGGGGGTTGCAGATATGGTGCACTGGGCTGGGAGTCCATAGAACTGAGTTCTATTTCTACCACACCTGTGCAACATGGAGCATGTCACGGACCCTCTCTGGGCCTCCGTTTCCCTATATGTACAATAAGAGCTGGACTATAAGACCTCTGTGGTGCTTCCCTATTCTAAGATCTATGGTTCGAGGCCCCCTTTTCCAGAAATCCATGCTCTTATCACCTTCCCTCTGCTTGTCCCCAAACCCCAGATTTCAGTTACTGATTTGGATCTCTGATTTGTGCTTCTAGGTTTTCTTCGTGTCCGACCTCTTCAAGACCAAGGTGACACTCGCCCTGCCTCCCCCTGCGATCAGGAAGGAAATCCTTTCACCTGTGGACATTATTGACAGGAACAATCACCACAACATGGTGTAGGTGCCAGCTGCCTCCTGAGCTGTTTCTGTAAAATGACTGCTGACAGCAAAGTCTTGCTGCTCTCCAATCTCATCAGACAGTAGAATGTAGGGAAAAACTTTTTGCCTGACTGATTTTTAAAAAGGAAAAAAAAAGTCTTACTTTGTGGCCTTCCAGAATAGGTAGTGTTCACCTATATGGAAACAACAGCAAACTAATACCAACTGCTGGAATCCTGGATGTGCAATTGGTTTAAGTGTTCATGTTCTAGTGAACACGGGCTGGTTCTGGAACAGACACCAAAATGTTTTGAGTAGAGTCGGCCAGTCACCTTGTGACTGAGGCACCCCAGACCTGTAAGAAAAGCTCAAATTCACATTGTAGCACACGATGCCCGAAATAGCACTGAATCAAGAAAATAGCCATCGGGGGGCTCCCCTCTTGTGTCTCTCTGTCCACACCACTCTATCTCCTACTGTGACTTTGGTTCAGGAAGTTTTTGGTGTTTGTTTTTTGTTGTTGTTGTTGTTTTGTTTTGTTTTAACGTAAGGAAAGAGCAGGTTTGCTCAGTCAAGCGATCAGATCCTGAATCCAAATTCCTAGACCTAAGGCCTTATCACTCACTTCCCAGCCCATAGGCCAACCACCGTCCCCCATGTTAGCAATTAGGAGACTCTTTGTGGATGAGTGAATTTCACAAATAGCACAATTTCAGAAGAGATAGAGGGTACAGGCCCTCGTTTGTCTTCTTTTGATGCATCATCCTGTGATGCCAAAACGTCAGTTGCAGAATGCTGATGTTGTGTACATCAATCACCTGGGCACTTGCACACTTAGTAACGGTTAGCTGCAGTTACTGCTTTCTCCCGTGAAATCCTTGCTCTGTACCCACCAGGATTTCCTGTGAGGGTCCAGAGACGAGCCACAGCGTGGTCCGCCACTGGCTGATGGAAAGCAGCCTTCCATAGAAGAATTGGGGGAGTGAAGGGGCAAAAATGAAAAACGAACCAAACTTTTGGATACTCGAAGTCAGAATGAGCCAGAGTAGTAGACGGTCTCGTGCCTGAGAGGCTACCCTTCTAGATCATGGAGCCAATGAGGGTCTCTGTGGGAGTCACTTTTGCTAAGCTGTGTAAAGCACTATTGTCTTGGGGTTGATCTCTAGGACAGCTCTTGGTAGGTTCTGCTGGGCAGAACACATGGGTTAAATCTCCGTAGAGAGTTTTCCTCATCCTCTATCCATATGTGTCCTCCCACACAAGGGTCCCACTCTAGGCAGTAGACAGGGACCCCTTCTACTGAACCTTTGAGGAAAGGAGGAAGGAACAAATGCTTTCAGATCTCACATGCAAACCTTTCAAAGGGCTAAACGTAACCACATGGATCAACCACAAGCACATCCTTACCACAGAAGCCGTCCTTTCATTTCAACTTATAGCAAGCTATGATTTTTATATATAAATATTATATAAATAATGTATAAAACATTAAAAGTTAACTATGTAAAATATTATTTCTGAAACAATTTTAGCTATATCCACTATGATTATAAACTGTGTCTCGACCTGTGTTATTTACATTAGCTGCTTAAAAAAGCATTGAGTTAATTTTTTTTAATATCAACTAAAATATCGTAGTTCTGTGGTAGACATTGTTTTACAATAAAAGAAATAACAACAACTAGGGAAAACTGTATAAAAACATTAAATTGTCAGTATTTTTGTAAGGTTCCATTTTGTAAAGAGAATAATATTCAAAGACTTTTGTAGAATACAAAGTGAAAACTTGTATCTGCGAAACTATACTTGTATTAGATGTGCTTTTTAAATAAAAGCTCATAACACAACTAATTAAGGAGGCAGAAGCCTGAAATGTTTGAGGGGTGTCTGTCTTGAGTATGTGGATAAGAGGAGGTGGACTAGCAGGTCCTTCTCTGAATGGGCTTGCCTTACCTCAGGGGACGACTTCCTGAAACATGGTGGCCATCCTGTGAATACAGATGTCTAAGCTGCTCTTTCATCCCTGAAAGCCTGTTTGTCAAGTGAGGCTCTGGTTCTGTTCCCATCTCAGGCTCTTCTAAAAAGCTTTTGTATTCTAAAGGGGGTTTTACCAGGGAGGGAATTGCTACGGGGGCCCCCCAAAGGCAGATCTCAAGCAGCACTCTAGATAAGGTGTGCTCGGAGAGCTCACTGAAGGCGTCCTTCATGCAGCCAGCATCAAAGGAAGGGAGGGTGCAGCTGAGAGTGACTTTTGGCCTTGATTTCCTTCCCTGTGTTTCCTCAACTGAGAAAAAGGGAAGCTGGAAATGCACATTTATTGAGCTACCAGTATGCCTGGCACTTCTGCCTACTTGTCACTTTGGATCCTTATAGCAGTTATTATTTTGAGAAATAAGGATTACTAAGGAACGTAAAGATCAAACAGCTTGTCTAAGATCCTAGAAGAGTAAACTGCAGGCCAGGACTTGTATTCATTTCCTTTTGCTGCTCAAACAAATTGCCACGAACTTGGTGGGTTAAAACAATACAAACTTATTATCTTACAGTTTCAGAAGCTCTAGGGGAGAAGCTGTCTCCTGGCCTTGTCCATCTTCTAGAGGTCACCTGCCTTCCTTGGTTTCTGGTCCATTTCTTTTATCTTTAAAGCCAAGCAACACTAGACTCGTCCTTCTCACTCTGCCATCTCTTGGTTCTCTTCTGGGCCCACTTATATAATCCAAGATGATCTACCTATGTAAAGGTCAGCTGATTAGCAGCCCAAGTTACATCTGCCACCTTAATTCTCCTTTGCCATGTCACATAACGTATTAGCAGATACCAGATATTCGGACATGGACATTTTTGAGGGAGCCATTATTTTGCCAGTTCACCCTCTGGACCCCAAAGGTTCACATCCATCCCACGTGAAAAATACATTCATTCACCAGATCCCAACATCCCCCCAAATCTCAACATGTTACAACATCAACTCAAAAGTCTCAAATCTCATTATCCAAACTACATTATCTAAATCAGGTAAGGATGAGGTTCTGGGTTTAATCCACATTTGCTCTCCATATGTAAACTTATGAAACTCAAGAAATAAGTTATCTGCTCCTAAAATTCAGTGATAGGATAGTTATAGAATAACACTCACAGACATTCTTGTTCAAAAGGGAAAATGGAAGACAAAGGAGTCATCGGTCCCAAGCAATTTCAAAGTCAAGCCAGCAAACTCCTTTTGGTTTCAGGACCTGGGAATACACTCATGCAGCTCATGGCTTCCTTTCCTGGTCAGCCCGCTTTTTGCTGCTAGACAAGCCCCATTCGGGCCCCTGTACTAGTTCAGCACTTTCTTAGCATTTTGCTGAAAGTGGAAATACAACTTTGGGCTCCAGGATAAAGCTAGAGAGTCCCTTGAGGCCAGAGTCCAAAGTCCCAGATAGGCAAAATGACTTGCTGGCAGGGGCAGAGAGACACACAACAAGTTAATGGAGGAACCGGTGAGACCAAACCCCAAGTCTTCTAGTATCCTAGACTTTTTCTTACACTTTTCCAATAGTACTCGACAGACTAAACTAGTCTCAAGAAGACACATCTCTTTTCATGGGGATTTAAGGAAAGACAGAGGCATGTCATACAATGGAGCAGCTCTGGGATTCAGATCCGAACCATTTCAGTTGGTAATATTAATTATCTCCTGTGTACCAGGCACTGGTAAACACATGAGATAGGATAATGGCTAAAAAGGATGAGATCTCAGCTTCAAGGGGCTTATAGGCTAGAGGAGAATGCAAAAACTCGATTAATCACACAAATACGTACTTAAGAACTACGATGAATGTGAGGAAGAAAAGCTATAGAGAACGAAGAGAGATTTTGGCAGTAAGACCTGTCCTATTTGTGGTTGGTTTCCCTGAAATCTACCTAGGGCCAAAGCCTGTTTATATTACTCCTCTGCACCAACAAAATGAATGGAAAAAGCCCTGCTAAATGTAGGTTTAGAAGAGATCAATGAGTAAATAAATAAATAATTATGATAGTGTGATAAGGGGAGGAAAGACCCATAAGAAATGTGTGGGAGCAAAAACGGAATAAATCAGAAAGACTTTCATGTGAACCCTCTCCCTTCCTGGTGTGAACTTCTAGAACATCGAACTCTGAAAAAAAATTCCAGCTTCTGCATGAATCCTCCCAATGATTAAATTATTTAACAGCCCTTTGCAATTTTCATAAAACAGGAGTACAGACAATCATAATAGGAATCTCTGCTCCTTTTAAAAAGACATGGAGTGGGTGGCCCCAGATATGAGAGATGAATGTTAAGTGTCAGTCAGGCTTTGGTAACTTTTAAAAATGCCAAAACAGTTTCGTCAATAGTAATGAATAAGAAAAAGAACCCATTTTTTAAAATTTTGTAACTGAGGATATAGAAATGAAAGATAAACAAAGCATGCTCAACTTTATTAGTCATGGGAAAATTCAAATAATAAGTCACAATGAGATATCATTATATACTTTGATTGACATTCTTGTCTAACTTGAAAAAAAAGCAATAAACCTGATAATACAAAATGTTGGTGAAGATGTGAAATAACTGGAACTCTCATTTACTGCTGGTAAGGATGTAAATTGGTACAACCATTTTGGAGAATTCTGACAGTATCTATTAAAGCCAATAATATATATATGCTATCACTCAGAAATTCTACATATTCTAAATATACAAATTCTACAAATATAGAAATTCTACAATTTCTAAATATACACCCAACAGAAGGATATACGTATCTCACCAAAAGGTATGTACAAGAATGCTCATGGAAGAACTACCCCAAACTGGAAACAACCCAAATTCCCATCAACAACTGAGTGGATAACTAAATAGCGGAATTAAATATTCGCATGAGGAATAGCAATGAATGTGAACAAATGTCTGCTATGCAAAACACTATGAGTGAATTCCACAGAAAGAGCATCAAGTGAATAAAACCAGGCACAAAAGAATACATACTGTGTGAATTCATTTTTACGAAGTTCAAAACAGGAAAACTCATCTTTGGTGATGGGAGTCACATTTGTGTTTACCTTTGGGGGGCATGTTGAAGAAGACAGGACTTGATTGAGTGGTGGTCATTTTGTTAAAACTGATGAAACAGTATACTTATGATTTATGTACTTGTCTATTGCTGTCATACTTCAATCGAAAAGCAGAAAAGAGAAGCATTTGTAAAAAATAAATAAATAAATAAATACCAGGTTAGAAGAAGAAGACAGTATATTGACAAAATTATCTCCTAAATATATTGCTTTCAAATCCATCCCTTCTCTTTACTCCCTGGCAACTAACTTATGTCAGGCTTCATTAATTTTTTCTTAGCCTATTGCAATAGCCTCTTTACCAGGTATCCTTGCCTTCTTCTATCTTCTTATAAGAATTCCTCCACATAAGGACAAAGGGAGTTTTCCAAAGCACGATTCTAATCATGTGATTCATCTGCTTAGGGAATAAAATCCTTTCCATGGTATTTATTTTTATTTTTAATTTAAATTTATTTTAAAAATATAATAGAATAACATGAGAACCATGTACCTACCCCTCAGACGTAACAGATTAGCATTTTGCCTTGTTTGTTCCAGATCAAATATTGTTAAGATACAGTTTAAGTCCAGTCTCTCCATTCTACACAAGTCCCTCCCCCGCGTAACCGTTATCCTGAATGTTGGTGTGTATGCTTTCAAATGAGGTTTTCTTACTTGACCCAACATATGAATGCATCCGCAAGCTATATATAGAATTGTTTTATGAATTTAAAATATGTGTATATGTAAATATTATCAAAGTAGTATGCGTTTTTATAATCTGCTCTCACCATTCAGCATTGTGTTTTTGCAATTTATACATGATGATACATAGATCTAGAATGTTCATTTTAACCACCCTTAACATCATTGTTTGGGTAAACCATACCTTATTAACCCATTATAAAACTGATGGACATTAAAGTTATTTCTAGTTTTTCACTATTACCAGCAATGCAACAATGGACACTCTTACATCTTTTTCCTTGTCCAGATAAGTAAGAGTTTTAGTCCCAATATACATAAAAAATGAAATTGCTGTTGAACAGAATATATACATCTCAACTTTAATAGACATTATAGCTAAAGTGTTCTCAGAAGTTGTTGTATCAAATTTATACTATTACTTATCACACGAGATTTCAAATTGATTTCCGTTCTTAACAACTGGTATGGTCAGACTTTTAAATTTTAATAATCTGGCAAGTAAGAATAAGTAAAATCCCTTTGGGTTTTAATTTTCGTTTTGGATACTAAGTAAGTTGGACGTGAGTGGCTGTTAATTTATTATTGTGAGCTTATCGGCAGCAGGGCTTGTATTTTTCGGTGGGGGTTCCATGCGCCTTGGTCTCTAAAAAGCAGTTTTACGTTTGCTTCTGCTGAGAAAGAGTCCCAGGCACTTTATGGGCCCTGGGCAAAGCAAATCTAATCATGGCAATTCTTTTTAAACTCTCTAAAGAAAGATTTCAGAAAATAATTCAGACTTCTTAGATAGATATATAAGACCACGTGATTTGCCTTTTATATACCTCTTCAACTTCAACTTTAGCCTGAAAGTATTACCTTGGTTTTATACTCTCCTTTCGTTTCTGATATATGGAACTTCTTTTGATCTGGTCCATATATTAAGAAGGAAAGAGAACTGTTATACTATTCAATGGAGGGAGCTGCTATATTTTATCCAGTATTTGGATGCGATTTTTCTGGGAGAGGTAGTTCTACATTAGTTAAGTAGGCCATGTTACTAGATTTGGAATTTCAGCATGGGATTCCTTTCATAATCTGGGACTTGCCTATCTCTCTACTCCTATTTCTTTTGATGCACCTACTTTTCTCCTTATCCCCTAAAATCTAGCCATGCTGAAGCCTGCAAGTCTCTCAAACTCATACCAGTTCACTTTTACATATGTAGCTACTTCTTCCTAGTCATCCTCAAGGATCTGATCTGCCTCCACCTTCACTAGGAAAACTCTTAGCCCAGAGATTGGGTTGGATGGCATTTTTGGCCTTTCACTGTCTTCTTGCTCTTGGATTAACCAGATATCTATCTCAGCTATTGACTGTGAACTCTTTGAGGGCAATGACAATATCTTAACTTTCATTTCTGCCCTTAATATGAAACACAGTGGCCAGCACAGAGTAGATACTCAATAAATGTTTTTGATTGAATAGATGTCTAGAAAGTGTATCCTTTAATTTATAATTATAAAAGTGTATGTGTGTGTATGTGTGTGTAATTATATGTGCAAGTATGTATATGTACTTGCAAATACATGATTGTGTATCTCTAGATATACATGCAAGTTTGTCTATGTCCAAGTATATGCGTGTATGTGCACATTCACGCTGCTGCTTCTAAGAGAGTGACACAAACCCTTAGGCGGCATTTGTGGAGATGCTGTGATGTTTGCGGTGACAGTGGAGAGGAGAAATAAAGGATAATTACCACTTTGGTGACCAAACTGTGGAATATGTGGTCCAAGCAGCTCTCGAAAACTCTCCCTATGAAAGGTGCCTGTTATGGGATGGGGCGGGGGATGGGGGTGGGATCCACTATACCTAACTAAAAAGCACACTGCTCTTGGGTTCAAGGTATGGGGAGGAGGGGGTGGAATGAGTTTTGACATCAATGGGACAGCCTTGGTGGACAATGGTTCCTGTGGACCCTATCTCTTTAATTCCAACTGAAGCTTATGTATCAAGTTTTCACTTTTCATTTTCTTTATAATCCGTTGAGGCCAGTGCCTGCTTCATCCAGAGGCCTCTTTCCCATTAGGCCTCTGCCTTCTATGTTGGTGTTTTCTTTTCTCTCATTGCTCTGGCATGTGTAGGCAAACAGAAACTTTCTACCGGTGCTCCCTCTCAACATCTTTCTCTCTCTGCTTGAGTCATGTGCTGCTATCTGGGGGTCCACCTTTATTGGCAGAGGAGTTCCATGACTATGATGTCACCACTGCTCAGTTGGAGGACCCCAGCATGAATCAAGACATCAGAGGAAATGAGCGATGATCCCCCAAGGTGACAAGCTCATAAAGTCATCATCAGTGACAGCAAAGGAAATTAAGGAAGACCGAGGTCAGAGTTATAAGAATACAACCGGTGTTTGTTTATTCAATCCTCATTTATTTAATGAATATTCACTGGGCTCCTACACCGTGAATTAGACATAGTTCTTAACCTCAAGAAATTTACAGTCTAACAAGAGAGATTGGTATATGGACAAACAGAAAGACAATAGTAAGCCCAGGATATTATGGAAACCCAGAGAAGAGCACTCTAAATGACAGATCAGTGAACATACATACACTGATAAAGAACATGGGCTTAGAGTCAGATAGACTGGGTTTAAATCTTTACTCTGCCACTTAACTGCATAAGCTACTCACTGAGCCTCTATTTCTTCAGTTAGATATTGAAAATAGTGTACCTGTGCAAAATGGTTGTGACGATTAAATGAAATAAGATTTTAGCATGGAGTCTGACTCACTGCAAGCATTTAAATAGTAAATATTTTATTATATCTTATATATGATGCTTAATACTAAATTTTGAAGCAACAAATAGGAATTGGCTAGATAAAGAAAAGAGATCACGGTTTTCTAGGCAAAGAACACAACCATGTCCAAATGTCTGACATATTTAATGAGCTGAGAATAACATGATAAGAAGTGCATTCTTTAAAAGTTACTCTGAGGCAACTTGACAAAAGTATCAAGAGCCTTAAGCATGTTCATATAATTTGATCTAATAATTTTACTTCTAGGAATTTATCATGAAAAAATAATCAGGGATAAAGACATAAAGTTAGGTACAGAATGTACAATTGAGGCTGTTTTATAATAATAAATTTGGAAACATTCTAAATGATAAATAATCTGAAAATGATTAAAGAAATTATGATATATCCAACAGATGGAATATTTGAAAGCATTCAAATGTATTCAACAATATTTAAAGTAAAGGAAGGTATTCATAATAAAAAGTCAGCCCGAAAAGAAGAATTCAAAACTTAAGTATAGATTCTGATTTTGGTTTAAAACAAACAAATAAATAAATGCACAACAAAACTATTGGAAGGAATTGTACCAAAACAAACAAAACACTATAATTATCCCTAGATAGATGGATTATTAGTGATTTCTGTTCTCTTTTTGAAGTTTTTTTGTACTTTCCATATCTTTAGAATGAATATGTGGATTTTACAATTTTAAAATATTTTAAAATTATAGGCATTGCACAGAATAGAGGCATTGCACAGAATAGAAGTTTACATAGGGCAGATAGAAAGAAATGAGACAATTGGTTTATTATAATAATCTAAGAGAAAAGTGATAAGATTTTTTAGCCAAGGCATACCTGAAAGGGATGTAGATGCAGAGATAAATTCTAGAAATATAGAGTTAGGACTGGGAACACTTCATGGCCTTTTAGAGATGAGTGAAAACAGAGAAAAGAAATCAAACATAACGTCCAGGTTTCTGACCTGTTCGTACTGATCTCAGAAAGAGAGAAAACAGAGAAAGGAAATTTGGAGGAGAGTGTAGTAGAAATGAGTTCTGTTTTGGATGTATTGAACTTCAGGTGTTTGTGGGAGGTTTTGGTAAATATGTCCAGTAAATAGTTGAATAAAGAGGTCTGAAGTTCGTTCATTCATTCATTCATTCATTCATTCAATATTTATTCAATATTTACTACGTGCCAGACAAAGCTTTGGGTTTGGACATAACAGCAGTGTACAAAACAAAGTAGAGCTTGCATTTCAGTTGGGAGCTAGAATCTCTATCATAGAATAGACATCTGGGCTGAAGATAGACTTTAAGGAGTCAACCACCTGGACATGGTGAAGGTGAAAAAAGCCACGAGAAATGGATGAGATAGATGGCCCAGTGGGGGAGCGTAGAATAAGAGCGGGCTTATTTTGGATCAAGTTCAGTCAGGCTATTTCTTTTCTATAGCTTAGAGGATTAAACTGCTTTGATAAATGTCTGCAAACCTTTTAAATATGATTACTTTCTGACTGTAGTCAACTCCTAATCTAGCTACCACTTCAGTAAGAGGTGGACAAATCACTGCTTCTCTCTTAGATTTGGTCGTCTTAGCTCTATAATAGGTATAATCTGACTTTAACCTGGATCAGTGTAACTTCCTGCTTCAGGCCCTCTGCACTCTCTGATCCTCTGCCTTGAAGGACCTTCCTTATGATCTTCCCCTTGCCTGGATCCTTCTTGTCTTTCAGATTGCTACTCTCTTCTGCAGAGAGGACTTCCTCAACCCTCCAGTAAAAATTACTATAAACCCAGGCCCTTGCTACTTTGGCACCCTATTCTAATCACTGTCTGGTATTTTACTAATTTTTGATTTTCCCACATCCTTACTAGAATGTGTCCTGAGAGTACTGATCAAGCTTGCCTTGTTCTTTTTAACAGTCCCATTTCTTAGAACAAAGCCCGGCACATAGTAGGCAAGCAATAATTTTGTAATTAGAATTTTGAATTTTTTGAACAATTCTGAACAAATAAAAAATTGTCCAGTTTTAGGAGTAAACATTAAAAACAATTATTGAACATTTCTATGTTCTAAGCATCTTGTTAAAGAGCTGAGGATACGGAATTAAATCTTATTTGCTTTTTATTTGCAAACAGGTTTACAATCTCACGAGAGGTGCAGACACCTATGCAGCTATTATAAGTGAATAAAGGTGGGGCAGAAGTTTGGGTGGGTGTGAGGAAGGATATGGAGATGTGCTATATGCATGGAGGATGGAACTAGGTAGTTTCAGTCTCTAAACTGAAATATTGGGATTGTGATGCCAACTTGATATTCTGACCTAGAGGCTCGATTGATAGATGAAAAGATGGAACAGGAGAGTGGGTCCACTTTAAATCTATACTTGACTGTGAACTCTATCTGTTTGGCACACATTGTATATCATATAGAGACATAGATATGCACACCATAGTAGGTGCTCAATAAACAGTTTTAGAATCAACAAAAATTTCATCTGACTGTGAAATAAAATTCAGAGTTGGTATATACCTCCAATAGAATATTACTCAGCCTTAACACAAAGGAAATTCTGAAACATGCTACAACATGGATGAACCTTGAGGACATTATGCTAAATGAAATATGCTAGTCACAAAAAGGCAAATACTGTATAATTTCACCTATATGAGGAATCTAGAGTAGTCAAAGTAACAGAAACAGAAAGCAGAATGGTGGTTGCCGGGGGCTATGGAGAGGAGGGAATGCAAACTTGTTATTTAATGGGTATAGGTTTCAGTTTTGCAAGATGACAAAGTTCTGGCAATTGGTTGCACAACAATGTGAATATACTTAACACTTAATGGATTGTACACTTAAGAATGGTTAAGATGATAAACTTAATGTTTTGTGTATTTTACTACATTTCAAAGTTAAAAAGATAAAATAAAATTCCTAGTATATGACTGGTAATTCAACTGCACTTGGGTCTGTATTATTTTGATCTCCTAAGAACTCAAAAAGTCTGATTTCTGAGTCAGAGTTCCTGTGCCTTCACATTCTGTGGACCAGCATGAAAGGAGAAGCAGACACTGAGGCCCAGGGAAGTTTTATAATTGTACAAGGTCGCACTGCCAGCAGGGCTATTTCTGTAATTAGAACCCAAGTCTTTTGACTACAGTGCAGCACTCTTCCTATTCCACTGGTGGTCAGGGTCAGGGTCAGGGTCAGAGTCAGGGTCAGAGTCAGCCTCTGCAGCCACCTCTCACATCCTGATCCTTCCCTGGGGTACCATAGGAGACAGAAGGTGCAGTCCCTTGACATCCCTGCTTGAATGTCTAAGAGGCACTTCACAATTAGTTTGCCCTCTAATGAGCTCCTGATTTATTAGTAATCAGGTAATATACTTTTAAAAATAATGTTTGATGATAATTCACTACATAGTTTTCAAAATATAATTTAGAAGTTCAAAGAATGAGTCACATTCCTATAACAAAACTTTCCCCATGTGCTTATTTTTGAGAATAAGGTCTCTCAGTGTTTACATCTATAAATATGAAAAATAGAAATAGATTTGATGCTTAACCCTATGTCACTCAAGCAATAAATATTATATACCAATGGATACATGAATTAAAGAAAATCCTCATATATCTCATGATGAGGTGAGATCCCTATAAAATTTTACTTTATATGTTTAAAAATTATTTTTGAAAATCCATAATATATTTATTATTTTGATCAATTGTGCATTATGGCTAATTATAATAATAGTTCAGACAGAATTCATAATACTTAGAACTATATGATTATAGCAAACGAATGTTTTACATTCTATTTATGCATATATTTTTGTTAGCAATATACGATCATCAATAAAAACTTAAAATCATGTAATCTACCTTAGGTTAATATTCTGGGGGGAGGTAAATGAAATGAAAATATGAGTTCAAGAAATAAAAAGAACTATGTAAAATTTCTGATTGTTTCGAAGAGCTCTTTCATATTTTTTAAGTAAATGTAAGCATCAGAATGCTATATTTAAAATCAACTAGATATATTTAAAAGAGTGACAGTTCCTTTATTTCAAAATTTCAATACTTACAAATTGCCATAAATTATCTTCTTTGCAACTCTTTAAATTTAAAACGAACAATGTTAGATGTCAGCATTAAAATGTGTGTTAGAGTACATAGTTTCTCAAAATTCTTTTGCGGTTAGGTGAACCAAACAAATCTGAAAAACACTGGCACAGACCTTTCTTGATGAGTTGTACTGTAGTGGAGTGCTGAGAAACTGGTAGGTAGCTAGAGGAAGATATGGAACCAAAAGAAATTTTTGGTTTGGGTTTGGTTTTGGTTTGCTCTTGTTTAACGATGGGAGAAACCACAGATTGTGTGCTGAAGACAATGATTTAGACCAGAGGGGAAAGGTGATAGTGCAGACGAGAAGGTAGGGTTGCTGTGGTGGTGAAGGGTGTAGCCATGGAGTACTATTAAAGATGAGGCCTGTGCAGGGCAAGACAGAGGGACTCTGCAATTCTCAAGAGGGTGGGCCGAGAGAATGGGCCTAGCGCAAAGCGGATATAGATGCTGCGGTCCAGGGCACGAGGAAGTTCTGGTCTGATTGCGTCTATTTCCTCACTAAAATCCAAGCAAGACCCACAGCTGTAAGAATGAGGAGGAAGTACTGAGGGTGACAAGAGAGAAGATGTAAAATAGACATTTAGAGGAGTGGGAGAGAACCTGCTCAGGAAATGTAGTAGGTGTAGGGATTAGTGTCAGGAATTTATTGAGACTAGCAAAATGGTGTGCGTTTCTGGGCAGACACAGGTGAGGGCGAAAAAGAGAGCTGGATTTAACCAGCTTGGGGGTTGACAGGTGCGTACACGGATGGGCAGATGAGAGTAGGAAGAGCGTTGAGACAGCGTAATTAACTTTGATGGAGCTTGGATTTGAAGCCGTGGAAGGAAAGAAGGGACACTATGGGAATGGGGGATGAGATCAATGGATTATTAAATCCTCGTGGGTTGAGAAATTGCTGCGTTTGGAGTATTGATTTTTCTTTTAAAATTTCAGCTGTTTATATATATATATAAAATTATTTTTTAATAATTATATATACATAATTATTTTATATATATAATTATTTATATATAAATATATATTTATAAATATATAATTATTTATATATAAATATATATAAATTTATATATAATTATTTATATATAAATATATATATAAATATATATATAAATATATATTTATGTTAAATATATATTTATATAAATATATATATTTATATTTATCTCCTACTTGCAACCCAATAGAGTGATATATATATATATATAAATATATATATAAATATATATATATTTATATATATATTTATATAAATATATTTATATATATAAATTTATATAAATATATTTATATATATAATTTTTATATATATATATTTATATATATAATTTATATATATATTATATTATATAAACATAACATATATTTATATAACATATATCTATATTTATATAAACATACATAAACATATATAACATTTAATACATTTATACATACATATCATAAACATATACATAAATATAAATTATTATTATTTTACATAAATATATATTATATTTTATATAAATATATATATAAATGAGGATATAAATATTTTAATACTTTTACATATGGTAAATATATATAACATTTAATATTTCCATACATATATACAAATATAAATATATATATTTATTATTTACATAAACATATATAAGCAACATATATAAATTATATTTATATAACATATATTTCTATATAACATATTATTTTATACATATTTATATAAATATATATTTATATATAAATAATTATATATAAATTTATATATATATAATTTTTATAATTTTTATAATTTTTATAATTTTTATAATTATAATTTTTATAATTTTTATATATAATTTTTATATATAAATATATAAATAATTATATATAAATTTATATATATATAATTTTTATATATAAATATATAAATATATATTTATATATAAATAATTATATATAAATTTATATATATAATTTTTAAAAATAATTATATATATATATAAAATTATTTTTTTCCCCAAGAGCTCTTTCTGACTCTCCAATTCTACATTTCCTTAACAGCCTCTGCCGTCGTTTTCACGGGTGGACTGTCTTCTTACTTTTCGGAGGATATTAGTTGGTGTTTCTTTCAGTAGCACTCTGCAGTCCCCGTGGCCCGCTTAGTCGCTTTCCGGAGAAGTTGCAGTTCCAGTTGTTTTGGTCCGGGGCTTTCCTCCCGCCTCTGCTGCTCCTGGCTGTCCATTCAGGTGGCAGGAGAGAGAAGGAAGCGCGGACTGGAAGCCCCGCGTGCGTGGGCGGGGCCTGACTCCCGGGGGCCCGCGTAAGGGAACCCGGAGGTGACTCCGCCTCGGTCCTTCCTCCGGGCGGGAGCTCCTCCAGACCCCTCCGTCCCGGCTCAGGTGTTCCGTGGCTGTGCGGTGGCGGTCCCGGGGACCCGGCTGCAAGGGAGGGCGGTGGGTTTCTGAGTTCCGCGGGCCGACCTGGACCTAATGCCCATATTTTCATTCTCAGCCCAGACGTTTTAGAACGCAAGTGCTGCGTGCTTTGGTAGCAGCCCGTTTGTCCGGGAGAGCTGTGGGGTTTTGTTTGCGCCCCTCCCCCAACGAAGACCTACTCGCATGGGTGGGCGGGACAGGCACGGGCCCAATGGGAGCAGCCGAGGGCTTCTATCCCGTCCGAGTTTTGAAAGGAACGGGATCAGAGGAGTGGTTGAACATTAACCCTTTGTGACAGTAGTTTGTCCGTGGAGGAGGCATGGCGGCTGGAGGATTTGGATTTCCAGGCAGCTCAATGCACAGCGTGCGGTCCACCGACACTTTTATTTCATGCTTCCTTTGTGCCACCCCTGGGGACGTTTCCGCCGAGAAAGGCAACTTCCAGTCCTTCTGAGTGACTGCCTCTAATTCTCACGTCCCAGCAGTTGGCTTTTTCTGCAACCCTATGATGTAGATATGTCTTTATTATTATTATTATTATTATTATTATTATTATTATTATTTATCATCATCATTATTATTATTAATTTAGGTAAGGCAATAGAAGCTTAGAGAGCCAAAGTGACTTACCTTACATCATCTAGCTAGTAGGGACATGATTTGGTTTGGCCCCTAGCAGCCTTCCAAGGCCCAGCAGTTTCATTTACACCACCCCAGCCATGCCCTCCAGGGATACCCAGTCTGCTAGGTGAGAAGAGAAAGAGAAACTTAATGATAAGTAAAGTAGTCAGGGCTGTATTCTAAAGGCAAGGGAAAAATGCCCATTTATTTTTGTTTGCTTCTTTCTGTGCTATTCAGGGAGGTATCCCTATAGGAAGTTAAATTTAACCTGGCCATACAGGATGAGCAGGGAGTTCTACAGGCAGAGGTGGATAGTTCAGGCCCAGGGAGCAAAAGGTCCCAAGGGACAGAAATTCTGGTACCCACAGAATGTAAGAACTGGAAGGCCCGCAGGGAGCCCCCATGCCTTTATTTTACTGAGGAAATAAATGGAGGACCAGAGAGGGTAAGTAATTATTTCAGGTCACAAAACAAGAGTGACAAAACTGGGCCTGGAACCCAGGTGCTCTACCCTGTAATCTCTGGTCTATCTTAGTAGTCATACATAATGTAAGTGTAGTTCACATTCGTTGGACATTTACTAAACAGGTACTTTATATATTTTTGTTTCTTTTACTTACTGTGACAACTCCATGAGGTAGAGAGTGTTTTACAAGGGAAGAAATTGAGCTTGAGAGACATAATTTACCCAAGATCACACGGCAAGTGGCTGCCTAGAGCCCTTGTCCTTTCCTACCCTGCTCCAGTAATGATAAGTAAATAAGGAAAGAAGGGTGTAGCCAGTAAAACCCTTTCAATGTAGAAAGTTTTATCCCCCTTATTAAATGGGGAAACAGACTCAGAGATGTTCAGTGACTTGCCCAGGGTCACAGAGTTATAAAGTGGTAGAGCCAGGTCTACGGCCATGCCACCCTGAACAAACCCGATCCCATATGATCCCAGAAGCTAAGCAGGGTCAGGCCTGGTTAGTACTTGGATGGGAGACCACCTAGGAAGACCAAGTGCTGTAGGTGTAAAAAATAAAAAAAAATAAAGGATTATAAGCTGACAGGATCCTTGCAATCTGTGAGATCAACCAGGGGTTGCCTTGCCTAAATAATAAAAATAATAAAAATAAAATGGTAGAGCCAGAACTGAAGACCATATCTGGATTCTCTTGATGGAGCACAGCCCTCACCTTGGGAGATGTAATTTACTTAAGAGCACCTGAGAAGCAATCACAGCCCTCCTTTTCTTGATAGTCTTTCAAACCTTTCAGACAGCTTTGCCTTGGGAATGTTGGTCTGTGCAGGCAAAGTAGCTCTAGCCTTGGTCCTGTTGCATTATCAAATCTCACTTTTCCAAAGAGGAATGACTTGCCCAAACTGGACAGGGACCTGAGTCTCCTGGCTGCCAACGGGGTGATTTTCTGCATTCCTCCTCACTTTTTCCTACGCAGCATGTCCTCAGGGGCTCTGGATCACATTTTTCCAAAAGACCAAAATGTGAGATGCTTTTAGCTCTGGGACCTTTAGAGAAGCCACTTGGTAAAGCAGCTTTGGTTTAGGTTTGCAGAATACGAATCGAAGGGGCACAGCCCGGTCAGGACAGCGGCACTGGAGGCCTGGGGCCTGCTTGAGCTTACTTAGCACCTCTTAAATCTGGGTGAAGAGTGACGAGTAGACAGAATTATGAATTGGGGGTGGAAAAATGAGTCTCCCCAAATATTTCTGTTTGCCAGTAACCCTCACTGACCGAGTGAATAAGATGCATGAGAGTGCTCAAAATTAATTAAGTTCATCTGGCTTGTCTTCACCGCTAACTAGGTGTCCCTGAGGGCTTGGCTTCCAGAAGGGATATTTGGAAGGAATCTCTGGACTGGGGGGCTTAAGCCAGTTCTGCCAATTATTGGCTATATGACCCCGAAAAAGGCAATTCACCCCGCTAAGACTCAGTCATCATTCATTCATTCATTCATTTATTCAATAAACATTTCTTGAACTCTTATTGTGGGCCTGACTCAGTCTTAATGGGTAAGGCGACTTCTGACAAGACATCCTGTGCAGTGGAAGAACTCACAGCCTTGAGGGGGAAATAGATGAGGACAGAAATTATGATTCTAAATTACTCTGGGGTATGGACAAAGGCCCTCTGGAGGAACTGATATCTATAGGATTAAAGTTAGCCCTTTTGGAATCTTTGTGAGAATTTGAAAAAGACACTCCTTTTTCTAGGCAAATGCAGGTCTATAAAAACCAGGATTCACAGCTGGCAAGTAGAGCCCACACAGACATCCGTGCCCCTCGTTGCCCCCTGGGCTGGTCACTCTTGCCAGGTGAACAACCTGCGTGTCTGACACAGCATCCCTGAATGTCAGAATTGAGATGTACAGGTCCAGTGGAAGGCAAAAGTGGAAGAGTCTATTTCAGGCTGAGGAATGAGAGTATACAAAACCTGCAGGCTTGGCAAAGAGCTTCCTTCGTGTGGGGACTTGCACATGGTTCAGTGAGACTAAAATCAGTGGTGTACTGGGGAAATTGAAGACAGATGTGATTGGGAAGATTGGCAGAGGTCATTTATTATTCACTCATTAAGCAAATATTTAGTAAGCACATTCCAAGTTTAGTGTTACAAAAACAAGGGAAATTGTAGCGAGCAAAACTGACATAATCCCGTTCTCAAGGAAGTTACATTCTAGTGAGATCCTGATGTGTCTGTTAGAGTATCATAAGAGAATACTGATTTCTGTCCCACCTTCTCTCTAGCATTGTGTGAGCCCCAAAATGATGTAATGTGTATGAAATGCCTTGAAGAACTTGGAACTTCTGGATCATTCCTATGAATAGTCACTCTTAATTTTCACTTGAGTGACCGACATAGTGCTTGAGAATTTGGGGGCCTATTCCTGACACCAGGCACTACTGGATCCTACCTTTTGGGAAGAAGGGACCTTTGGTCATGATCATGACGATACAGGAGCTATGACACTTGCCTTTGCTCTGCCCATCCTGATCATTTCTCTCTGGGTTAGCTGAGCAGGCTGGATGGCCTGTGACTTCCTGAGACCTGCATAGGAATTCACCAGCTCATCCTTTGGCTATGGTACCTATTGTGTTCAAAGGCTTTTCTCTTCTGATTGAAATACCAATGAAGACAAGAGAGTCATCTAAAGTCATGCGTCATCTGAAATCATGAACAAAAGGGAAGCTCTGACTGTGGAGTAAGAGTGGACTGAGGGGCTCCAGGAAGCCTTGTCAGGTTGTCCCCAGGTTTGAAGCTGTGTGGCCTGAACAGCAGGTGATTCAGGTGAGAGAGACTGGCTCCTAGGAACGGAAACTTGGCCTCTTCCTCACTGTGTGGCTGTGGGCAAGTCACTTCCTCTTTCTGGACTAGTTTCTTCCTCTATTAGCCAGGAAGTTGGACTTATTCAAACTTGAACAACAGGGCTTTTTAAATTCTTCTATAGAACCCTGGTATATAAACCAGATAAATCAGTGGCGTTGTGGCTGAGGCAGAGGTTAGGGTCTGGAGTTCTGCTTATTTCAGCTCCACCTTGTCCTGCCTCATCCTCTCAGGATTTTTGCCACTAAATAGCCCTAGAATCATAGTGGAATTTAGTTTGAAACGACTGGATTAGCTTTTTCTTTATGTCTAATTGAGCACCTCTGTTCCCTGGGCTCAGGGTAGGGATGAGGGTAATTGAAAAGTTCTGTGATAATTTTTATAATTTTATATTTACATTGAAATGATTATCTAATACTCTGTCCATTCAGTATAACATCATCTAGATTATCTAGATTCTCTTCCCTCCTCTCTCCCCAATTTTCTTTTATAGACATGAAATTTCAGTAGCCCCATTTGAATTTGTATTTATGACTGTGGTACCACCATAAAAACATTTAAAATATTTCCCATTTCACTTTTCATGCAGTGTATTTCCAAAATTGGGAAATCTTTAAGTTTTTTTTTAAAGGGCTATATCTGTTAGAAGGCAGTGGTATAAACAAGATAGGAATTTATTTATCTTTCACATATAAAATCCAGGTAGGCGGTCCAGGGCTGGAATGATGATTCCACAAGCATCAGGACCCCAGCTCTTTCTATCATGTTACTCTGTAGTTTTCAACATGTGCCTTCAATTTTGTAATCCAAGATGGCAGCCCCAGTTCCTGCCATCAAGTTTGCATTCCATCCACCAGGAAGGAGAAAAAGAGGAAAGAGGAGAGCCTACCATTTCCTTTTAAAGGCAAAATGTTGCACACTTTGCCTTCACTTATTTTCGCATACTACTACCCATAATTTGGTCATATGGCTACTCCTACCTGCAAGGGAGGCCAAGAAATCTCTGTAGCTGGGCAGTCTTGTGAGCGATTAAAACTTCTACCATTATATAAAAGAAAATTTGAGAAGCTGTTTTGGAAGTTTGAGAAACACTAATTTCTACAGTTCTTTTTGCGTATGAAATTCTTCTAAGTGATTAGAATCTAAGGACTTCGAGCTGGAAGGGAGCTCATGAGTTTTGCTAATCCAATTTCCTTCATCACATGATGAAGATATTATGGGCCCATTCTATAGATAAGGCAACTGGGGGCCTAGGGAGGTTAGTGACTTTGCCCAGGGTGAATTCAGTCAGTAGTAAAGGAAGAAGTTAATCTTGTGTAGATAATCACAGGAGTGGTAGAATTCACTGGGAGCCTGGAGGGGCTCTGGTCTCTGTTCTTTATAGTCCTATTCCTGTGGTGTTCTGGTTCTTCAGACTATACCTTACCACTTATGCTGTCATTGGGGATAAAGTAGACTGTGCTCTGGGGATCACGATCTTCTGAAAGGAGTACGATCTTTGGAGTCAAACATAGCTGGTTTTCAATTTTGGTTCTGTTTCTTATTACTGAGATGCCTTGGGCAAGGCATGTCATCTCTTGGCTTTAGTTTCCTCGTGTTTAAAAAGAAGATAATATTTATCTCACAGGTTTCTTTCTTTCTTCCGCCCTTCTTCTGAACTTCCTCCCTCCCATCCTCCTCACCTCTTCATCTTCTTTCTCTTTCTTCCCCTCCCATCCCCCATTTCCTCCCCTCCTTTTCCTTCTCCCCTCCCCTACCTGTCCACCTTCCTTCCCTCCCTTCCTTTTCTTTCACTCATAGAATGAATAAATAAAGGAACCTGGTATGGGACTTAGTTCATAGAAGTCTAAGCCAAAGGTAATTTCCTTCCTTTCTTCCTCCTCCTTTTCTCCTCTCCTTTCATTTTCTTTCGTTCTTTTTTTTTTCAGTGTCACGTGATTTTTTTTTTTCCCCCACCAGGCTTAATAACACAGGACCTCGAGGACTGAATAAATTTAGTGGTTGGTATGCACTAGATTCTCTTCAGAAAATGTAGTGCCCAGAAACAGTTTGCCCTAACTGGTTTACTTCTACTTCCTTTTAATAATTATTTTGGCTTGTTTTTTAGTCAGACAAGGAGAACTAAAGTACTTCTTGGGTTTCCCCCGTGACCACATCATCGCTGGACCTTGACATGACCATTTCCCTCTTCTTTTACATGACTTCTGGACTCTTGAAAATGTTTATATAATTTCATGCTTACTGTGGGGTTTTCTCCTCTAGTCTTCAGCTACAGTTTTCCAAGAACTCCTTGAGGACAGGGAATATACCTCTGCATTTCTGCAGCTTGGCTCAGGATCTGGCCAATGGGAATGCTCGGCAGTCTGTGCTCAATATGTATCAACTTATATGACAACAGAGAAATAGGCGAGGGGAGCATCAGTCTCTAGAAACCATCTCTTCCCACTGTCACATTTTATAGATGTAAAAGCCCAACTGGAGATGAACTGTCTTTGAGCCTGTGTTATATTTCTTTGCATTTGTCATAGTACCTACTAAGAACAAAAGAGGAAAGGAATGGAGGAAAGGAGAAAGGAAAGAAAGATGTGGAAAGAGAGAGTCAGGGAGAAGTTGGTAAATCAGCATTTATTCAGCACTAAAAGTACCAGCTTTTAAGTAAATGCTATCTTATTTAATCTTGACGACATGCATGTAAGATACATGCTGTTATCTCGTTCTGCGGAGGATGAAACGGAGCCTCAGAAAGTTGAAGTCACTTGTTCAAGTTCCCATAACGCATGTGGAGTGGAATGAGAAACTGAAAAAAGATCTGTGAAACCGAGACCACACTCTTGTTCTTGAACCATGAGTCAGAGTTATTGACACGGTCAAGTGTGAGAATTAAATGGACAATGTAGGAAGCTAGATCAATCTAAGAGATTTCTTTTTAACAATAATAATGGCAAATCTATACGATCTCAACAAGGTCACTCAATGTCTCTGAGACTCAGTTTCCTCATTTATAATGAAGGGCTCCCTCTGTGAGTGCTGAGATCCCTCTTGGCTCTCAAGTGCTGGAACTAATTCTCCCTGAATTTCTCAACCATCAGTGTGAACTGTTTAAAAATGATAGATTCTTCCAGGAGGAGCAATGTCTCTTTAGCTAGAATCCTCAAGGTCAGGCCAAGCACACTTATTTGGGATTTTTGATGGGATTTTTCTTAATTGATTGGGGTGAAGAGTTCAGAGCTAAGTTGGAGGATTGGCTTTTCGGCTCTGGGCTAGAAGAGACTGGGGCCTGACATGATTTGAGGTTATCTGATGATAGCTATTCTTGCCTCCTCTTAAACAGCTGCCTGAAGAGCATTCAGCACCCTGCTACACCCTTTACTCCCATGAGAGTATGAAGGGAGCTGCTGAACAACGAATAAATATGCTGCCTTGGTCACTGGAGAAAACAATGTCAAATTTCTGGGGCTTTCCTATTTTAACTTTCCCCACTGCCTGGAGGGTTTTAAGTATTTTTTGTTCTCTCTTGTTCTCTCTCTTTCTCTCTCTCCGAATGTTCCTTTCTTTTCCTTCTTCCCTTCCTTTCAATCTTCCTTCCTTCCTTCCTTCCTTCCTTCCTTCCTCCACTCTCTCTTTCTTCCCCACTTCCTTCCAGATATTTTATTCTTTAAGAACATTTCGGACAATATGAAATTTTGAGTTATAATGCTCTCCAGAGTCTAGCTAACAGTGATTTTTACATTTTCTGATCATTGGTATTTTCTGTCTCTTCCTTTTCATTTAACTAAGATTCATTAAATAGCAATAGTTAAAATTGGGAAAATTTATTTACTGATGGATACCACGTATCATTCTTTCATGTATTACAAGGTATTGCATTCTTTCAATCAAAAAATATTTGTGAAGCATCCAACCATTTCCAGACATCATCATGGAACACTGAAATTCAGCAGTGATCAAGGCCAAGTCCTTTTCTTAATGGAGCTTACATGGTAGTTGGTAACACAGGCAATTAGCAAGTGAATAAATATTTAACGTATTTTCAGGTTATGTAAGTATATCTTTAAAACAAACTTACAGGGCAGGTAATATAAACCCATTTTACATATGCATAAATATTGAGCTGCATATAGTGAACTTATCTGTCAAAAGTGAGATGAGAAGTTGAAATGCAACCCAGCCCATGGTCTTTCTAGTAGTACCTAATATAAACCAAAATTCCCAAAGAGGTGCAAAAAAGGAGACTTTATTTAGGTGAAATAGTTTGCAAACCAGGAAAACATAGCCTCTGGTAGAAACCTGAAAGTGTGCTCCCACCACCAAGAAAAAGAGGAGTCCACCTTTTACAGAGAAAGTTCCCATACAGATTCCCAATTGGTCCAATTTAATGCAAATGAGGTTTCCAAATTCGCACAGTTCTGATTGGTCTGAATCATGCAGTTCTGACCTGTCAATGTCATGCATTCTGATTGGTCATTCTAGAACAGTTCTGCTTGGTTGGTATAATTATGCCAGTCCTGACTGGATAGGGATGGTCTCAGTCCTTGGGTCAAAAGACAAAAGGACAGCTTCCCTGTAGTGGTTGATTCAGATGGCATGAACAAGCAAGGCATAGTACCTGAGGCCAACAGTTCAGTCTGAGTTTCTTCCTGGTATATAGAGTACATGAGGAGACTCTGTCAGCAAGTGGTAGCTAGATTCTTATTTATAAAATTTGAGCCCTTGGTTGACTATGGGAAATCCATCTCTGCAGATAAATTCCTTCTCAGTGTTCACATAAAATACATATTTCTTCTCAGGGTCCACACTAATAATTTTTTTTTATTTTGAGCCTAGAGACTTAAGCTCCAGGGCTCTGCATTTTCATGGGCCTTTTCTAAATTCATGTTGTACCTAACTTTTAATCTTTTTCTTAATGAGGGACTACCACATTTTATAAGCCTTGGGCCTTGCAAAACCTGGGCCAGTCCTTGCCGATATAAAGATTCAGAGATGAGTCTTAGTTCCTCCTAGAACTCGGAATTCTGTGGAGGAGACAAATATAAGAACAACTCATGGTAATACATTGAGATAAGAGCTATATCAGAGGTATAATGGACTGAATTGTGTCTCCTCCTCCAAATTCATATGGCTATTGATGTGACTGATTTTGGAGAGAGGGCCTTTAGGGAATTAGTTACGGTTAAATGAGGTCATAAGAGTAGAGTTCTAATCCCATAGGACTACTGTCCTTTTAAGAAGAGGAAGAGACACCAGAGAGCTTCCATACCGTGCACACACAAAGGAAAGGCCATGTAAGGGCACAGGGAGAAGGCAACTGTCTATAAGCTAAGAAGAGAGCTCTCACCAGAAACTGAAGCTCTCACCAGCACCTTGAACTTGGACTTCTATCTTCCAGAACTGTAAGAAAATACATTTTTATTGTTTAAGCCATCCAGTCTGTGGTATTTTGTTATGGCAGCCCAAGCACACTAGTACAGGAGGGACATTAGAGGCAAACGGGTTTGAGGATGGAGGAAGCATTCCAGGCATAGGAAACTTGAGAGAGCGCACTATATCTGTAGAACCATAAATAATAATAATGTATTCTTGTGGAATATGATGGCAGAGATAAGCAATGACAGGTGGGTGGGGGAAAATCACAAAAGGTGTGGTACGCTATGCCGAAGAATTTAAGTTTTATCTGATAGGTATGGGAATGCCCTGATTTGTCAAAACCATAGTGGCAGCACAGAGGAGGAGGATAGATGAGAGGGAGGGAGAATAATTAGACAACTAATGCAATAGCCCGGGAAGCGAAGGGTGCGGCTCTAAAGTCAGTCAGTGGGGATAGAGAGAGGAGCCTGTTTTGGAATGAGAGAATGGGAGAGACAGAGGGAGGAGCTAGAATCACACGTGGATTTCTCCTTTTGGTACCTGGATGGATATGCTTGAAATATTTTGACCATGTTTAAATTGATTTGAATATATCCCTAGATTTAATTTACTTATGAGGAAAAGGTTTTAGAATTCTCATATTTCAAAGAAATATCAGTGGAGGTGTGCTGTGGTCCTAGATATGCAGGTTTGGTCGACTGCATTCTCTGCCACTAGGGAACCAATAGAGTGGGAACACAGTGGCAAGAAGACATGGAAGAAAATCTGCAGGCAGGCTTCATTACCAACGTTTTACTTCTTAATAGGATGCTGGTTTTGCCTCTTCCTCCACTCCCTCCACCCCCGCCCCTTTTAAACTTGGGCCAGGGAAATTACAGCGTTTTGGAGGGAGTTGGGGTCAACCTTGGTAACTACCTGGCTTGGGGCAAAGAATATTTCCATACTTGCCCAAGTCTTGGTTCTGATCCAACTTGTGGTATGCCTTCCGGTGGATCATTCACTGTCTCTGGGCCCCAGTCTCACCTTCTCAGAAATGAACCACATGAGTCAAATGATCTTTAATTTCCCTTTCAGAGCTAATGTTTTATGCATCAATGTTTAACCAACTTATGTAAAACACATACAGAAATCAAGAGTCGGGGAATATTAAAGTCTCATATCCAAGGACAATGCCTTATTCAGTCATGAAATGACAGGCTTTAACTCCTATGTCATTTCCTCTCAGCCTGGAGATGTAGACTCATAGAGGACTCTAGCAAGAAGAGGGTATTTGGAAGCAATCCAGTCCAGCTTCCTTATCCTACACTTGAAGAGACTGAGAAACAGGAAGAGCATTGTCCAAGGTCATATAGCTAGGTAATAGCAGATCTGGGACTTGAACCCAAGTTTGTGGACTAGGGCCACAAGGGGCATATAACCACCAGGTTTTGTACTGTATGACTCTGCAGACGCTAAAGTACGTGGTACCCCCTAAAATTATATAAGGCAAAGGTCCTTTACCTAACCTCCATTTCAGCACTCCTCCACTCTATGTATCTAATTGTTTAAAATGTCTTCCCACCCTCCTGGATACCTGGCACCCTCTCTTCCTCTCTTTTACCTGACTGTTAGAATTCTATTCATCTTTTAAACTCAGTACAAATGTCGCCTCTGTGGCCCCCTTTCTTTTATTTGTACATACCCCCATGGCTATATATACTTAACACATTACATGAAAGTTAGTATCTTATTTATCTCCCTGTGTTTGACCCAGTAAAGGTGGGAATCATGTCTTATTTATCTCTGTACTTCTAACATCTATCCCGGGTGCTCAACTGATGTCTAAGGAATGAATGAATGCAACAGATAAATGATGAGATGAATGTAAACCGAGGTCTGCTAGAGGATATAGAATCAAACAGAAAAGGCTTAGGAAGCCATGTCCCATGAGGCATAAATGAGACTAGGGTTTTCCTCTCATCTGGTTATTTCTTGGACCTGCAGGTCATCACCCTCATTAAGGATAGCTCCCCTAAGCTGTAAGCAGGAAATGCCTTGGTATCAGGCCCAATGGCTCATATTGAAGACATAATCCTTTGGCTCATGACTCACCAATGGATTCCAGAAGGCTCAGTGTGGGTGGCCTTCCTCAGTCAATCAATGGCTGGGCGTCCCAGCTTGTGATTGGATCCTCTTCCTGCCACCCAAGCTTATAGGTCTCTTAGATGCAGCCTGTATGGAGACCTCTGGCCATCAGGTTTGCTCAGTTGCTAACCACCCACCAGGAGACACAGGGAAGCATACGTAAAAGCTAGCTTTTATGACTACTGACACCCCCTTGAGCAGGTCATTGTGATTATTTAACATTTATGAGACACCCTCAATGCAGGGGAGGCAAGGGAAAGGGAGTTTGGCAGCCTCAGTACAAACAGGTATTTCTATACAACCCCATAAAGGTGCTGTTTCCTATTCAGATTATTTTGTTTGCAACTACATTCAGGAACTCATACAGTCCAGGGCAATGTGCCTTGTATAACATTAAGCCAGGCTTTTCCGGGGGAATCTCAGTTAACTAAAACCCAAAAAAGAAGAACCTTCGATTAACCAAATTTTGATTTTTTTTACTTCTAATGGTTTGTTCTCTGGGTGATGTTGATGTACAAAATCCTCCATTCATTCTTTCTCATTCAACAAAATATCCGGGCTTCTGATTTTATGCCAGATTCTGTGTCTGGTATTGGTATTATAGAGATAAATAGGAAAGCCTGTGCCTTCCAACAACTCACTCTTATAGAGAAAATAGACATGGAAACAAAAATATACTATTACAGATGATGAGTTAGAGCCAAGTTCACAGAAGAGTGGAGGCCTATAAGACAGAGTCGTTAACTCACTCTGCTGGGTGGGGGCCAGGTTGGGAAGACTTTTCAGGAGGAAAAGCTCAGGATGGCATTTGACGAATGATGACAATTTTGGAGTGGGTAGATGTGGACCTGACAGAGCGAATGACTGAGCAAAGGTGTGGGAGGGTGAAATGCATGATGTATTCAGGGAACCATAAACTATGCAAACAGGCTGGAACTGACAGTTCAAGAGGATGAGGTGGGAAATACGGGCAGAGGCTTGATTATGAATGAGACCCTGCCCATCATTTAAGAAGTCTGGCCACGACTGCAGCATTTGGAAACACTGGTCACTCTTAGAATGCTCTCCTCCCTTGGTTTGGGTGACATCACACTCTGATGGAGCAGGGCCTACCTCTCTGGCCACTCCTGCTCTGTCATTTGCATGGGATTGTCTTTCTCCCCACACTCGGTAATGCCAATGTTCTTCAGTGTTCCCTCCACTGTTTTTCTCACTCTTGACCCTTTGTGGAATTTTCCCAATGCAGTGGTTCACCGAGTAATATCTCTCCTCCAGATAAGTTCTTTCCTGCACTTCAGATGTGTACATAGATCCAACTGCCTAGTGGAAGTCTCTACTTGATAGGGGTAGCCGTCTGCTCCCTAAATCTTCATTCATTCTATATTTCCTATGCTTATGAAAAGCATCAATATCCAGTCACTCGTATCATCAAATCTGAAATTATCCTAGAATCCTTACTTTCCCTCATAAGTCACATCCATCATTGTAAGTCCATCAACCATTCATTCATTCATTCGACATTTATTCAGTTCTTACTTTTTGCCAGGGAGTTGGTGATGTAGAGATAAGTAGAACAGAGCTCTGGCCCTGAGTAGCTCACAGTCAGGTGAGAAGAAAGGCACATGAATAGGTGCCTGTCATTCTGGATGCATAATGTAGTAAGAGAGGGCTGTGGGAACATGAAGAAAGCACCTATCTTAGGGGTAGGACTGAGGTGGGGTAAAGGAGATAATATCCCCTCAAAGAGTAGCAATTAGGCAGGGCAATACGGTTGTGGGGGGAGGTGGTGAGGGCAGGGAAGTTTTCCAGGAGAAGGAAATAACATGAGGAAATGAATGGAGATGAGAAATGCTGTGATGTGGTTTTAGCTACAAACAGTTCAAGTTGCTGAAGAGAAAAGTGGAAGGCAGAAGTGGTAGATGAGGAGATGAGGTTGGGTTTCAGGGTCTCATGTTTTCTGATAAAGAGTTTAGACGTATTTCAAGGGAAATAGGGATGTAATCGTTGGAGCAGAGGACTGACCTGACCTGGCTAATTAAGCAGGAAGATCATACCAGCAGGTAGGGTAGGTTGGCAGGGGGAAGGATGAGAGGCTGCTGCAATAAGAAGGTCAAGAGAGAGGAAATGAGGCCTGCCCTAGGGTAGGTGCTCCAGGAATGGAGAGGGAATGAAAATGGGGAGATATTCCTCAAGTAGAGTCAGCTGCCTTTACTCATCATTTGAACATGAGACTAATACAGAGATAGAAATAAGATACTCTTTTTTTTTTTCCTAGCTGAACGATAGGTAAACATTGACGTTTATTGAGAACATGGGAGTGGGAGTAGGCTCAGGAGGGTGAGTGAGCAAGAGCATTCAATTTTAGAGTAGTTTTGAGATATCTTACCCAAGATTGCATTGTAAGCTTGAAAGATTTTTTTCACATGGGGGACTGGGGCTGACTGCAGCTTCTGGATCTGACCTTGACCTTTCTGAGTCAGATCCGTATTCTTAATGATCCTGGGCACCCAGCATAGAACAGAGGGAGGTTTTGCATCATGTACAGAAAGTGGGGATTGAAATCACAGCAATTCTCAGACCAAGAGGAAGCCTTTGTATATTTGCTGACCCACCGTCTGCTGGTTGTGGCGGGACTTCCGCTCTCTGCCATTTCCCGCTAGGAATGCTGGGCCATCTGAGATAAGCAACAAATCCCTATCCATACTAGAAGGGGAGATAGTTCTTGAACTCTGCCCATCCCTGTCTTCATTCCCATCTACCTCCACGTGTTTTTCTTTAAAGATCGATGGAAGGGTCTGCTGTGGTTGGTGGACTTATCATTACTCTGTCCTCCTTCAACTCAATCCTCTCTAAATCTTGTGGTCTTAAAGTGAAAGGGGCTTTGAAGGAGAAAGTGCAGTTCTCAGAGAAAAATGGACTTGAAGGCTATGTCTAGATAATGGTTTCCTTTTTTCTTTTTTTCTTCAGATTGCTTTTTGTTTATTTTGTTTTAAAGGGAAGGTTTCCTATTGCCTTTGGACAGAACAGTATCTCTCTGGTGTTTCTTTGGAGCAAGAAATAAGGCCAGCCTGGGGGTGAGGATGGTGAATGTGGAGTTGCCAACCCTGAGCTACTTTTTCTTTGTCTGTAGGAGGTTGGACTGTATGAAATCAAAGGTCCTCTCAGGTTTGAGCATCTAAAATATGGTTCTGAGAGCCAGTTAGTTATGGAGGCAGCATCATGAATGGGAAAAGCAGTGGGTCAGGAGTCCTTGCTTTTCTTGCCAACTGTGAGACCCTGGGTCATTCAATTCACCTTCTCAAATCAAGATTTTCTATCTGTTAAATGAAGACAATTATCCTATTAACATACATTTCAGGAAGTTGTGGGAATCAAATGGAAATATCAAAGTGTGATGTGTAAAATACTCTGCATTTCCAAGGAACTTGGGTCTAAATGGTGATGGCCCAGCTAGCTACTTCACCAATTCAGGCCAGTTGAATTGTGGCTTAGAACATGGTCAGTGTCAACAGCCAGGATGACCTCATCTTAACTAATTACATCTGCAATGACCCTATTTCCAAACAAGTTCACATTCCGAGATACTACGTATTAGGACTTCAAGATATGAATTTGGAGGGGAGGACATAATTCAACTTATAAAAGACACAGTTGATAGCCAAAATATATTTGTTGAATGAAAGAATGAATGGATAAAGTCAAA